>NC_091285.1:219326507-219639007 GCF_032444005.1 Ranitomeya imitator | reverse complement strand
GTTTTCCTGTTGTTCAGTACACTATGAGTAAATGGTTCAATTCGTATTGCAAAAAAAAAAAGCCCTCATATGTCTATGTGGACGGAAAAATAAAAAAGCTATGGCTCTCGGAAGATGGGGAAGAATAACAAAAGCGTAAAACCGGTGATTAGATGTTGCCTTTGTCTGTACAGAGAGAGTAGAGTGTATTGTGATAAAAACTGCTCATAAAGCTTTGTGGGGGGCTAATTCTTGCTCATGGGCCCTCCGGGGGATTCACCTGCTTCCATGTGTGCCAGTCTGAACCTCTATCTATATATGTATCTAATATTTATTTAAAGTCAATTAGTTTGAATATGTCAGTCCTGTCTTTATCCTAAATTAAAGGGGTTGTGGCATGAACAAAGCTCATTTTAATCAATATATCTTGGAATAATAAAATTTTCCATAATTAAATCCATCTCCACAGTCCAGGAGCTGTGGTATGATCAGACCATGTCCCTGCACAGTCAGACACAGCCATTACACAGTACACAGCAGGGGCACATGTATAAGATTATATCAGCACAGGACCTTTTTTTAAACACATCCAATTGTAGAAATCATTATTATTCCTAGATGTGTTGATTAAAATCAACTTTAAAATTAACTTTATTCGGAGGGATAGCCCTCTTAAGGGAATTTGTTAGGATAAAAGCTAATAATAAAGTATGTCCATTATGTGCAACTATCAATGTTAACTTCTATCCATGTGAATGTCTACTTTAACGGTACAGATGGACTAACAGTACTAAGCTCTGTATGTGTTCGTTGACTTACCTCAGTCAGATTACGGCCCTTCATTTCCATTCTATTAAATGTATTCTCACTATCAGAAGTCATTTTTCAGGAGTTGACCAAAGAATTCCACACCTGAAATCAAACTGCACATTCATAATCAAAACAGTTTGTTTTACTGAAGCTTGGATGTAGCATCATATTCTTAATTATTTACAAGGTTTTTTCTTGTAATGTTTATATTTAACTCAGTTAAGTCAAAGTAGGACAGTCTAGATGTAGTTGAACTAGAATTAATTATTATACTAAAAAAGAAACAATATTGTAGGGCTATAATTATTGAAGTGGATACTTTAGTTCTCCACATTATTTTACTGTGCCAAGTAATAAGTGAAAATTCTGGCTTTTAGTTGAAATATACAATAAATTGTATTTGGAGCAGCAGTTATGTTGGATCCTACCATAACACTTTGAACCCCATGACAAGGTGACACTAGGAAAGGTAGGTAAATACATTTTGTATGCAAATACTAGACCTGCTCTAATATGAACACTGCATATATTTTTTTCTCTATCTACTTTGGGATCAAGGGCCAACGTTTCGTCTTGTGGATGTGACATGTCAAGCCTGGTCTGCCAAGGTGAGGAGACTTTTAAGCCATACAATGCTCCTCTGGGATATTAAATATGCAAAATATCTCTTCAGAGAGGAAGAGGACTACAACTCACGTACAACCTATTGGAAGTAGAAATCCTAAAATATCGACCCTTTAACTAGTCTTGCCACATGACTTAGAATAAAAGCCAAACCAGAATCTTAATTTGCAGACACTGTTTCGGGGTGCCGCCCCTCATCAGTGTATAGTGTGAAATCTGGTTTGGCTAGGTAAGGGGCGTCTGACTGAGATCCAAGAGGTAACATTTCTCCTTGTTGAGAGTGATATGTCAAGTCTGGCATGCAAAGGTGAGAAGACTTCTAAACATTGCAATGTTATTTGATTTCTCAAATGAGCATTGCAAGGCTTAAAAGTGTCCTCACCTCGATTTGCCAGGCTTGGCATCACAATCTTTACAAGGAGAAACATTACCCCTTGAATCTCCATCAGACGCTTTTCACCCAGCCAAACCAGATTTAACACTTTGCACTGATGAGGGTCGGCACCATGAAAGTGTCTGCAAATTGAGATTTTGGTTTGGCTTTTATCCTAAGTCATGTCACAAGGCTCGGTAATGGGTTGATGATGACTTTTAGGATTGCTTATTCCAATAGGTGGTACTAGAGCTTTAGTCCTCTTCCTCTCTAAAAAGGCAATGTGCGTACTCCATCTACTTTCAATCATTTCAAATGCTTTGAAAGTAATTTTGAGTAATAGTAGAAAACATCATTTTGAAAAATACATGTTTGTTCATGGTACATAGGGGGTTGAATCCAGGTCTGAGAATATAAGCTTGTGGAGCGAATGGTTAAGAAAGGTTTTACTGTGGTACACATGGTTTGGTGAAAGTCTTGTCAAAGTGAATTAACTAAATAGGAATGTGAATCAAATCAATATTTGGTGTGCCCATCCTTTACCTTCAAAATTGCATCAATTCTTCCATGTACACTTGCACACAATTTTTGAAGAAACATCTTGCAGTGAAGTTGTTCTAAACATCTTGGAGAACCAATCATAGATCTTCTATTGATGCAGGATTGTGCAAATACTTTTGTCTCTTCATATAATATATAATACCAAACAGACTTGATGATGTCTAGATCAAGGATTTATGGTCGTCATATCATCATTTCCAGGACTCCTTGTGTTAGGACTGGTGGAATGCACCAAATAATAATTAGAGATTATATAAGGTGCATTCGCAGTCCGGGGTCCACTGTGCAGCTAAGGCACCTGCTGCTTGGTAATGACGGACTATATGGCGGAATAATGAGAGTACACACACGGGTTAGCTTCACCCGGTATGAAGGAAGCAAACCCAGTTGCGCCATAGGGCCACGATACCGCACAGAGAGCGCAAGCAAGGTGACACAGAACTCTGCCCCAAGACTCCCTCTAGTCCCTCTAGAGGGTAAGAGTCCCTCTAGATCTCTTGCACTCGACACCGCTACTGCAGTGCCAGGGAAACAACTAAAGTAAAGATTTACTGCACTGGAGTACATGCAGCGCCACTCTGGCAGACTCCACTGACCACCCTAACTAGGGCCTGGAAAGTGCACTATCTGCGCACGGCACCGCTCTGGCGGTTGCTGCTAACTGGATTCAGCAACTTTTGCAATTGTACGGGATAGCACGTCTATTGCTTGGTAGCTTCCACCATTCGCGAGCAGGCAACAACACTAGTGATGGGAATGATTCGGAGCTTTCTTCCATCAACAGGCATTCATCCACACACATACAAGTTAAACAAGTTAATAAGTTTACACTAGCGCATGGCCAAGTGGCTATGCAAACCTTTTATAGCAGTAGCGCTCCGGGACCTTCCTATTGGTTCAATAGGAGCCGCAACAGGACCTGAGCATATGACCCCCGACCTCCAATGGGAGGTCGTCCTGTGGGCATGCTCACTGTGGGAAAAGCAGGACTTAGTCCCTGAAATGCCTGCTCGCTGCTGAACAGTGCTGGCTACAAAGGCAAAGCCAAAAAGGTAGCAGAGCCTAGAAAGGTAGCAGAGCCTAGAAAGGTAGCAAAGCCTAGAAAGGTAACAGTACCAAAGTGCACAGCATCAGCTTGAGCCAGATGCTGGGATCAACATCTCTGCTGAGCAGGTTCCACTGCGGCTGGAGGAGAATGGGAGACCCCAGTGGACATGGTTCAAGATTCCCCCTGTGCAACGGCAGGAACTTGACACCTAACAACTTGTTCTTCTTTATGCTGATGATATTTCTTAATAACATTGGTTATTTGTTTGAGATTGTTGTTCTGCTGCAGAATAATTTGGAGAAAAACAGATGCCTTCCTAATGGAACGGTATGATAGATAAATATCTGCCTTTATTTTTCAGGATTAAAAATAGCAATGATCTTGAATAAATCCTCAATTGTATTTCCTAAAATGCAGCTCCAAACTTGCAAGGAACTTCTATCATGCATCATTGTTATCTGGAATTACTGTACATCAAGAGACAGAAGGATTTGCACACGCCAACATTCACAGATGTGTGGTTAGTTCTCCGGGATGTTTGCAACAACCTCCCTGTCTAGTTTCTTCAAAAACTGTGTACAAGTGTGCCAAGAAGAATTGTTTTGAAGGCAAAGTTGATAATACCAAATATTGATTTGATTTAGATATCTCTTGTTCTTTCACTTTGTATTGTATTCATTGATAAAAAATAAACTATTAATATTTCTTGGTTTGATAACATTCTTACTTTGCAGAATTTTTTCACAACTGACTAAAAGTTTTGCACAATACTGTATGATTTTGTTTTGATGAGTGAATCTATTATTAAATATGTTTACACATGAACTTTATCTATATAATTGTCTAAGGTCCACTTCCTTCTGTTTGTCTGTCTGTCTGTAATGGAAATCCCGCATCGCCGATTGGTCGGGCCGGCTGGCCGCGACCAATCAGCGACAGGCACAGTCCGACCGTGAATTGGCCCCTCCCTACTCCCATCCAGTCAGTGCCCCCTCCATACTCCCGTCCAGTCAGTGCCCCATCGATACTCCCCATCAGTCAGCCCCACATAGCGTTTCAGAAGTCCGTTAAATGGACTGCGTTACACCACGGCATAATGCGGTGTAATGCAATTCGTTAACGGTGCCATTAACTCTGTGTGACCAACGTTTTACTATTGATGCTGCCTAAGCAGCATCAATAGTAAAAACATATAATGTTAAAAATAATAATAAAAAAAATTATATTCTCACCTTCCGTCGTCCGTGCCAGCCTTTCCCGCTCCTCGTGATGCTCCAGTCCCAAGACTGCATTGCAGCAACAACCTGTGATGATGTAGCGGTCTTGTGAGACCGCTACATCATCATGTGTTACAGCCACAGGGCATTACTAGGAACGGAGCGTCGCGACGAGCATCGCTAAAGGCCTGGGCTGGATCCAGGGGTCGCTGGAAGGTGAGTATATAACTAATTTTTATTTTAATTCTTTTTTTAACAGAGATATGATGCCCACATTGCTATATACTGTGGGCTGTGTTATATACTACGTGGGCTTTGTTATATACTGCATGGGTTGTGTTATATACTACGTAGCTGTGCAATATACTACATGGGTTGTACTCGATCCTACGTGACTGTGCAATATACTATGTGTCTGTGTTATATACTTCGTGGCCTGTGGTATATACTGCGTGGGCTGTGGTGTATACTACATGGGTGTGGTATATACTACGTGGGCTGTGTTATATACTGTGTGGCCTGTGCTATATACTACGTGGCTCTGCAATATACTACGTAGCTGTGCAATATACTACGTGGGCTGTGCTATATACTACATGGCTGTGCTATATACTACATGGCCTGTATTATATACTGCATGGCCTGTGCTATATACTATGTGGGCTGTGCTCTATACTACGTGGGCTGTGTAATATACTGCGTGGGCTGTGCTATACACTACGTTGCTGTGCTATATACTACGTAGCTGTGCTATATACTATATGGCCGGCCACAAACAATCAGCGACAGGTACAGTCCGGCCGTGAATTGCCACAGGATTTGAACCACGCTTTGCTAATTGGTCGCGGCCGGCCGAATCCTGTGTATTCATTGCATTATTCTGAAATCTTCATAAATAAACTACATACATATTCTAGAATTACTGATGCGTTAGAATCGGGCCACCATCTAGTATGTGTATAAAAGCAATAGTAATATAGTAGTACACATTTGCATAGATAAACATATATTGCCTCTAAAATCATTGTTACATACTGTGGGCTTTGTTATATACTGCATGGGTTGTGTTATATTCTAAGTAGCTGTGCAATATACTACATGGGTTGTACTCGATCCTACGTGGCTGTGCAATATACCACGTGTCTGTGTTATATACTTTGTGGCCTGTGTTATATACTGCGTGGGCTGTGGTGTATACTACATGGGTGTGGTATGTACTATGTGGGCTGTGTTATATACTGTGTGGCCTGTGCTATATACTACGTGGCTGTGCTCTATACTGCGTGGGCTGTGCTATACACTACGTGGCTGTGCTATACACTACGTAGCTGTGCAATATACTATGTTGGCTGTGCTATATACTACATGGCTGTGCTATATACTACGTGGCCTGTGTTATATACTGCATGGCCTGTGCTATATACTACGTGGGCTGTGCTCTATACTTCGTGGGCTGTGCTATACACTATGTGGCTGTGCTATACACTACGTAGCTGTGCTATATACTCTATGGCCGGCCACAAACAATCAGCGACAGGCACAGTCCAGCCATGAATTGCCACGGGATTTGAACCACGCTTTGCTAATTGGACGCAGCCGGCCGAATCCTGTGTATTCATTGCATTATTCTGAAATCTTCATAAATAAACTACATACATATTCTAGAATTACTGATGCGTTAGAATCGGGCCACCATCTAGTATGTGTATAAAAGCAATAGTAATATAGTAGTACACATTTGCATAGATAAACATATATTGCCTCTGAAAGCATTGCTATAAAATTAAATATATATTATTATATCAGACAAATAGTTGTCCAGAGAAATACTTTTATGATATATCAAAAGAGATGTTAGTAGACTTGTAATTTGTAAGCAGTGATTGTGATTGATGTGTAATCAGTGCATCTCGGGGGTTGCACTTCCATCACCTCTCTCAGCACAGGAGCCACAGTGGTCTTCTGTCTTACATGTCACAGCACAATCAGCCAATCAGCATCTATGCCAGTTATCACTGTGGGAATTCCCTAACAAACAGGCATTCCGGACATGTATTCAGTGTATCTGGAAGCCATAAATCATGCAACTGAGGCGATGAAAACTATATCTCCAAGCAATAACAACTACTCTGCGGTCACCCGAGCATGCTCGGGATAACCCGAGCAACGAGCACAGTCGCTCATCACTAATTATAACTTTTACTACAAAAAGAAATACGCAGTGTTTGCAAAAGGTATAAAAAACAATACTACCAGATTAGACACTTATAGTATGTACAGAACGATTACAAAACAAAAGGGATTAAAGATGAAAATAAACTTACATTTGTGTTATGTCATTCCATGGTAAGCCATGTGGCAGGGAGGAGGAGGAGCATATGTCCCAATGCATTAGACACAGTATCTGCTAGGTAACTTCCCAGGCCAAGAGAGAGAGAGAGAGAGAGCTCTAGTCCTGCCTCCGTGTCTTATACCTGTGCTGAAATTTAAGCCACTCCCACTGTGCTGACCACACTGGGTGGTTGGGGAACTCCCCTTTCTGAACAATTATGAAATACTCTATTACCCATATCTCTTAGGGTGAACTTCATAGAATAAAGACAAAATTATCATTATTCTCAGCATGACATTGGGGTTTTTAAGTATAAACATGAAGTGGATACATGACCTGCTTATGGAGAAATCCATTCCTTGGATGTTGTTAGGCCTAGATCCTAGAGATTTCACTCGGTTATAGATTTCCCGGTGGACATTCGGAATATGTGACTTTTATATCTCTATCACTAATTGGGTTCAAGTTATGCCCTACTATTAAGTTTTTAAATTAACAAAAGAGCATGTTTCCACAACTGCCTTCAGCCAGCTTAGGGCCATAAACTACTCAGTGGGGGGCTGCTAGCATACTGGTATCACTTTGCACAGAGTGTGTAGTCAGAAGGACCTGGGAGGGGGGTCCAAAAGCCCACAGCGTGTCTGTAAAGTCATGGAACCTTCTAGAAGTATACTCAGAATATGGCATATTTATAATATCGCGACAACGCCAATACACAGCATGTGGAGGAAAACTACTGTTTCAGCACACGGTAGGGCTCGGAAGGGAAGGAGCGCCATTTGACTTTTTTAAAGCAAAATTTGTTGGTATCATTAGCGGATGTCATGTCCCATTCAGAGAGCCCCTAATGTGCCTAAACAGTGGAAATCCCCATGAATTACACAATTTTGGAAGCTAAACCCCTCAATGAACATTTCTGGGTGTGTGGTGAGCACCTTGAAGCTCCAGGTGCTTCATAGACAAATATATATATATATATATATATATATATATATATATATATATATATATATATACTATATAAAGCTGAATGTGTGTATGTGTGTGTGTGTGTATGTGTGTGTGTGTGTATGTCCGGGATTGGCATCTGCACCGTCGCAGCTACAGCCACAAAATTTTGCACAGTCACACGTCTGGACCCCGAGAGCGTCATAGGCTATGTTGTGAGGCGAAATTTTAACCCCGCGCGTTCCAATTCACCAAACAATTTTGCCCCTATCTACATAATGGGGAAAAAAGTGAAAGGAAAAGTGTTGGAAGCGTCGCAGCTACAGCAGCAAAATTTTGCACAGTCACACGACTGGACCCTGAGAGCGTCATAGGCTACGTTGTGAGGTGAAATTTTAACCCCGCGCTTTCCAATTCACCAAACAATTTTGCCCCTATCTACATAAAGGGGAAAAAAGTGAAAGGAAAAGTGTTGGAGGCGTCGCAGCTACAGAAACAAAATGTTGCACAGTCACACGTCTGGACCCTGAGAGCGTCATAGGCTATGTTGTGAGGTGAAATTTTAACTCCGCGCTTTCCAATTCACCAAACTATTTTTCCCCTATCTACATAATGGGGAAAAGTGAAAGGAAAAGTGTTGGAGGCAAATTGACAGCTGCCAGATGTGAACAAGAGGGACTTAAAGAGTGAGAGCGATGGCGCCAAAGAGTATATACCGTACAGTTGCTAAGGTGGGACCCCGACATGGGATACTCACCACACACGGGGATATGAACACACACACAAAATGCGCCACACACTACCACGTGCTTGAACACATATACCACCCTCAGCACACATTTCACCACACATACACCAACCTTGGCACATAAAAGTCGAAACACAAAAGTCGCCGCTCAAAACTCACCACGCGCAAAACTCGCCACATGCAAAAAATAGGCTCACGCAAAACTCGCCACAAGTGCAAAACTCACCTCATGGAAAACTCGCCACACGCAAAACTTGCACATGCGGAAAAATTGCCACATGCACAAAATTTGCAACACATGCAAAAGTTGCCTCACACAAAACTTGCACATACTCAAAAGGCACCAGACATAAAACTCACCAAGCGCAAACCTCGCCATGCGCAAAACTTGCTGCACACAACTTGCTACACTAACCTGTCACATGCAACTCGACACACAAAAAGTTGCTACACACATGTTGCCACACAAAACTCATCTCACAAAAGTCGCTACATGCATGTCGCCACACACAACTCAACACACACAACTTGACAAACGAAACTCGCCCTAAAACACACACAAGTCTGGTATTAGCCTTCAAAAATAAAAATCTGATTAATAAGCAGACAAACTACAAGAGCAACAAATGTACCATATAGGAAATACGGCAGCTGTCAGTCACATGACCTGTCTATTATGTGTATGTGTGAGCTAATATATACTGCCAGGGGGAGGGCTTCCTGTTGGCTGGGGATTTATCAGGCTGCCAATTTATCTTCCAAATACTGAGGTAAAAATACTGAGCAAATAACGTGTTAACGAGGTCTAATACAGGAGATCACACAGGTATATACTATATACAGGGGAGATGACACACAGATATATACTATATACAGGAGAGATGACACACAGGTATATACTATATAAAGGAGGAGATGACATACAGGTACATACTATATACAGGAGGAGATGACATACAGGTATATACTATATACAGGAGGAGATGACACACAGGTATATACTATATACAGGAGCAGATTACCTACAGGCATATACTATATACAGGGTAGATGACATACAGGTATATACTATATACAGGAGATGACATACAAGTGTATACTATATATAAGGGAGATGACAAACATGTATATACTGAGGTGAAAATGAGAGGTGTGAGGTGAAAATGAAAAGGTGTGAGTGGAAAATGAGAGGAGTGAGGGAAAATAGTGTAGTGATTGGAAAATGACAGATGTGAGGTCGAACTGACAAGTGTTAGGCGGGAATGAGAGGAGTGAGGGAGAAAATGAGAGATGTGAGGGGGAAAATTAAAGATGTGATTGGGAAAATGAGAGGCGTGATGGGAAAATAAGAGAAGTGACGTGCTATAACTAACCACAGATATTTACTATGCCCAGGCAACGCCGGGCTCTTCAGCTAGTATATATATATATACAGTATATATGTTTTTACGATTATTTGAGCCCATGGATCCATTGTATGTCCGTATTGCAAGCCTGCGAGAAAATCTTGCAGTACAGATGCCATACAGATTACATACGGAGGATGCCATGCGCAAAATACTATTTTGGGGACTTTTTTGCGTATTACGGTCGTAAATAACAGACCATATTTTCATACACTGAGTGTGACGCCGGTCTTATAGGGCGGGTTGTTGTAGATGCTGCGATACCAAATATGTGTACCTTTTTTGTTTATTTTTTTTATAAAAATGTTTAATCATGGGTACAATACATTTTTTTTATTATTTTGTGATTTTTTGAAAAAAATATTTTTCCAAATTTTTTTTTACTGTTTTTTCACTTTTTTATTTAATCCAACTATGGGACTTTGACAGCTCTGATCACAGTTATAAAACATACTAATGCAAGAGCATTGCTATGCTTTAAAACTGTCAGTGCTACACTGCGCATGATCTAACTAACTTGCCAGCTTTGGTGACCTGGATCTCATCATGGCGACATCGGCTCACCATGGCAACGATCGACTTATGTTGTGGGGACATCGGTCGGGGCAGAGGAAGCCCTCATCCTCTTCCTGCCTTCTAAATGCTGCATTTGATTGCAGGCACTACTCCTGGCAGTGAGTGCCTGGTGTCAGTTGAACACCCGGAGTTGATTACGCACACAGCTCCTGTGCGCGCAAAATCGCCTGGACATATCCATATATCCAACTTCGTCATATGTATACTTATAAAGTCGTGAAGGGGTTAAGGTCATGACGGCATCATTAGACTATCCATTTATATAGTAATAGCCTATTGCGAGTGAACATTTCTGGTGAAAACTCTGGACATATTATAAATTCAGCAATAAATATGAGACTATAAGGAACAAGTTTTTTGTATCTATTGATTAATTAACACTAAATGCATTAATACTATATATATAAAACATCAACATGTAACATGAGTTTATAAAATTTTTTGGTCCAGAGGCCGAAATGTTATACTGAACCAATCCCAAGGGCTGTAAAAAAATCAAAGTAGTATTTACATGAATACATCACCAGAACAAAGTTTTAAATTTTTGAGGAGGATTTGGAAAGTTTTGGTTCCAAATACTCAATGTGAACACACCCTAACTTACATTGAGTTTTTGCAGCAGACCTTGAGCAGAAATTCCCTAAATTGTCCTCAAAACCTCACTACTCCCAAGTTTTTAGGAGATTTAAGTTTTAATATAGCCATACAGCTTGTCATCTGATTGATTGCTACATATGTACAAGCTCAGAACCACTAACAGTACATAAATCTATCGCCATAGCCACTTTCAGTGCATGAATCTAAAACCACTGTCAGTACATGAATTCAAAACCACCAACATGATCAGGATTGTGCTGAGTAATCTACTGACAGCGTCAGTTCGGCAGTAGTGTTGAGCGATACCTTCCGATATCGGAAAAAAATCGGATCGGATTGGATCAGACCGATACCGCAAAAATATCGGATATCGCCGATTCCGATACCGGAAACCAATGTGAGTCAAAGGCACACAAATATCGGAATTAAAATAAACCCTTTCTTTCCTTGTAGGTTAACTCTATATGAAGGAAAACAACTAAGAATAATGTAGAATGTATTGGTGGAGGTGGAGGAGACATTAAAGGCATGGAGGTTTAGCCCAATCAAATGGAAAAGCAGTTTGGAGTTACAAAGATATTGACTATGTTAAGCTTTTTTATATTTTGTCAGATATTTATGTTTCACTACTTCCATGCTCTTCACCTTCTTTTTTACTTCTCCCACACTTTCTCTTTCATCATCCTCTTCAGGGTCATCTTCTTGGTCTTCTTCGGGGTGGTCTTCAGGGTCGTTGTCTCCAGGGTCGTTGTCTCTGGGGTCATCGTCTCCAGGGTCGCCATCTTCTTCGGGGTGATCTTCAGGGTTGTCGTTTTCGGGATCGTCGTCTCCGGTGTCGTTGTCGTCTTCTTCGGGGTGGTCTTCAGGTTCGTTGTCTCCAAGGTCGTTGTCTCCGGAGTCGTCGTCTCCAGGGTCGTCGTATTCTTCGGGGTGGTCTTAAGGGTCGACGTCTCAAGAGTCATCATCTCTGCGGTCATTGTCTCCGGGGTCGTCTTCTTCGTGATGGTCTTCAGGGTCGTCGTCTTTAGGGTCATCATCAGGGAGATCCCAAGTAATTACCAAAAACCATTTCAAAAAGCTTGAACTTGGAAATGTAGCAGAATGTACAAGAAGGCTGAGGAACTGCCGAGAACCAGCTGACGGTACTGGAACCCGGATAGGTAGCAGAAGGTACAAAAGCCAATGGAACTACTGAGGACCATCTGATGGTACTGAAACCCAGTTATTAAGCAGGAGGTACCCGTGCCAGAAAGCACTACCAAAGACCACCAGACATTGGTGGAACTCGGATACCAAGAAGAAGGCACCTAAGCCAGAGGCTCTACCTTGAACCAGTTGACGGTACTGGAACCCAGGGGGACCTATTCAAGATTGGTTTCCAAAGAACCAGCTAATGGTGCTGGAACTCAGATAGGCAGCAGAAGGTCCACATAAAAAAAAAATTGCAAAGCCACGAGCAGGCCGGAGTTACCGAAAACCCACAGTCTTACATGGGAAGCTTGTCCTATTGGCACTACGGAACCAGCCTTCTTGCCAGATCCTGCAGCCCACAAAGGAAGCACTTAAACTGCAGGAACTATAGAGTCGGCTAACCCGACCACAACCCAACAGGACAACATATTGGAGGCAAAGTGACGTTGACACTACCCGGAAACAGCTGGCGTGCTGGAACCAGGCTGGGTAGGAAGGAGTACCCGTGCCAAAGACACTGCCGAGAACCAACTGACGGTACTTGAACCCTGATGGGTAGCAGAAGGTACAAGAGCCAATGAAACTACCGAGGACCAGCTGATGGTACTGGAACCCGGTTACTAAGCATGAGGTACCCGTGCCAGAAAGCACTACTAAGGACCACCAGACATTGGTGGAACTCGGATACCGAGAAGGAGGCACCTAAGCCAAAGGCTCTACCTGGATCCTGCTGATGGTACTGGAACTCAGGGGGACCTATTCAAGATTGACTTCCAAAGAACCTGCTAATGGTGCTGGAACTCAGATAGGCAGCAGAAGGTCCACATGGAAAAAAAATTGCAAGGCCGCGAGCCGGCCGGAGTTACCAAAAACCTACAGTACTACAAGGGGAGCTTGTCCTATTGGCACTACGGAACCAGCCTTCATTGCCAGATTCCGTAGCCCACAAAGGAAGTACCTAAACTGCAAGCACCATAGAATCGGCTAACCCGACCGCAACCCGACAGGTCAACGTATTGGAGGCACAGTGACCTTGACACTACTCGGAAACAGCTGGTATGCTGGAACCAGGCTTGGCATGAGGGAGTACCCGTGCCAAAGACACAGCAACTAGCGGTGTTGGAGCCCAGGGTAAATACTAGAAACAGAATGGAGGCAGAGGCGTAATTGGAGCAAGTTTAAAATCTGTAGTAGTGTGAATGTGGACGGAGCGGGTGAAATTGCTGGACACACAGCAGGGGATCAGCTTATGTTACTGAACCCCAATAACGCAGGAGCAAGTGTTGACTGTGCAGACGGCACTTCTGAACAGCAACTGGCGTTGTTGGAGCCCAGGGTCAATACTAGAAACAGAATGGAGGCAGAGGCGTAATTGGAGTGAGTTTAAAATCTGTACTAGTGTGAATGTGGACAGACAGGCGAAATTGACGGACACACAGCAGGGGAGCAGCTGACGTTACAGAACCCACAATAACACAGGAGCAAGTGTTGACTTTGCAGATGGCACTTCTGAGCAGGAACTGGCGGTGTTGGAGCCCAGGGTCAATACTAGAAACAGAGTGGAGGCAGAGGCATAATTGGAGCAAGTTTAAAGGGCCACTGTCACCCCCCCTCCAGCCATTATAAACTCTTTTATAGCTCTTTTAGTTTTTGTTTCTGTTATTCCCACAATAAATGTATTTATAATTCTGCTGAAATACCTATCTTTGTCCATGGAGGCGGGTCTGAAGCCTCCTCTTAGAAGCGCCCAACTGCCGTCAGTCATCTCTTGTGTAGATTTTCGCCCCCTCAGCGCTGTTATTGTGTGAATTCCGGCACCTGCGCTCTGCTCTTCTGCCTTGTGCAGGCGCATAGAGCATTTGCCATCCTAGCGCTGGTGCCGGGTTCCGTTCTGCGCCTGTGCGGGCAGTGCGGCCACCCTGTTACTGAATCCCCGCCCCGCACTGTGTTATGCATTATGCACAGTGCGGGGCTGGGATTCTTGGGCATGCGCACTGCGCTTCTCAGACGCTCCCCAGGTCCCCCGCCTTTGAGCATTGCCGGAATATACAGGTATCCTTGCCGGCGTTTGGAACAGCCGCACAGAACAATGCTGGAAGGCGGGGACCTGTGGAGCGTCTGACAAGCGCAGTGCGCATGCCCAGGAATCCCAGCCCCGCACTGTGCATAGTGCATAACACAGTGCGGGGCGGGGATTCAGTAACAGGCTGGCCGCACTGACCGCACAGGCGCAGAAAGGAACCCGGCACCAGCGCTCGGACGGATAATGCTCTATGCGCCTGCGCAAGGCAGAAGAGCAGAGCGCAGGCGCCGGATTTCACACAATAATAGCGCTGAGGGGGCGGCGAAAATCAACCCAACAGATGACTGATGGCAGTTGGGCGCTTCTAAGAGGAGGCTTCAGTCCCGCCTCCATGGACAAAGACAGGTATTTCAGCAGAATTATAAATACATTTATTGGGGCAATAACAGAAACAAAAACTAAAAGAGCCACCTTGTTAGAATGCAG
This sequence comes from Ranitomeya imitator, assembly GCF_032444005.1. Classification (NCBI taxonomy): domain Eukaryota; kingdom Metazoa; phylum Chordata; class Amphibia; order Anura; family Dendrobatidae; genus Ranitomeya; species Ranitomeya imitator. The sequence continues at coordinate 219,624,088 of NC_091285.1, read as the reverse complement.
CATTACTGCTGCACAAGGTGGCTCTTTTAGTTTATAACGGCTGGAGGGGGTGAGAATCTGTAGTAGTGTGAATGTGGACAGAGCAGGCGAAATTGCCGGACACACAGCAGGGGAGCAGCTGGCGTTGCTGAACCCCAATAACACATGAGCAAGTGTTGACTGTGCAGATGGCAGGTCTAAGCAGCAATTGGCAATGTTGGAGCCCAGGGTCAATGCTAGAAACAGAGTGGAGGCAGAGGCGTAATTGGAGCAAGATTAAAATCTGTAGTAGTGTGAATGTAGAGAGATCAGGTGAAATTGCCGGACACACAACAGGGGAGCAGCTGTACCCTGAACCCCAATAACACAGGAGCAAGTGTTAACTGTGCAGACGGTACTTCTGAGCAGCAACTGGCGGTGCTGGAGCCCAAGGTCAATGCTAGAAACAGAGTAGAGACAGAGGCATAATTGGAGCAAGTTTAAAATCTGTACCAGTGTGAATGTGGACAGAGCAGGCGATATTGACGGACACACAGCAGGGGATCAGCTGACGTTACTGAACACCAATAACACTGGAGCATGTGTTGACTGTGCAGACGGCACTTCTGAGCTGCAACTGGCAGTATTGGAGCCCAGGGTCAATGCTAGAAAAAGAGTGCAGCCAGAGGCCTAATTGGAGAAAGTTTAATATCTGTAGTACTGTGAATGTGGACAGAGCAGGCGAAATTGCTGGACACACAGCAGATGAGCAGCTGACGTTACTGAACCCCAATAACACAGGAGCAAGTGTTGACTTTGCAGATGGCACTTCTGAGCAGGAACTGGCGGTGTTGGAGCCCAGGGTCAATACTAGAAACAGAGTGGAGGCAGAGGCGTAATTGGAGCAAGTTTAAAATCTGTAGTTGACTTTGCAGATGGCACTTTTGAGCAGGAACTGGCAATATTGGAGCCCAGGGTCAATGCTAGAAAGAGAGTGCAGCCAGAGGCCTAATTGGAGAAAGTTTATTATCTGTAGTAGTGTGAATGTGGACAGAGCAGGTGAAATTACCGGACACACAGCAGAGGATCAGCTGACATTACTGAACCCCAATAACACTGGAGCATGTGTTGACTGTGCAGACGGCACTTCTGAGCAGCAACTGGCGGTGTTGGACCCCAGGGTCAATGCTAGAAACAGACTGGAGGCAGAGGCGTAATTAGAACAAGTTTAAAATCTGTAGTAGTGTGAATGTGGACAGAGCAGGCGAAATTGCCGGACACACTGCAGGGGATCAGCTGACGTTCCTGAACGCAAATAACACTGGAGCATGTGTTGACTGTGCAGACCGCACTTCTGAGCAGCAACTGGCAGTGTTGGAGCCCAGGGTCAATGCTAGAAACAGAGTGTAGCCTGCGGCCTAATTGGAGCAAGTTTAATATTTGTAGTAGTGTGAGTGTGGACGGAGCAGGAGAAATTGCCAGATACACAGCAGGGGATCAGCTGATGTTACTGAACCCCAATAACACAGGAGCAAGTGTTGACTGTGCAGACGGCACTTCTGAGCAGCAACTGGCGGTGTTGGAGCCCCGGGTCAAAGCTAGAAACAGAGTGTAGCCAGAGGCCTAATTGGAGCAAGTTTAATATCTGTAATAGTGTGAGTGTGGACGGAGCGGGAGAAATTGCCGGATACACAGCAGGGGATCAGTTGATGTTACTGAACCCCAATAACACTGGAGTATGTGTTGACTGTGCAGCAGCAACTGGCGGTGTTGAAGCCCAGGGATTACAGTTCAGGTGGTAGAAACATGAACACAACAGGAGACCTGAATACTGTTGCCAACCAATTATTTAATCTGGAAGAGAACTGGCAAATTCCTGCGAGATCCAGTCCTTGTTCATTTTCAGAAAAGTAAGCCGGTCAATGTTATCGGAGGATAGTCACATGCGACGGTCTGTTAGCACACCACCTGCGGCACTGAAGATGCGTTCCGATAATACACTAGCAGCAGGGCAAAACAGCACCTCCAATGCATACTAGCTAAGCTCTGGCCATGTATCCAGCTTAGAGACTCAAAACTTGAAGGAGGAAGAGCCGTGTGGGAGAACACTGAGAGGGCAAGACATGTAGTCTGTCACCATCTGACGGAAACGTTGCCTCCTGCTGACTGGAGCCGTCTGTGATGGTGTAGACATTTGTGGCGGGGACACAAAACTTTGCCACTTTGGTCTTTACTGGTCTTGCCTTGTGCTGAGGCGCTGCTTCTGCTCCCTCTTTGTGCAGAACTTCCTCCATTGCCGTGACGCACTGAGCTGCTCTCAGTTGGAATGGAGAACATGATGGAATGCACCACTGTGTCTTGGTAGTCCCGCATTTTACGCTCCCGGTTCAACGGTGTATAGAGGCTTTGTAAATTGTCCCAGTACTGAGGATCTAGAAGGGTGTACACCCAATAATCAGCCATGTTGAGAAAGTGGGCGATGCGGCGATAATTTCTCATGCATTGCAGCATGAAATCAACCATGTGCTGCAGACTGCCAACTGGCCAAAAAATGCTGTCCCCTGCTTGAGGCATCATGTCTGCCTGCTCTGCATCACCCAACCCTCGCTCTACTTACTGACTACTAGAGCATTGTGTAACTCCCTCCTCTGGACAGATGTCTTCCTCCTCCATTGACTCCTCCTCATCCTCCTCACAAAGTGTCCAATGCCTAGGCCTTTGTGAGGAACCACGTTACGCAGACTGTCCAGAAGCAGATGGCATTTGTGACTCTTCATCCCCCACCTCTTCCACAACCTCCTCTCTTAGTGCTTGTAGTGTTTTTTCAAGCAGGCAGATAAGGGGGATAGTCATGCTGACTAGTGCATCATCTGCACTCGCCATCCACGTGGAATCATCGAAGGCACGCAAAACACGGCAGACGTCCTTCATAGAGGCCCACTCAGTGGTGGTGAAGTGTGAACGGCACGCAGTGCGACTTTTTTGCGCCTGATGCAGCTGGTACTCCATTACTGCTGGCTGCTGCTCACACAACCGCTCCAACATATGTAACATTGAATTCCACCTGGTGGGTAGGTCACATATGATGCGATGTTCCAGAAGGCGGAATCGGCGCTGCAGAGTTGCAATGCGCGATCTTGCCATGCTGTAACGCCGCAAGTGAGCACACTCTAGGCAGCCCTTGTGCAGCAGTGCATCAAGATCCGGATAGTCCCTCAAAAAACTCTGAACGACCAAGTTGAGCACATGTGCCAGACATGGGATGTGAGTGAGGTTGCCTAGGCCCTGAGCTGCCACCAGATTTTGGCCATTGTCACACACTACCATGCCTGGCTGGAGATTCGCTGGCACAAACCACACGTCGCTCTCCTGCTTGATGGCATTCCAGAGCTCCTGCGCTGTGTGGCTTCGATTCCCCAAAGAAATTAATTTCAATATGGCCTGTTGACGTTTGGCCACGGCTGTGCTCATATCGGTCGTAACAGGTAAGCGTTCACGGGTCTATGTGGAAGTAGATTGTGACGGCTCCTGCAGCGCTGATTTAGAGGAACGGGAGTATGAGGAGGAGTCAATGTGTACAGACTGGATTCCTGCAATCCTTGGAGTTGGCAGAACACGTCCAGCGCCACTCTCAAGATCTGTACACCCGGCTCCACAACATTTACCCAATGGGCAGTGAGGGAAAGGTATTGTCCCTGTCCATGGTTACTGGTCCACGCATCGGTTGTCAAGTGGACCTTGCTACTGATGGCGTTTAGTAGTGCATGTTTGATGTTTTCCTCCACATGCTTTTGCAGGGTAGGGACGGCTTGCCTGCTGAAATAAAAGCAGCTGGGCACAATGTATTGTGGGACTGCCAATACCATGAAGTTACGGAAGGTGTCAATCTCCACCAGCCTGAATGAGAGCATTTCAAGGGACAGTAGTTTTGCAATGCCAGCATTCAGAGCCTGTGCTCGGGGGTGGCTTGCCCAGTATGTGCGCCTTTTCTCCCATGCCTGTGCTACTGCCAATGGCTGTAGACTGGCCTGGGTGTGTGAGGATGACAGGGAACGTCGTGCTGTGGGTAGAATTACACTGTGTCTCTGTACAACAGTGCCAGAGGTTCTTCCATGGTGATCCTGTGAGGAAGCTGAACCAGCTATGTGTGAGCTGGAGGAAGAGTCTACAACACGAGCTGAATAGGTGGTAGGTGGAGCTGTAGGTTGTACAAGACCATATAATGAGAAGAAAAATGATGCAGCACTCACCCTTGCGCTTCTTCCAAGTGTGCTCTTTATTCAGCAAAACATACTATACATAGTATGAACCGGCATACGCAGTGATCTGTGAGGGAGCGGGAGTGAGGAGAGACCGGACGACGGCCGTTTCGCGCTACGGCGCTTCTACGGGTCCATGCTAAAAACAGGTGATGTCATTTCCTTTTTAAGGTTTTTTTTTTTTTTTTGACTCACCTGATTCTATTAATTACAATTGTGCAAGTTAAAAACAATGAGATCTCCTATTACAGAATGAACATTTACAAGTATATTACAAAATGAACATTTACAAATGTATTATAAGAACACCGCCATGTCAAGTTTGTCATTAAGACCCCCTGGGCCCTGTGCGTTTGTTTGTAGGATCCATTTCGCTTCACGCTGCAGCAGTAGGCGGTCATTATTACCGCCGTTTTGTGAACATTTAACTCTTTCCAAACCTGCAAACCGCAATTGATCTGGATCACTATTATGTGTCTCTGCCATATGTTCTACAAAACGCACGCGTCCCTTTCCTGTCCGAATTGAGTTATAATGCTCTCGTATTCGGACTGTGAGAGGTCTAATAGTCTTACCTATGTAAAACCGTTGACACGGACAGAAAATTACGTAAACCAGAAATTTACTCTTGCAGGTTATGAAGTCTTTCACAAAATGCTCAATTATACCTATTTGCAAGGGGTTCTCAATTTTATGCAGATGGCATATGCTACAATTGCCGAATCTGTGGTTACCTTGCGGTTTGGTTTTTGCTAACCAATTATTTGTTGGTGGTGATACTTTATTTTTTACAACAAGGTCTCCTATATTAATTGATCTTTTATATGAGAATAGAGGACATGTATCCGGGAGATTTCTAAAGTCCACGTCTTTCTGCAGCACATGCCAATTTTTTCGTATTGCTGTTTGTATATCTCTATCTAAAGGGCTATGTTTAAATGTAAATGTGAATCTGCGATTTTTATTTTGATATTCGTTTGCATCTTTTCTTTTTCCATTGTTTTTTCTTTTTTTGCCCTTTTCTAACAGCTGAACTTGAGATAATTTGGCTGCTCTAATTTCTGCTTGTTGGAGAACATCTGTTGGATATCCTCTGTTTGAAAGGCGTGTTTTTAATTCTTCTACCTGAGTTTTATAATTTTCCTCATTATTGTTGATTTTAAGTATTCTCACCATTTGACTATATGGAATACTGCGCTTCGTGTGATTCGGGTGGTCACTTTTAAAATGTAAAATGTTGTTCGTCGCTGTGCTTTTTCTGTGGACTTTCGTTACTATATTTTCATTTACAATTTCTATTTTTACATCTAGGAATTCCAATTCTTTTTTATTGAATACTGAAGTAAATTTCATGTTTTCTTTATTATTATTGTTCAGGAAAGTAACGAATTCGTTAAATTTAATTTCTTCGCCATCCCACACCATAAAAATATCGTCGGCAAATCTTAAAAAAAGCCGTATGTGCCGAAGGTATGGGTTCTGGGGTCCGGTGACGTACCTCTCCTCAAAAGCTGCTAAAAACAGATTTGCGAAGACGCACGCCACCGGAGTACCCATCGCGGTACCAACTTTTTGCAGATACCATCTCTCCATGAACTTGAAAGCATTGTGTGATAAAACGAACTCCAGACTATCCAGCACAAAAGAAATAAAATTGGCGTCTTTATTTGTATTCATTAGAATGTGATGGACTGCCTCCAAGCCTTTTTGTTGTGGGATTCTAGTGTAAAGGTTTACAATATCTATTGATGCCAGAGCAAATGTAGGTTACCATTGGAAGTCTTTAAGGGCCAGGAGAAAATCTCCTGAATCCTTTACGAAAGAGGGAATTTTTAACAGCAGAGGTTTTAGTAACCAATCTAAAAACTGTGATAAAGGTTCGGTCAGTGATTCTTTGCCCAAGATTATTGGGCGTCCTGGCGGTTTTTCCGCATTTTTGTGAATTTTGGGGATGCTGTACCACGGTGCGAATTTAGGAAGCTCTGGCATTAATTTTTCCGCTCTCCCTCTTGTTAAAGTCCCCTTTTCCACATATTTTCTTAATAGGCTCCTCAATTTTTCTTTAAATCTATTTGTGGGGTTGCCGTCTAATTTAATATAGGTTTCTGTGTCATCTAGTTGGGATAGTGCTTCTTCTATATAATAAGATCTTTCTAATAGAACAATGTTTCCGCCTTTATCCGCCCTCCTAATGATGGTATCATTCCACATTTGTATCTCTTTTAGGGCTTTTTCTTCCTGTGTTGTTAAATTTTTTAGTGGTTTTTTATATAATATTGCCTCTATATCTTTGATTACCAGGTCTTGGAATAGATCTATTGTATTCCCTGGTGAGATTGGCGGCATCCATTTTGATCTAACTCCTCCCTTGAATGGATCAAATTCTGTACTAGTCGGGGGTATCGGGGCTCTTTCATCTGAATCCTGACCGTTCCCACTTAAATTTATTAATAAATGTGTCATTTCTACGTCCCTCGGATCCATGGTAGAATAAGCCATGAAACCTAGGGAACTAATCTCTGCTGGACTGTCTGTGGCGACCGACATAGAAGCTCTCTCGAAGCTGTTTTTGCAAAAGTATTTATATAAATGTAACTTTCTTATGCTTTTAAATAAGTCCACTTTGAAGTCGCATAAGTCGAAGGATTCTGGAAGGCAGAAGTTCAAGCCTCTTGACAGTACTTTCTCCTGATGTATTGTCACTGTCAGTGATTTTTTTGTTAGATTTATAATTTGTAGGGCTTCTTCGTTGTCCTTTGTGGCGCTTTGTTCATTCATCGTCTCCACGAACCTTGTTTGTGTTTTTTTACCGCGCTTTTTTCTCCCTCCCCGTCTGATTTTTTTCTTTCTAAAGGGATGATAGGATTCAGGGTGGGCTTTGAGGTAGATGGTAACTCTTCATTAAAGTCCTCAGCTGTACTGGAATCAGAGTCAGTGATCCAGCCATCTTTCACTATTTTCGATTTTTTTGTGGTGAATTTTCTGGAGCGATTTTTATTGAACAGTTTTTTAGTACCATTTCTATTCCATGAGAAAATCTGCCCCATTTCGAAGTCCCTCTTATCCCGGAGGAATTTTTCTTTTTTCTTTTCTTTGGTTTCCATTTGAATCACAGTTAGCTTTTTTTCCAATTTTTTCTCAAAGTCTTTAAAATTTTCCTTACTAATACGGGAGGATAATTCCTGTTTCGATTTTTTCAATTGTTCGCATATTAAATCATAGTCCTTTTCATTTTGTTCCACCACCAGCAACAGTAATTTTTGTGAGCACTCTAGATGAATTTCTTCCCAAGCTTTTAAGAATGTGGGGTCATCTTTAAATTGTGAGATGTCTTTATAGACTCTGAGTCCTCGTGGGACTCGATTACATTCAGTATATGATTTTAAAGATTTTATTGTCCAATATAAACGAATTTCTCTTTCTGCCAAAGAGTATATCTTGGATTCCAGCATTTTTGTGCTGATTAATTCTAGTTCATCCTTGTAGTTATACTCTGTAAAAAACTCAACCGCTCCCTCTCTGCCTGCTAATAATGCACTTGGAGCCTCTCGATCCTCAGTTAGATCTGTTGCGCTCTCCATGTTTATTTCCATATTGGAACGATGATGCTTGCTGCGAAACTCGTGCTCTGATCTTTAGAATATAGTGAATGAACAACTTCGTTATACCAAGAAACAGAAAGATGATCGGCACAGAGCTTCACTATAGCGCAATTGGAGATTCGCTTAAACGATCTGTTTCAGAAGGACAGATGAGGTCTCCCTTACTGTGAGCTGCGGGTGGTGCTATGCAATCGTCAGAGTTTTGTACAAGACCATATAATGAGAAGAAAAATGATGCAGCACTCACCCTTGCGCTTCTTCCAAGTGTGCTCTTTATTCAGCAAAACATACTATACATAGTATGAACCGGCATACGCAGTGATCTGTGAGGGAGCGGGAGTGAGGAGAGACCGGACGACGGCCGTTTCGCGCTACGGCGCTTCTACGGGTCCATGCTAAAAACAGGTGATGTCATTTCCTTTTTAAGGTTTTTTTTTTCTTTTGACTCACCTGATTCTATTAATTATAATTGTGCAAGTTAAAAACAATGAGATCTCTTATTACAGAATGAACATTTACAAGTATATTACAAAATGAACATTTACAAATGTATTATAAGAACACCGCCATGTCAAGTTTGTCGTTAAGACCCCCTGGGCCCTGTGCGTTTGTTTGTAGGATCCATTTCGCTTCACGCTGCAGCATTTTTGTGCTGATTAATTCTAGTTCATCCTTGTAGTTACACTCTGTCCGTGTCAACGGTTTTACATAGGTAAGACTATTAGACCTCTCACAGTCCGAATACGAGAGCATTATAACTCAATTCGGACAGGAAAGGGACGCGTGCGTTTTGTAGAACATATGGCAGAGACACATAATAGTGATCCAGATCAATTGCGGTTTGCAGGTTTGGAAAGAGTTAAATGTTCACAAAACGGCGGTAATAATGACCGCCTACTGCTGCAGCGTGAAGCGAAATGGATCCTACAAACAAACGCACAGGGCCCAGGGGGTCTTAACGACAAACTTGACATGGCGGTGTTCTTATAATACATTTGTAAATGTTCATTTTGTAATACACTTGTAAATGTTCATTCTGTAATAAGTAGTGTTGAGCATTCCGATACCGCAAGTATCGGGTATCGGCCGATACTTGCGGTATCGGAATTCCGATACCGAGATCCGATATTTTTGTGATATCGGGTATCGGTATCGGAAGTGTAAAATAAAGAATTAAAATAAAAAATATTGTTATATTCACCTCTCCGGCGGCCCCTGGACATCAGCGGGAGGATCCGGCGTCCGGCACGGCTTCTTTCTTCAAAATGCGCGCCTTCAGGACCTGTGGAATGACGTCCCGGCTTCTGATTGGTCGCGTGCCGCCCATGTGACCGCCACGCGACCAATCAGAAGCCGCGACGTCATTCCTCAGGTCCTAGAAGGCGCTCATTCTAGGACTTTAGCTGAGGAATGACGTCGCGGCTTCTGATTGGTCGCGTGGCGGTCACATGGGCGGCACGCGACCAATCAGAAGCCGGGACGTCATTCCACAGGTCCTGAAGGCGCGCATTTTGAAGAAAGAAGCCGTGCCGGACGCCGGATCCTCCCGCTGATGTCCAGGGGCCGCCGGAGAGGTGAATATAACAATATTTTTTATTTTAATTCTTTATTTTACACTTTAATATGGATCCCAGGGCCTGAAGGAGAGTTTCCTCTCCTTCAGACCCTGGGATCCATGAGGATACATTCCGATACTTGATGTCCCATTGACTTGTATTGGTATCGGATATCGGTATCGGCGATATCCGATATTTTTCGGGTATCGGCCGATACTATCCGATACCGATACTTTCAAGTATCGGACGGTATCGCTCAACACTAGTAATAAGAGATCTCATTGTTTTTAACTTGCACAATTGTAATTAATAGAATCAGGTGAGTCAAAAAAAAAAAAAAAACCTTAAAAAGGAAATGACATCACCTGTTTTTAGCATGGACCCGTAGAAGCGCCGTAGCGCGAAACGGCTGTCGTCCGGTCTCTCCTCACTCCCGCTCCCTCACAGATCACTGCGTATGCCGGTTCATACTATGTATAGTATGTTTTGCTGAATAAAGAGCACACTTGGAAGAAGCACAAGGGTGAGTGCTGCATCATTTTTCTTCTCATTATATGGTCTTGTACAAAACTCTGACGATTGCATAGCACCACCCGCAGCTCACAGTAAGGGAGACCTCATCTGTCCTTCTGAAACAGATCGTTTAAGCGAATCTCCAATTGCGCTATAGTGAAGCTCTGTGCCGATCATCTTTCTGTTTCTTGGTATAACGGAGCTGTAGGTTGGCCTAGGTGTTCAGTGTGTCTTTGTAACTCCACCACATGCTTGGTCCGCACATGTTTCCACATATTTGTGGTATTGAGGTTGCTGACACTTTTCCCTCTTTTCACTTTCTGATTACACATCTTGCATTTGACAAAACAAATGTCATCTGCAACTGTGTCAAAAAAGGACCAGGCACTGCAAGTCTTGGGAGCACCCGTTTTGGGTTTTGAAAGAAGCATGCTCCTAATGGGTGCCGAAGTGGAGGCTACAGGTAACTCAGTCTGCCCCCTCAGAGCTGCTCCCACCACCTTCCTGTACCTCACGCCATAATGGGTTAAGGACCTCATCATCTGCACTATCTTCTTCCAACAACTGCTTCTCCTGGGTAGTCTCGGCAGCACATTATGCACCAGAAAGTGGCACCTGAGTCTCATCATCAGATGCGCACTAAGGTGTGCTGACCATAGGCACTGGCCCACCCGCCTCTTCAGATTCAGAGAGTTAAAGCAGTTGCGCATCACTGCATACTGCCTCTTCTTCAATTTCCTGAATGCTGCTTGGCTGGCCCCCTATTTCCAAGCCAAGAGATTCAGAGAACAGAATTAGAGATGGCTCCTGTCCAGGGCTCTCTGACTGCCTGGGCAATTTGGCAGGTGGTGAAGAGACAGATGTGTGCTCTTCAGTGCTCTTGACCTAAGAGGATGTGGCAGTAATTGAAGTCAATGTGTTATCTGCCATCCCTCCGACAATGGCTTCAATTTGTTCCTCCCGCAGCAGTGGGGTACGGCGAGCTCCTACAAAGCTGCACATAAAGGACTGTTCCCTGGTAAAACTGGGGGATGCTGAGTCACTGGTGCCCACAGCAGGCACAGAATCCCCACGTCCTCTCCCTGCAGAAACTCCACGCCCACGACCATGTGCCTTACTCCCTGCCTTCTTCATCTTGGTAGACTGATAAAGATAGGCAGAAAAGAACTAAGGGCTTAGTGTGCTTATTCCTCAACAGCTGCTAGCAGGTATAAGAAACACTAATTTTATGAAGTGTGGATTAGACTTTAATATGAGCTAATGTGGCCTACACAACTGTAAAGTGGAGTGTTTGGTGAACTTTATTTAGGTTTTTCTTTAACAAAAAAAAAATGGATGTGCCCAAAGATGTCAAACCGATAGTATCACAAACTTTTTGTAGCTATTACAATGCAGGAAAGTAACCTACAATGCAATAGATGAGGCTCCAAAATATAGGCTAATACTAATCTGGCTGGGGCTGCAGGGCATGAAGCTGTAGAAAGGCTCCTCTTTCTATTCCTATATAGTGTTTGCACGCAATATAGCTTGATATGGATGGAAACACACTAATAGGAGAAATCAGGAAAAATGTGCAGCAGCACTAATGTAAAAAAGGACAATGTAACAGTATGAGTCAGTGATGCACGCTGAGCGGACTACAACCGGATGTGGCTGCAGAACACACTACTGCGTGAGCTGCACTCACACACAGAGACCTCGCAGACAGCCGTGAACAGCGCTGCAAGGCTGCAGAAAAGCTCCTCTCTTTACTCCTATATAGTGTTTGCACGCAATCTAGCTGGATACGGATGGAAACAAACTAATAGGAGAAATCAGGAAAAATGTGCAGCAGCACTAATGCAAAAAAGGACAATGTAACATTATGCTGCAGTGACGCACGCTGAATGGACTACAACCAGATGTGGCTGCAGAACACACTACAGCGTGAGCTGCACTCACACACAGAGACCTCGCAAACAGCCGTGAACAGCGCTGCAAGGCAAAAAAAAGCTTCTCACACAGCGGTTGCTAAAGTAGCCTGGGTAAAGCACAATGAAGCAAATCGCTATCTCAAACTGTCCCTCAGTCAGAAAAGCAGCGTCCTGTCCTAACTGAATTCAAAGCAGAGTGAACCCAAAATGGTGGCGGCGGCTTTTATAGTGCATCATGACATCATTTCAGCAGCCAATCACAGCCATGCCATTAGTTACATGCCTAACATGCATAACAGCATGTGCCCACACTTCTTAGGATTCCTCATTGGCTGAATTAAATCAAACTGGCTCATTGTGCAGCGCCCCAGAGACCTGGTCGTTGCATTATGGCACTCTGCCACTAAGGAGAATGGCGGTACTTCTGATGGCACTAAGGAGTTCTCCTGACCAGGTATCACCAGAACACATTACACTTCACACTCCGGCCACTAGGGGGAGAAAAAGGCTTTATTTATTGGGCCACTCCTCACATTGGTAAAACTAGGGGCTGGGGAGAAAGTTGGTCAGAAGCTGACTGGGTTGGATTCAGGCAACATCCCGTGGCAGTGGGTGTAGCAGGGAGAAGGCACAGGGGGGGTCCCTGTCAGGCGTGGGAACCTGGCAGGTGCCTAGCGAACAGAACAGAATGTAACGGAACCGCGCCTGCACACCCTGCGGCGGTATCCTTAGAAAGAGACACGAAGTGAAGGATATTGTGGAACAGTGTAAACGAGATCAGGCACAAAGGAGAGCCAGTAAGAGTTGTGCTGAGAGAGAGAGGCAACATCTTACTGAGGCGCGTAGTCGGTGGCCGGATCACCGTAGGAGTAACTGACTTCAGGCCTTACTTCAAATTCCGCCGGACAGTTAATTATAGGTTGGCTGTCTACCTTACTACACCTACGAAGACATAGGGGGCAACGCATGGAGAGGGGAGTCTCTAGGGTCCTGGAAGAGCTCCGAGCCTTCCCATCAAACGGGTGGCGTCCTAGCCATATCATACCTGGGGGACGTTAGAAACTAGTAACATCTGGAACCAAAGAACGAGAAAGAGGGAGAGAGCTGTAGAGAACGAACGAACAAGAACAGCAGTTGTGAGGACTATTCCAAATGCTCAGCAGGGTAGGACTACAACACACAGGCGCTAGTGGTAGGCAACGATTTCCATCTGCGAAGGAAACTCTGGATGTGCCCATCGGACCGGCTGGTCTCTGAGAGGCCTGTTAAACGTACTCTGGATTGAGGATCCTGAAGCCTTCAGTAAAGAGGTAAAGAGACTGAAACTTTGTGTCCTCGTTATTGACTGCACCTCACACCATCGCCACCTACACCACTGGGAAGCCCTGGGGACATACTTCACTTGTGGGAAGGTATACCATCTGGCTGGCATTCCATCACCCCAGCGGACCCCATAGCAGCGTCGGTCACCCTGACCGAACACCACAGGTGGCATCACGAACCTCTGACAGACTGTTTCACCACCTTCACTGAACGCCCCTTAGCAGGGTCGCGGACCGGGCCTAGCCACCGTGACAGCCTCAGAACCGAACCAGAGAGGCCCGGTACCGAGAACCCGTGGCCTTGTGTCTGGGGGCGATCCAATTGCATTATGGGAACTTCCGATTCCGATACCCGATATTGCAGTATCGGAATGCTCAACACCATTCGGCACCCTTATACTGATTAAAATGATACCTTGGTTGATGAAATCCGTCTTGTATATATTATATATATCTTGGGAAAAAAAAATTCTGCAGGCAGGTGCCAGCGGCAGCACCTTCACTGCAGCATGATCGCATATGTAATGAATTGTATACACATTAGTTTGATGAAGTTCCTAAAAAATAAAAAAATCTATTTGAAAAAGGCGTCTACTGCGCAGGCACCGACGGCGCCATCTTGCTTTAAATATTGGATTTTTGAATTAACTATTCAAAGAGAGAATTTTGTGGGGCTCATATTCTATCTAGGGAGATATGTGAGGGCTCATACTGTATGTAGTGGGATGTCAGCAAACTTAATTCTCCTTAATAGGGTTGAGCGACCTTGACTTTTTTAGAGTCGAGTCGGGTTTCGCGAAACCCGACTATCTCAAAAGTCGAGTCGAGTGGAATCGGCCGATTATCGCGAAAAGTCGGGGGTCGACCGAAACACGAAACCCAATGCAAGTCAATGGGGGAGCATAGTCGGCAGTGAGTGGAGGCCAGGAAAACATGTACAGAGCCCATTTTAATGGCAAAGACATCCATTCTTGTTACTGAAGCTTGTCAATCTTAATTTAGCTTATAATAATAGTAAGGCATTTGAAATTGGGGGTCATTTGGCTAAAGTTGTGGGGGGTAGGGCTGGTTTAAGTAATTAGTGGGCCCAGGAAATCTGGACCACGTCACGGCAGTGGAGCAGGGAGAGGTAAGTATTTCAACTTTGCAAGTGCTGTGATCCTGAGCAAGCAGGGGGGGCCCACTCGTTGGCATTGGCACTGGCACAGGGCCCCTCAAAGTACAGCGGTGTGTTTGCACGGCGGGGGCGCCTCCCACCGGCAGCAACACTTTTGCGTACTATGAGGGGCGCTGTGCCAGTGCCAATGCCAGCAGACTCATCTATCACTGGCTGGGCAATGGGCAGGATGAGGAGGAAACACAAATATAGGCCCAAAGAATAAAGTGGGCTAAATGCAGTTCAAAATTGGTAACAGGACTAACCAGGGGGCATTGTTTTGTTCAGTGGAGGATAACTGGAATGAGAGGCTGACACAGAGAGTAGGCCCAAATCAGTAAGTAGTCTAAATGCAGTAAAAAATTGGCAACAGTAGTAAACAGGCGGCACAGCTTTGTTCACTGTAGGAGAACAGCAAGGAGCGGCAGACACAGATAGAAGGCCCCAACCCAACTAGTAGGCCCACTGCAGTTTTAAAATTCCGATAGGCTGAAAACCAGATAATTGTAGGTCATTTTTTGTAAAGAGGCCAGCTGTAGTGAGTGGCGCAGCCAGACACTACAAGTAGACCTTATACCACAAAGTTGGCTCGACGCTGGTTTAAAAAAGGTTACATGGTTACACGGTCTGCATTGTTGTGCTCAGTGGAGGACAATTGGAAGGAGGGACCGCAGAAAGACATTGTAGGCGTAAAATTACAAAATAGGCTCAATGCAGCTTCGATTATGTGGCAACCTGGAGAACACCTTGGAGCGGCGGACACCGTCTCTACGACCCAGACCCAACTTGTAGGCCTAATGTAGTGTTGTTTCAACAACTACTTAAGACGAGCATGAAGATTGAAGCAATGGAGAGGAAACCTGGAGAACACCTTGGAGTGGAAGACACCGTCTCTACAACGCAGACCCAACTTGTAGGCCTAATGCTGTGTTGTTTTCAACAACTACTAAGCGAGAGCCAGAAGATCGAAGCAATGGAGAGGCAACCTGGGGAACACCTTGGAGTGGAACACACCGTCTCTACACCCCAGACCCAACTTGTAGGCCTAATGCAGTGTTGTTTTCAACAACTTCTAAACGAGAGCCAGAAGATCGAAGCAATGGAGAGGCAACCTGGGGAACACCTTGGAGTGGAAGACACCGTCTCTACAACCCAGACCCAACTTGTAGACCTAATGCAGTGTTGTTTTCAACAACTACTAAACGTGAGCCAGAAGATCGAAGCAATGGAGAGGCAACCTGGGGAACACCTTGGAGTGGAACACACCGTCGCTACACCCCAGACCCAACTTGTAGGCCTAATGCAGTGTTGTTTTCAACAACTACTAAACGAGAGCCAGAAGATCGAAGCAATGGAGAGGCAACCTGGGGAACACCTTGGAGTGGAACACACCGTCTCTACAACCCAGACCCAACTTGTAGGCCGAATGCAGTGTTGTTTTCAACAACTACTAAACAAGAGCTTTAAGATTGAAGCAATGGAGAGGCATCCTGGGGAACACCTTGGAGTGGAAGACACCGTCTCTACAACCCAGACCCAACTTGTAGGCCTAATGCAGTGTTGTTTTCAACAACTACTAAACGAGAGCCAGAAGATCGAAGCAATGGAGAGGCAACCTGGGGAACACCTTGGAGTGGAACACACCGTCTCTACACCCCAGACCCAACTTGTAGGCCGAATGCAGTGTTGTTTTCTACAACTACTAAACAAGAGCTTTAAGATTGAAGCAATGGAGAGGCAACCTGGGGAACACCTTGGAGTGGAAGACACCGTCTCTACGACCCAGACCCAACTTGTAGGCCTAATGTAGTGTTGTTTCAACAACTACATAAGACGAGCATGAAGATTGAAGCAATGGAGAGGAAACCTGGAGAACACGTTGGAGTGGAAGACACCGTCTCTACAACCCCAGACCCAACTTGTAGGCGTAATGCAGTGTTGTTGTCAACAACTACTAAACGAGAGCCAGAAGATCGAAGCAATGGAGAGGCAACCTGGGGAACACCTTGGAGTGGAAGACTGTTGTGAATTCTGTGTCAGAGCTCCCTCCTGTGGTCACAAGTGGTACTTCGGCTGATTCTCTCTGTGAGCTTCCGTTGGTGGAGGAGAGTGGTACTGCGGCTTCTGAGTTTCCTTCCTCAGGTGATATGGTGAAGTCGTTAGGTGCTGCTCTATTTAACTCCACCTAGTGCTTTGATCCTGGCCTCCAGTCAATGTTCTAGTATTGGACCTGTTTCCTCCTGGATCGTTCCTGTGGCCTGCTGCTCTGCATAGCTAAGTTCCGCTTTTGCTATTTTGTTTGCTGTTTTTTCTGTCCAGCTTGCTTATTTATTCTTTTATTGCTTGCTGGAAGCTCCGGGACGCAGAGGGTGTACCTCCGTGCCGTTAGTTCGGTACGGAGGGTCTTTTTGCCCCCTTTGCATGTTTTTTTGTAGGGTTTTGTGTTGACCGCAAAGTTACCTTTCCTATCCTCGCTCTGTTCAGAAAGTCGGGCCTCACTTTGCTAAATCTATTTCATCTCTACGTTTGTCTTTTCATCTTAACTCACATTCATTATATGTGGGGGCTGCCTTTTCCTTTGGGGTATTTCTCTGAGGCAAGGTAGGCTTATTTTCTATCTTCAGGCTAGCTAGTTTCTCAGGCTGTGCCGAGTTGCATAGGGAGCGTTAGGCGCAATCCACGGCTGCCTCTAGTGTGGTTGGAGAGGATTAGGGATTGCGGTCAGCAGAGTTCCCACGTCTCAGAGCTCGTTCTATGTTTTTGGGTTATTGTCAGGTCACTGTATGTGCTCTGACTTCTATGTCCATTGTGGTACTGAATTACCTTATCATAACAGAAGACACCGTCTCTACAACCCAGACCCAACTTGTAGGCAGAAAGCAGTGTTGTTTTCAACAACTACTAAACAAGAGCTTTCAGATTGAAGCAATGGAGAGGCAACCTGGGGAACACCTTGGAGTGGAAGACACCGTCTCTACGACCCAGACCCAACTTGTAGGCCTAATGTAGTGTTGTTTCAACAACTACTTAAGACGAGCATGAAGATTGAAGCAATGGAGAGGAAACCTGGAGAACACCTTGGAGTGGAAGACACCGTCTCTACAACCCCAGACCCAACTTGTAGGCCTAATGCATTGTTGTTTTCAACAACTACTAAACGAGAGCCAGAAGATCGAAGCAATGGAGAGGCAACCTGGGGAACACCTTGGAGTGGAAGACACCGTCTCTACAACCCAGACCCAACTTGTAGGCCGAATGCAGTGCTGTTTTCAACAACTACTAAACAAGAGCTTTAAGATTGAAGCAATGGAGAGGCAACCTGGGGAACACCTTGGAGTGGAAGACACCGTCTCTACAACCCAGACCCAACTTGTAGGCCTAATGCAGTGTTGTTTTCAACAACTACTAAACGAGAGCCAGAAGATCGAAGCAATGGAGAGG
Organism: Ranitomeya imitator; assembly: GCF_032444005.1. Lineage (NCBI taxonomy): Eukaryota > Metazoa > Chordata > Amphibia > Anura > Dendrobatidae > Ranitomeya > Ranitomeya imitator. The sequence goes on along the minus strand of NC_091285.1, from coordinate 219,606,368 downwards.
CAACCTGGGGAACACCTTGGAGTGGAACACACCGTCTCTACACCCCAGACCCAACTTGTAGGCCGAATGCAGTGTTGTTTTCAACAACTACTAAACAAGAGCTTTAAGATTGAAGCAATGGAGAGGCAACCTGGGGAACACCTTGGAGTGGAAGACACCGTCTCTACAACCCAGACCCAACTTGTAGGCCTAATGCAGTGTTGTTTTCAACAACTACTAAACGAGAGCCAGAAGATTGAAGCAATGGAGAGGCAACCTGGGGAACACCTTAAAGTGGAGCACACCGTCTCTACACCCCAGACCCAACTTGTAGGCCGAATGCAGTGTTGTTTTCAACAACTACTAAACAAGAGCTTTAAGATTGAAGCAATGGAGAGGCAACCTGGGGAACACCTTGGAGTGGAACACACCGTCTCTACAACCCAGACCCAACTTGTAGGCCTAATGCAGTGTTGTTTTCAACAACTACTAAACGAGAGCCAGAAGATCGAAGCAATGGAGAGGCAACCTGGGGGACACCTTGGAGTGGAACACACCGTCTCTACTCCCCAGACCCAACTTGTAGGCCTAATGCAGTGTTGTTTTCAACAACTACTAAACGAGAGCCCGAAGATCGAAGCAATGGAGAGGCAACCTGGGGAACACCTTGGAGTGGAAGACACCGTCTCTACAACCCAGACCCAACTTGTAGGCCTAATGCAGTGTTGTTTTCAACAACTACTAAACGAGAGCGAGAAGATCGAAGCAATGGAGAGGTAACCTGGGGAACACCTTGGAGTGGAACACACCGTCTCTACACCTCAGACCCAACTTGTAGGCCGAATGCAGTGTTGTTTTCAACAACTACTAAACAAGAGCTTTAAGATTGAAGCAATGGAGAGGCAACCTGGGGAACACCTTGGAGTGGAACACACCGTCTCTACACCCCAGACCCAACTTGTAGGCCGAATGCAGTGTTGTTTTCAACAACTACTAAACAAGAGCTTTAAGATTGAAGCAATGGAGAGGCAACCTGGGGAACACCTTGGAGTGGAAGACACCGTCTCTACAACCCAGACCCATCTTGTAGGCCTAATGCAGTGTTGTTTTCAACAACTACTTAAAAAGAGCTAGAAGATCGAAGCAATGGAGAGGAAACCTGGAGAACACCTTGGAGTGGAAGACACCATCTCTACAACCCAGACCCAACTTGGAGGCCTAATGCAGTGTTGTTTTCAACAACTACTTAAGAAGAGCTAGAAGATGGAATCAATGGAGAGGAAACCTGGAGAACACCTTGGAGTGGAAGACACCGTCTCTACAACCCAGACCCAACTTGTAGGCCTAATGCAGTGTTGTTTTCAACAACTACTAAACGTGAGCCAGAAGATCGAAGCAATGGAGAGGAAACCTGGGGAATACCTTGGAGAGAAGACACCGTTAGTAGGCCCTAGCGAAGTAGTAGCCCCAATGCAGTTTTCAAATTCCTATAGGCTGAAAACCAGACTATTGATGCTCAGCTTTCTTAAAAGAAGGACAGCTGTATTGAGTGGCGCAGACAGACACAGGTAGTAGGCCTTACACCAAAAATTTGGCTCAATGCAGTTTAACCCTGCTGTTCTGTTGGTCAAAAATGACCGACTTTGAACTTCAATATTCTTTAAAATATTCAAGATGCGGCTCTGAAACCCGTGGCCGACCGACCCATCCTCATTTAAGTCAATCAACCACAAGTTTCAGAACCGCATCTTGAACACCCCAAAAAATACCAAAGTTCAAAATAGGTCTCCCCAGACCGAACAGAACAGCAGGGTTAAAAAAGGTTACAGGGGTACACGGACAGCAGTGGTCTGGTCAGCGGAGGACTAGTGGAAGGAGGGACCGCAGACAGGCTTAGTAGGCCTAACATAACAAAAGTTGGCTGTAGGCACTGTAAAATAGCATCCAGGGGTACACGGGCAGCAGTGGTCTGGTCAGTGGAGGAGTATTGGAAGGAGGGACCACAGACAGGCGTAGTAGGCCTAACATAACAAAAGTTGGCTGTAGGCACTTTAAAATAGCTTCCAGGGGTACACGGGCAGCAGTGGTCTGGTCAGTGGAGGACTAGTGGAAGGAGGGACCGCAGACAGGCTTAGTAGGCCTAACATAACAAAAGTTGGCTGTAGGCACTGTAAAATAGCTTCCAGGGCTACACGGGCAGCAGTGGTCTGGTCAGTGGAGGAGTATTGGAAGGAGGGACCGCAGACAGGCGTAGTAGGCCTAACATAACAAAATTAGGCTGTAGGCACTTTAAAATTGGTTCCAGGGGTACACGGGCAGCAGTGGTCTGGTCAGTGGAGGACTAGTGGAAGGAGGGACCGCAGACAGGCGTAGTAGGCCTAACATAACAAAATTAGGCTGTAGGCACTTCAAAATTGGTTCCAGAGGTACACAGGCAGCAGTGGTCTGGTCAGTGGAGGAGTATTGGAAGGAGGGACTGCAGACAGGCGTAGTAGGCCTAACATAACAAAAGTTGGCTGTAGGCACTGTAAAATAGCTTCCAGGGGTACACGGGCAGCAGTGGTCTGGTCAGTGGAGGACTAGTGGAAGGAGGGACCGCAGACAGGCATAGTAGGCCTAACATAACAAAAGTTGGCAGTAGGCACTTTAAAATTGGTTCCAGGGGTACACGGGCAGCAGTGGTCTGGTCAGTGGAGGACTAGTGGAAGGGTGGACCGCAGACAGGCGTAGTAGGCCTAACATAACAAAAGTTGGCTGTAGGCACTGTAAAATAGCTTCCAGGGGTACACGGGCAGCAGTGGTCTGGTCAGTGGAGGAGTATTGTAAGGAGGGACCGCAGACAGGCGTAGTAGGCCTAACATAACAAAAGGTGGCTGTAGGCACTTTAAAATAGCTTCCAGGGGTACACGGGCAGCAGTGGTCTGGTCAGTGGAGGACTAGTGGAAGGAGTGACCGCAGACAGGCTTAGTAGGCCTAACATAACAAAAGTGGGCTGGAGACACTTGGATTTCTCTTGCAGGGGTACACAGGCAGCATTGGTGTTGTCAGCAGAGGCCGATTTCAATGAGTGTCTGCCAGTTAGTACTCCCAAAAAATAAATAGATGTTAATGTCTCGCATTACACCAAAACCAAAACACAAAAGGGTGGAATACTTAGGTACAGGGGTGGGCTCCTCTGCTGAGTTTCAGACGTAGTAATTTGGCGCAAAGTATGTACTGGTGTAAATATAGGACATTGCCCCTGACTATGTTAAGTACCATCATACATGTCAACACAATGGTATTGTCAGTGGCAGGCATTGAAGGATGTCAGCGCATAGACTAAACATTGGTGGAACTGTGAGAGATAATTATGCAAGTGGTAGAGCAATGTTTGAGCTGGGGGGGAACTCTCTTGTGGCCGGTGGTACAGGCCCAGGGCCCCTCATGTTACAACGGTGTGTCTGACGTTGGGTGCGCACCACCACCGCCAGAGACACTTTTTTGTACTATGAGGGACCCAGTGGCAGTGCCGTCGACCAAAAGCGGGCACACCCACCTCTTCAGACAAACGGCACTCTCACGGGTGCTTGCGCCAAGTGGCGAGACCACGGCCCCGTGGGGGGAGTTTGGCCATTTAGGGTGGTGTAAACATGTCGTATGCTGGACAAACAGCTGCTGCAAATTACGAGATTGGAAAAGTCAGTCAGAGTACTCCACAAGCAAGACCTATTCATAGGAAAGCTAGGTGTCAGCTGGGCAAGGTGGGGCAAAAGAATTTGAAATCCAGTTGTGGTTCATTTTAATGAAGGTTAGATCATCAACATTTTGGGTAGCCAGACGAGTCCTTTTTTCGGTTAATATTGAACCTGCAGCACTGAATACTCTTTCTGATAGGACACTAGCTGCCGGGCAAGCAAGCTCCTGCAATGCATATTCTGCCAATTCTGGCCAGGTGTCTAATTTGGATGCCCAGTAATCAAATGGGAATGACGGTTGAGGGAGAACATCGATAAGGGATGAAAAATAGTTTGCAACCATACTGGACAAATGTTGTCTCCTGTCACTTTGAATTGATGCTGCAGTACCTGTCCTGTCTGCGGTTATAGCAAAATCACTCCACAACCTGGTCAGAAAACCCCTCTGTCCAATGCCACTTCTGATTTGTGCACCTCTAACACCTCTGGCCTGCTGACCCCTGCAGCTCGTGTGATAACGATCACCGGTGCTGTGTGCTGGGAATGCCTGAATCAAACGGTCAACAAGAGTTGATTGTTTGGTTGCTAATATTTGTTCCAGGTTCTCATGTGGCATAATATTTTGCAATTTGCCTTTATAGCGAGGATCAAGGAGGCAGGCCAACCAGTAATCGTCATCGCCCATCATTTTACAAATGCGTGTGTCCCTTTTGAGGATACGTAAGGCATAATCCGCCATGTTGGCCAAAGTTCCAGTTGTCAAATCTGCGGTTGTGCTGGGTTGAGGTGCAGTTTCAGGGACTTCTAAGTCACTTGTCTCCCTAAAAAAAACCTGACCCCGGCCTTGCAACGCCACCAGTTGCTATTGGCCCCGTAGAAGCTTCCTCATTACAAAAATAATCATCCCAATCATCCTCCTCGTCCTCCTCCTCCTCCTGTTCGCCCGCTACCTCGCCTTGTACACTGCCCTGACCAGACAATGGCTGACTGTCATCAAGGCTTTCCTTTTCCTCTGCTGCAGACGCCTGCTCCTTTATGTGCGTCAAACTTTGCATCAGCAGAAGCATTAGGGGATGCTCATGCTTATTATGGCGTTGTCTGCACTAACCAGCCATGTGCATTCCTCAAAACACTGAAGGACTTGACACGTCTTGTATCTTCGAGAATTTAAAAACCCACACAAAAAAAAAACCAGACACTAGGCTTTCTATGGCCCACTATTTGAGAGAGATGGCACACAGGACTGCCACACAAGCACAAAGGCCAATATTAATCTCCCACTGTTTATTTTTTTTTCAGGGAGAATTTTAAAACCCAAAACAGACACTAGGTTTCTGTGGCCCTCTATTTGAGAGAGATGGCACACAGGACTGGCACTCTAGCAGAACTGCCAATTTTAATCTCCCACTGTTTTTTTTTTTTTTTTTCAGGGAGAATTTTAAAACCCAAAACAGACACTAGGCTTTCTGTGGCCCACTATTTGAGAGAGATGGCACACAGGACTGGCACTCTAGCAGAAATGCCAATATTAATCTCCCACTGTTTAGTTGTTTTTTTTCAGGGAGAATTTTAAAACCCAAAACAGACCCTAGGCTTTCTGTGGCCCACTATTTGAGAGAGATGGCACACCGGACTGGCACTCTAGCAGAAATGCCAATATTAATCTCCCACTGTTTAGTTTTTTTTTTCAGAGAGAATTTTAAAACCCAAAACAGACACTAGGCTTTCTGTGGCCCACTATTTGAGAGAGATGGCACACAGGACTGGCACTCTAGCATAAATGCCAATCTTAATCTCCCACTACTTTTTTTTTAGGGAGAATAAAAAAAAAAAAAAAAACAGGGACTGTCCTACAATTACAATTACTATCTCCCTGCAGTAATCTCTGCCAGGTATGGCAGGCAGCAATAACAAGGAGTGGACTGCTGCACACATTAAATCAAAAGTGTGGACAAACAAAAAAGATAGCTGTGCAGAAAGGAAGGAACAACAGGATTTGTGCTTTGAAAAAAGCAGTTGGTTTGCACAGCGGTGTACACACAGCAATGCAACTATCAGGGAGCCTTCTAGGGCAGCCCAATGAGCTACAGCGCTGAGAAAAAAAAAATGTAGCTTCCACTGTCCCTGCAAACAAAAGGTGGTGTTGGACAGTGGAAATCGCTACAGCACAAGCGGTTTGGGGGTTAATGGACACTGCCTAACGCTATCCCTGCTTCTGACGAAGCGGCAGCAACCTCTCCCTATGCTCAGATCAGCAACAGTAAGATGGTGGTCGGCGGGAACGCCTCTTTATAGCCCCTGTGACGCCACAGACAGCAAGCCAATCACTGCAATGCCCTTCTGTAAGATGGTGGGGACCAGGACCTATGTCATCACGCTGCCCACACTCTGCGTCCACCTTCATTGGCTGAGAAATGGCGCTTTTCGCATCATTAAAAAGCGACTTTGTCGTGAAAGTCGCGTACCGCATGGCCGACCCCACACAGGGATCGGGTCGGGTTTCATGAAACCCGACTGTGCCAAAAGTCGGCGACTTTTGAAAATGAACGATCCGTTTCGCTCAACCCTACTCCTTAATATTAAGTCATACATTTATTAATATATTTTTTATATTATATCAATATTGAGCAGAATTAATTTCAGCCTTCTGGTTTAGTCTCCACAATAGTCACGGTCTGTGTAGTGGCCCCATGGGAAAGTTAATCTCCCAGCCCTGGTCTACTTTGTATAGTGCTATGTTATGTATAGTACTGTACATAAGGGAAAAATGTGCGCAGTGTGGTAAGTGTGCTGCTATATCAGTCATTTTACATGTACGGATGTGCACCAGAGCATCTGTGTGTGACTCGCATGACCTATCACATGATCTATCAAAGGGGATCATGTGACATGTTACATGATACATTAGGTACCTGGAGGGGCCCACAACTAAACTGCCCTGATCCCTGGAAACTCTTAATCCGCCTCTAGTCAGAGCACTTCAGTGTCCACTAGCCCAGTTTGCCTATAATAATATTGTGCAATACTGATCAATATCGGTGATTTAATGCACAATACGATCTTAGCATAGTCACCACACAGAATGCAGAAAACAGCAGGATCAGCAATTATATACGACCTCTTCCACCAGACTTCCTCATTGTTTTAAAAACGTAACCAAAGTAACGGTATTTGTTACTGTAAAAAAAAATTACAAGGTGAACTCAAACCTCTGTAGGATTTAGATATCCCTTTATAAGTGGGTGAGACTGCAAGGAAAATCAGGCACAATGTTACACACTCGGTTTTCTGTGGCACCAAATGAGAGAGATGCCACACGCGCAGGACTGTCACTCAAGCACAAAGGCCAATATTAATCTCCCACTGTAAATTTTTTTTTTCAGGGAGAATTTTAAAACCCAAAACAGACACTAGGCTTTCTATGGACCACTATTGGAGAGAGATGGCACACAGGACTGGCACACAAGCACAAAGGCCAATATTAATCTCCCACTGTTTATTTTTTTTTCAGGGAGAATTTTAAAACCCAAAACAGACACTAGGCTTTCTATGGCCCACTATTTGAGAGAGATGGCACACAGGACTGGCAAACAAGCACAAAGGCCAATATTAATCTCCCACTGTTTATTTTTTTTTTCAGGGAGAATTTAAAAACCAAAACAAAAAAAACAGACACTAGGCTTTCTATGGCCCACTATTTGAGAGAGATGGCACACAGGACTGGCACACAAGCACAAAGGCCAATATTAATCTCCCACTGTTTTTTTTTCAGGGAGAATTTTAAAACCCAAAACAGACACTAGGCTTTCTATGGCCCACTATTTGAGAGATATGGCACACAGGACTGGCACACAAGCAAAAAGGCCAATATTAATCTCCCACAGTTTTTTTTTTTTCAGGGAGAATTTTAAAACCCAAAACAGACACTAGGCTTTCTATGGCCCACTATTTGAGAGAGATGGCACACAGGACTGGCACACAAGCACAAAGGCCAATATTAATCTCCCACTGTTTCTTTTTTTTCAGGGAGAATTTAAAAACAAAAACAAAAAATAAAAAACAGACACTAGGCTTTCTATGGCCCACTATTTGAGAGAGATGGGACACAGGACTGGCACACAAGCACAAAGGCCAATATTAATCTCCCACTGTTTATTTTTTTTTTCAGGGAGAATTTAAAAACCCAAAACAGACACTAGGCTTTCTACGGCCCACTATTTGAGAGAGATGGCACACAGGACTGGCACACAAGCACAAAGGCCAATATTAATCTCCCACTGTTTTTTTTCTTTTCAGGGAGAATTTTAAAACCCAAAACAGACACTAGGCTTTCTATGGCCCACTATTTGAGAGATATGGCACACAGGACTGGCACACAAGCACAAAGGCCAATATTAATCTCCCACTGTTTATTTTTTTTTTCAGGGAGAATTTAAAAACCAAAACAAAAAAAACAGACACTAGGCTTTCTATGGCCCACTATTTGAGAGAGATGGCACACAGGACTGGCACACAAGCACAAAGGCCAATATTAATCTCCCACTGTTTTTTTTTCAGGGAGAATTTTAAAACCCAAAACAGACACTAGGCTTTCTATGGCCCACTATTTGAGAGATATGGCACACAGGACTGGCACACAAGCAAAAAGGCCAATATTAATCTCCCACAGTTTTTTTTTTTCAGGGAGAATTTTAAAACCCAAAACAGACACTAGGCTTTCTATGGCCCACTATTTGAGAGAGATGGCACACAGGACTGGCACACAAGCACAAAGGCCAATATTAATCTCCCACTGTTTCTTTTTTTTCAGGGAGAATTTAAAAACAAAAACAAAAAATAAAAAACAGACACTAGGCTTTCTATGGCCCACTATTTGAGAGAGATGGGACACAGGACTGGCACACAAGCACAAAGGCCAATATTAATCTCCCACTGTTTATTTTTTTTTTCAGGGAGAATTTAAAAACCCAAAACAGACACTAGGCTTTCTACGGCCCACTATTTGAGAGAGATGGCACACAGGACTGGCACACAAGCACAAAGGCCAATATTAATCTCCCACTGTTTTTTTTCTTTTCAGGGAGAATTTTAAAACCCAAAACAGACACTAGGCTTTCTATGGCCCACTATTTGAGAGATATGGCACACAGGACTGGCACACAAGCACAAAGGCCAATATTAATCTCCCACTGTTTATTTTTTTTTTCAGGGAGAATTTTAAAACCCAAAACAGACACTAGGGTTTCTATGGCCCACTATTTGAGAGAGATGGCACACAGGACTGGCACACAAGCACAAAGGTCAATATTAATCTCCCACTGTTTTTTTTTTTTCAGGGAGAATTTTAAAACCCAAAACAGACACTAGGCTTTCTATGGCCCACTATTTGAGAGATATGGCACACAGGACTAGCACACAAGCACAAAGGCCAATATTTATCTCCCGCTGTTTCTTTTTTTTCAGGGAGAATTTAAAAACAAAATAAAAAAATAAAAAACAGACACTAGGCTTTCTATGGCCCACTATTTGAGAGAGATGGCACACAGGACTGGCACACAAGCACAAAGGCCAATATTAATCTCCCACTGTTTTTTTTTTTTTCAGGGAGAATTTTAAAACCCAAAACAGACACTAGGCTTTCTATGGCCCACTATTTGAGAGAGATGGCACACAGGACTGGCACTCTAGCAGAACTGCCAATTTTAATCTCCCACTGTTTTTTTTTTTTTTTTTCAGGGAGAATTTTAAAACCCAAAACAGACACTAGGGTTTCTATGGCCCACTATTTGAGAGAGATGGCACACAGGACTGGCACACAAGCACAAAGGTCAATATTAATCTCCCACTGTTTTTTTTTTTTCAGGGAGAATTTTAAAACCCAAAACAGACACTAGGCTTTCTATGGCCCACTATTTGAGAGATATGGCACACAGGACTAGCACACAAGCACAAAGGCCAATATTTATCTCCCGCTGTTTCTTTTTTTTCAGGGAGAATTTAAAAACAAAATAAAAAAATAAAAAACAGACACTAGGCTTTCTATGGCCCACTATTTGAGAGAGATGGCACACAGGACTGGCACACAAGCACAAAGGCCAATATTAATCTCCCACTGTTTTTTTTTTTTTCAGGGAGAATTTTAAAACCCAAAACAGACACTAGGCTTTCTATGGCCCACTATTTGAGAGAGATGGCACACAGGACTGGCACACAAGCACAAAGGCCAATATTAATCTCCCACTGTTTTTTTTTTTTCAGGGAGAATTTTAAAACCCAAAACAGACACTAGGCTTTCTATGGCCCACTATTTGAGAGAGATGGCACACAGGACTGGCACACAAGCACAAAGGCCAATATTAATCTCCCACTGTTTCTTTTTTTTCAGGGAGAATTTAAAAACGAAAACAAAAAATAAAAAACAGACACTAGGCTTTCTATGGCCCACTATTTGAGAGAGATGGGACACAGGACTGGCACACAAGCACAAAGGCCAATATTAATCTCCCACTGTTTATTTTTTTTTTCAGAGAGAATTTTAAAGCCCAAAACAGACACTAGGCTTTCTACGGCCCACTATTTGAGAGAGATGGCACACAGGACTGGCACACAAGCACAAAGGCCAATATTAATCTCCCACTGTTTATTTTTTTTTTTCAGTGAGAATTTTAAAACCCAAAACAGACACTAGGCTTTCTATGGCCCACTATTTGAGAGAGATGGCACACAGGACTGGCACACAAGCACAAAGGCCAATATTAATCTCCCACTGTTTTTTTTCTTTTCAGGGAGAATTTTAAAACCCAAAACAGACACTAGGCTTTCTATGGCCCACTATTTGAGAGATATGGCACACAGGACTGGCACACAAGCACAAAGGCCAATATTAATCTCCCACTGTTTATTTTTTTTTTCAGGGAGAATTTTAAAACCCAAAACAGACACTAGGGTTTCTATGGCCCACTATTTGAGAGAGATGGCACACAGGACTGGCACACAAGCACAAAGGTCAATATTAATCTCCCACTGTTTTTTTTTTCAGGGAGAATTTTAAAACCCAAAACAGACACTAGGCTTTCTATGGCCCACTATTTGAGAGAGATGGCACACAGGACTGGCAAACAAGCACAAAGGCCAATATTAATCTCCTACTGTTTATTTTTTTTTTCAGGGAGAATTTAAAAACCAAAACAAAAAAAACAGACACTAGGCTTTCTATGGTCCACTATTTGAGAGAGATGGCACACAGGACTGGCACACAAGCACAAAGGCCAATATTAATCTCCCACTGTTTTTTTTTCAGGGAGAATTTTAAAACCCAAAACAGACACTAGGCTTTCTATGGCCCACTATTTGAGAGATATGGCACACAGGACTGGCACACAAGCAAAAAGGCCAATATTAATCTCCCACAGTTTTTTTTTTTCAGGGAGAATTTTAAAACCCAAAACAGACACTAGGCTTTCTATGGCCCACTATTTGAGAGAGATGGCACACAGGACTGGCACACAAGCACAAAGGCCAATATTAATCTCCCACTGTTTCTTTTTTTTTCAGGGAGAATTTAAAAACAAAAACAAAAAATAAAAATCAGACACTAGGCTTTCTATGGCCCACTATTTGAGAGAGATGGGACACAGGACTGGCACACAAGCACAAAGGCCAATATTAATCTCCCACTGTTTTTTTTCTTTTCAGGGAGAATTTTAAAACCCAAAACAGACACTAGGCTTTCTATGGCCCACTATTTGAGAGATATGGCACACAGGACTGGCACACAAGCACAAAGGCCAATATTAATCTCCCACTGTTTATTTTTTTTTTCAGGGAGAATTTTAAAACCCAAAACAGACACTATGGTTTCTATGGCCCACTATTTGAGAGAGATGGCACACAGGACTGGCACACAAGCACAAAGGTCAATATTAATCTCCCACTGTTTTTTTTTTTTCAGGGAGAATTTTAAAACCCAAAACAGACACTAGGCTTTCTATGGCCCACTATTTGAGAGATATGGCACACAGGACTGGCACACAAGCACAAAGGCCAATATTTATCTCCCGCTGTTTCTTTTTTTTCAGGGAGAATTTAAAAACAAAATAAAAAAATAAAAAACAGACACTAGGCTTTCTATGGCCCACTATTTGAGAGAGATGGCACACAGGACTGGCACACAAGCACAAAGGCCAATATTAATCTCCCACTGTTTTTTTTTTTTTCAGGGAGAATTTTAAAACCCAAAACAGACACTAGGCTTTCTATGGCCCACTATTTGAGAGAGATGGCACACAGGACTGGCACACAAGCACAAAGGCCAATATTAATCTCCCACTGTTTTTTTTTTTCAGGGAGAATTTTAAAACCCAAAACAGACACTAGGCTTTCTATGGCCCACTATTTGAGAGAGATGGCACACAGGACTGGCACACAAGCACAACGGCCAATATTAATCTCCCACTGTTTCTTTTTTTTCAGGGAGAATTTAAAAACAAAAACAAAAAATAAAAAACAGACACTAGGCTTTCTATGGCCCACTATTTGAGAGAGATGGGACACAGGACTGGCACACAAGCACAAAGGCCAATATTAATCTCCCACTGTTTATTTTTTTTTTCAGGGAGAATTTTAAAGCCCAAAACAGACACTAGGCTTTCTACGGCCCACTATTTGAGAGAGATGGCACACAGGACTGGCACACAAGCACAAAGGCCAATATTAATCTCCCACTGTTTATTTTTTTTTTTTCAGGGAGAATTTTAAAACCCAAAACAGACACTAGGCTTTCTATGGCCCACTATTTGAGAGAGATGGCACACAGGACTGGCACACAAGCACAAAGGCCAATATTAATCTCCCACTGTTTTTTTTCTTTTCAGGGAGAATTTTAAAACCCAAAACAGACACTAGGCTTTCTATGGCCCACTATTTGAGAGATATGGCACACAGGACTGGCACACAAGCACAAAGGCCAATATTAATCTCCCACTGTTTATTTTTTTTTTCAGGGAGAATTTTAAAACCCAAAACAGACACTAGGGTTTCTATGGCCCACTATTTGAGAGAGATGGCACACAGGACTGGCACACAAGCACAAAGGCCAATATTAATCTCCCACTGTTTATTTTTTTTTTTCAGGGAGAATTTTAAAACCCAAAACAGACACTAGGCTTTCTATGGCCCACTATTTGAGAGAGATGGCACACAGGACTGGCACACAAGCACAAAGGCCAATATTAATCTCCCACTGTTTATTTTTTTTTCAGGGAAAATTTAAAAACCAACACAAAAAAAAACAGACACTAGGCTTTCTATGGCCCACTATTTGAGAGAGATGGCACACAGGACTGGCAAACAAGCACAAAGGCCAATATCAATCTCCCACTGTTTATTTTTTTTTCAGGGAGAATTTTAAAACCCAAAACAGACACTAGGTTTCTGTGGCCCTCTATTTGAGAGAGATGGCACACAGGACTGGCACTCTAGCAGAACTGCCAATATTAATCTCCCACTGTTTTTTTTTTTTTTCAGGGAGAATTTTAAAACCCAAAACAGACACTAGGCTTTCTGTGGCCCACTATTTGAGAGAGATGGCACACAGGACTGGCACTCTAGCAGAAATGCCAATATTAATCTCCCACTGTTTAGTTGTTTTTTTTCAGGGAGAATTTTAAAACCCAAAACAGACCCTAGGCTTTCTGTGGCCCACTATTTGAGAGAGATGGCACACCGGACTGGCACTCTAGCAGAAATGCCAATATTAATCTCCCACTGTTTAGTTTTTTTTTTCAGGGAGAATTTTAAAACCCAAAACAGACACTAGGCTTTCTGTGGCCCACTATTTGAGAGAGATGGCACACAGGACTGGCACTCTAGCATAAATGCCAATCTTAATCTCCCACTACTTTTTTTTTAGGGAGAATAAAAAAAAAAACAAAAAAAAAAAACAGGGACTGTCCTACAATTACAATTACTATCTCCCTGCAGTAATCTCTGCCAGGTATGGCAGGCAGCAATAACAAGGAGTGGACTGCTGCACACATTAAATCAAAAGTGTGGACAAACAAAAAAGATAGCTGTGCAGAAAGGAAGGAACAACAGGATTTGTGCTTTGAAAAAAGCAGTTGGTTTGCACAGCGGCGTACACACAGCAATGCAACTATCAGGGAGCCTTCTAGGGCAGCCCAATGAGCTACAGCGCTGAGAAAAAAAAAATGTAGCTTCCACTGTCCCTGCAAACAAAAGGTGGTGTTGGACAGTGGAAATCGCTACAGCACAAGCGGTTTGGGGGTTAATGGACACTGCCTAACGCTATCCCTGCTTCTGACGAAGCGGCAGCAACCTCTCCCTATGCTCAGATCAGCAACAGTAAGATGGTGGTCGGCGGGAACGCCTCTTTATAGCCCCTGTGACGCCACAGACAGCAAGCCAATCACTGCAATGCCCTTCTGTAAGATGGTGGGGACCAGGACCTATGTCATCACGCTGCCCACACTCTGCGTCCACCTTCATTGGCTGAGAAATGGAGCTTTTCGCATCATTAAAAAGCGACTTTGTCGCGAAAGTCGCGTACCGCATGGCCGACCCCACACAGGGATCGGGTCGGGTTTCATGAAACCCGACTGTGCCAAAAGTCGGCGACTTTTGAAAATGAACGATCCGTTTCGCTCAACCCTACTCCTTAATATTAAGTCATACATTTATTAATATATTTTTTATATTATATCAATATTGAGCAGAATTAATTTCAGCCTTCTGGTTTAGTCTCCACAATAGTCACGGTCTGTGTAGTGGCCCCATGGGAAAGTTAATCTCCCAGCCCTGGTCTACTTTGTATAGTGCTATGTTATGTATAGTACTGTACATAAGGGAAAAATGTGCGCAGTGTGGTAAGTGTGCTGCTATATCAGCACCAGAAACCAGGGATTCAAGCTTCAGGAGGCTAATTTGCATATTCCAGGTGCCTTCTGGGAGAAGCGAAGTCTCCCTAAGCTAGAAGATCGTTGGGTACAGCCGGGACCAGCTGCTTCGAAAGCATCACCAAACCAGGGATTCAAGCTTCAGGAGGCTAATTTGCATATTCCAGGTGCCTTCTGGGAGAAGCGAAGTCTCCCTAAGCTAGAAGATCGTTGGGTACAGCCGGGACCAGCTGCTTCGAAAGCATCACCAAACCAGGGATTCAAGCTTCAGGAGGCTAATTTGCATATTCCAGGTGCCTTCTGGGAGAAGCGAAGTCTCCCTAAGCTAGAAGATCGTTGGGTACAGCCGGGACCAGCTGCTTCGAAAGCATCACCAAACCAGGGATTCAAGCTTCAGGAGGCTAATTTGCATATTCCAGGTGCCTTCTGGGAGAAGCGAAGTCTCCCTAAGCTAGAAGATCGTTGGGTACAGCCGGGACCAGCTGCTTCAAAAGCATCACCAAACCAGGGATTCAAGCTTCAGGAGGCTAATTTGCATATTCCAGGTGCCTTCTGGGAGAAGCGAAGTCTCCCTAAGCTAGAAGATCGTTGGGTACAGCCGGGACCAGCTGCTTCGAAAGCATCACCAAACCAGGGATTCAAGCTTCAGGAGGCTAATTTGCATATTCCAGGTGCCTTCTGGGAGAAGCGAAGTCTCCCTAAGCTAGAAGATCGTTGGGTACAGCCGGGACCAGCTGCTTCGAAAGCATCACCAAACCAGGGATTCAAGCTTCAGGAGGCTAATTTGCACATTCCAGGTGCCTTCTGGGAGAAGCGAAGTCTCCCTAAGCTAGAAGATCGTTGGGTACAGCCGGGACCAGCTGCTTCGAAAGCATCACCAAACCGCGCGCCGTAAGGACTGTAGGACATTATTGCAAGAGAGCTTGGCTGAGTAGATTACACAAGAAGGAAAACACACAGCAAGTCAGCAGGATCTAGGAGCAACATGGCAGATGTGACAACCTACATGGTGAGCTGCAGCATGTGCTACATGTTCACAGATCGACCAGAAGAAGAATCCAATTTCACCTGTCAGAAGTGTAGACTAGTGGCCCTTTTAGAAGAAAAGGTGCGGGGTCTGGAAGAAAGAATAGCAACTTTGAAACTCATCAAAGAGAATGAAGACTTTCTAGACAGAACAGAAGCATCTCTACTGGTCACAGAAGGTGCAAAAAGTGTCAGAGAACCTCCAAAAGCAGATGAGTGGAAGCATGTGACCAAAAGAAGCAAGAAGACCATGGAGAAATCACCAACCACACAACTGAAGAACCGATATCAAATCTTTGTAGAGGATGAAGATGGCACACCTAAGAATGAAGCAATACCAGCAAGCAAAAAAGAAAAGGGCACACAGCAACAAGTGACAGCAAAAAGTACAGCCAAGAAGCAACGAAGAGTGGTGGTGGTGGGAGACTCACTACTGAGAGGCACCGAAGCAGCCATCTGCAGACCGGACATAACTGCAAGAGAAGTATGCTGCCTTCCAGGTGCGATGATCAAGGATGTGACCGATAGGATACCAAAGCTCTTCAGCTCCAAGGACATCCACCCATTTCTTCTGATACATGTTGGCACCAATGACACGGCAAGGAAGGACCTACCGACAATCTGCAAGGACTTTGAAGAGTTGGGGAAGAAAGTAAAAGAACTGGATGCACAGGTAGTTTTTTCTTCTATCCTTCCAGTAGACGGGCATGGCACCAGGAGATGGAACAGGATCCTTGATGCAAACAACTGGCTAAGACGATGGTGCAGACAACAAGGATTTGGATTCCTGGACCACGGTGTGAATTACTGGTATGATGGACTCCTCGCCAGAGACGGACTACACCTCAACAAACCTGGGAAACACACATTCGCCAGAAGACTCGCTACACTCATCAGGAGGGCGTTAAACTAGAAGAAGAGGGGACGGGAAGAAAAACATTAGACTCGAACAAAGACGACCCAGGAAAACATACTCAGAAGGGAGGTAAGAACATTTCTAAAACAATCCACAGTGAGGAGATTGGAACAAAACAAAATCCTCTAAACTGCATGCTCGCAAACGCCAGAAGCCTGACAAACAAGATGGAAGAACTAGAAGCAGAAATATCTACAGGTAACTTTGACATAGTGGGAATAACCGAGACATGGTTAGATGAAAGCTACGACTGGGCAGTTAACTTACAGGGTTACAGTCTGTTTAGAAAGGATCGTAAAAATCGGAGAGGAGGAGGGGTTTGTCTCTATGTAAAGTCTTGTCTAAAGTCCACTTTAAGGGAGGATATTAGCGAAGGGAATGAGGATGTCGAGTCCATATGGGTTGAAATTCATGGAGGGAAAAATGGTAACAAAATTCTCATTGGGGTCTGTTACAAACCCCCAAATATAACAGAAAGCATGGAAAGTCTACTTCTAAAGCAGATAGATGAAGCTGCAACCCATAATGAGGTCCTGGTTATGGGGGACTTTAACTACCCGGATATTAACTGGGAAACAGAAACCTGTGAAACGCATAAAGGCAACAGGTTTCTGCTAATAACCAAGAAAAATTATCTTTCACAATTGGTGCAGAATCCAACCAGAGGAGCAGCACTTTTAGACCTAATACTATCTAATAGACCTGACAGAATAACAAATCTGCAGGTGGTTGGGCATTTAGGAAATAGCGACCACAATATTGTGCAGTTTCACCTGTCTTTCACTAGGGGGACTTGTCAGGGAGTCACAAAAACATTGAACTTTAGGAAGGCAAAGTTTGAACAGCTTAGAGATGCCCTTAATCTGGTAGACTGGGACAATATCCTCAGAAATGAGAATACAGATAATAAATGGGTAATGTTTAAGAACATCCTAAATAGGCAGTGTAAGCGGTTTATACCTTGTGGGAATAAAAGGACTAGAAATAGGAAAAACCCAATGTGGCTAAACAAAGAAGTAAGACAGGCAATTAACAGTAAAAAGAAAGCATTTGCACTACTAAAGCAGGATGGCACCATTGAAGCTCTAAAAAACTATAGGGAGAAAAATACTTTATCTAAAAAACTAATTAAAGCTGCCAAAAAGGAAACAGAGAAGCACATTGCTAAGGAGAGTAAAACTAATCCCAAACTGTTCTTCAACTATATCAATAGTAAAAGAATAAAAACTGAAAATGTAGGCCCCTTAAAAAATAGTGAGGAAAGAATGGTTGTAGATGACGAGGAAAAAGCTAACATATTAAACACCTTCTTCTCCACAGTATTCACGGTGGAAAATGAAATGCTAGGTGAAATCCCAAGAAACAATGAAAACCCTATATTAAGGGTCACCAATCTAACCCAAGAAGAGGTGCGAAACCGGCTAAATAAGATTAAAATAGATAAATCTCCGGGTCCGGATGGCATACACCCACGAGTACTAAGAGAACTAAGTAATGTAATAGATAAACCATTATTTCTTATTTTTAGTGACTCTATAGCGACAGGGTCTGTTCCGCAGGACTGGCGCATAGCAAATGTGGTGCCAATATTCAAAAAGGGCTCTAAAAGTGAACCTGGAAATTATAGGCCAGTAAGTCTAACCTCTATTGTTGGTAAAATATTTGAAGGGTTTCTGAGGGATGTTATTCTGGATTATCTCAATGAGAATAACTGTTTAACTCCATATCAGCATGGGTTTATGAGAAATCGCTCCTGTCAAACCAATCTAATCAGTTTTTATGAAGAGGTAAGCTATAGACTGGACCACGGTGAGTCATTGGACGTGGTATATCTCGATTTTTCCAAAGCGTTTGATACCGTGCCGCACAAGAGGTTGGTACACAAAATGAGAATGCTTGGTCTGGGGGAAAATGTGTGTAAATGGGTTAGTAACTGGCTTAGTGATAGAAAGCAGAGGGTGGTTATAAATGGTATAGTCTCTAACTGGGTCGCTGTGACCAGTGGGGTACCGCAGGGGTCAGTATTGGGACCTGTTCTCTTCAACATATTCATTAATGATCTGGTAGAAGGTTTACACAGTAAAATATCGATATTTGCAGATGATACAAAACTATGTAAAGCAGTTAATACAAGAGAAGATAGTATTCTGCTACAGATGGATCTGGATAAGTTGGAAACTTGGGCTGAAAGGTGGCAGATGAGGTTTAACAATGATAAATGTAAGGTTATACACATGGGAAGAGGGAATCAATATCACCATTACACACTGAACGGGAAACCACTGGGTAAATCTGACAGGGAGAAGGACTTGGGGATCCTAGTTAATGATAAACTTACCTGGAGCAGCCAGTGCCAGGCAGCAGCTGCCAAGGCAAACAGGATCATGGGGTGCATTAAAAGAGGTCTGGATACACATGATGAGAGCATTATACTGCCTCTGTACAAATCCCTAGTTAGACCGCACATGGAGTACTGTGTCCAGTTTTGGGCACCGGTGCTCAGGAAGGATATAATGGAACTAGAGAGAGTACAAAGGAGGGCAACAAAATTAATAAAGGGGATGGGAGAACTACAATACCCAGATAGATTAGCGAAATTAGGATTATTTAGTCTAGAAAAAAGACGACTGAGGGGCGATCTAATAACCATGTATAAGTATATAAGGGGACAATACAAATATCTCGCTGAGGATCTGTTTATACCAAGGAAGGTGACGGGCACAAGGGGGCATTCTTTGCGTCTGGAGGAGAGAAGGTTTTTCCACCAACATAGAAGAGGATTCTTTACTGTTAGGGCAGTGAGAATCTGGAATTGCTTGCCTGAGGAGGTGGTGATGGCGAACTCAGTCGAGGGGTTCAAGAGAGGCCTGGATGTCTTCCTGGAGCAGAACAATATTGTATCATACAATTATTAGGTTCTGTAGAAGGACGTAGATCTGGGTATTTATTATGATGGAATATAGGCTGAACTGGATGGACAAATGTCTTTTTTCGGCCTTACTAACTATGTTACTATGTTACTATGTTATATCAGTCATTTTACATGTACGGATGTGCACCAGAGCATCTGTGTGTGACTCGCATGACCTATCACATGATCTATCAAAGGGGATCATGTGACATGTTACATGATACATTAGGTACCTGGAGGTGCCCACAACTAAACTGCCCTGATCCCTGGAAACTCTTAATCCGCCTCTAGTCAGAGCACTTCAGTGTCCACTAGCCCAGTTTGCCTATAATAATATTGTGCAATACTGATCAATATCGGTGATTTAATGCACAATACGATCTTAGCATAGTCACCACACAGAATGCAGAAAACAGCAGGATCAGCAATTATATACGACCTCTTCCACCAGACTTCCTCATTGTTTTAAAAACGTAACCAAAGTAACGGTATTTGTTACTGTAAAAAAAATTACAAGGTGAACTCAAACCTCTGTAGGATTTAGATATCCCTTTATAAGTGGGTGAGACTGCAAGGAAAATCAGGCACAATGTTACACACTCGGTTTTCTGTGGCACCAAATGAGAGAGATGCCACACGCGCAGGACTGTCACTCAAGCACAAAGGCCAATATTAATCTCCCACTGTAAATTTTTTTTTTCAGGGAGAATTTTAAAACCCAAAACAGACACTAGGCTTTCTATGGACCACTATTGGAGAGAGATGGCACACAGGACTGGCACACAAGCACAAAGGCCAATATTAATCTCCCACTGTTTATTTTTTTTTCAGGGAGAATTTTAAAACCCAAAACAGACACTAGGCTTTCTATGGCCCACTATTTGAGAGAGATGGCACACAGGACTGGCAAACAAGCACAAAGGCCAATATTAATCTCCCACTGTTTATTTTTTTTTTCAGGGAGAATTTAAAAACCAAAACAAAAAAAACAGACACTAGGCTTTCTATGGCCCACTATTTGAGAGAGATGGCACACAGGACTGGCACACAAGCACAAAGGCCAATATTAATCTCCCACTGTTTTTTTTTCAGGGAGAATTTTAAAACCCAAAACAGACACTAGGCTTTCTATGGCCCACTATTTGAGAGATATGGCACACAGGACTGGCACACAAGCAAAAAGGCCAATATTAATCTCCCACAGTTTTTTTTTTTTCAGGGAGAATTTTAAAACCCAAAACAGACACTAGGCTTTCTATGGCCCACTATTTGAGAGAGATGGCACACAGGACTGGCACACAAGCACAAAGGCTAATATTAATCTCCCACTGTTTCTTTTTTTTTCAGGGAGAATTTAAAAACAAAAACAAAAAATAAAAAACAGACACTAGGCTTTCTATGGCCCACTATTTGAGAGAGATGGGACACAGGACTGGCACACAAGCACAAAGGCCAATATTAATCTCCCACTGTTTATTTTTTTTTTTTCAGGGAGAATTTTAAAACCCAAAACAGACACTAGGCTTTCTATGGCCCACTATTTGAGAGAGATGGCACACAGGACTGGCACACAAGCACAAAGGCCAATATTAATCTCCCACTGTTTTTTTTCTTTTCAGGGAGAATTTTAAAACCCAAAACAGACACTAGGCTTTCTATGGCCCACTATTTGAGAGATATGGCACACAGGACTGGCACACAAGCACCAAGGCCAATATTAATCTCCCACTGTTTATTTTTTTTTTCAGGGAGAATTTTAAAACCCAAAACAGACACTAGGGTTTCTATGGCCCACTATTTGAGAGAGATGGCACACAGGACTGGCACACAAGCACAAAGGTCAATATTAATCTCCCACTGTTTTTTTTTTTCAGGGAGAATTTTAAAACCCAAAACAGACACTAGGCTTTCTATGGCCCACTATTTGAGAGATATGGCACACAGGACTGGCACACAAGCACAAAGGCCAATATTTATCTCCCGCTGTTTCTTTTTTTTCAGGGAGAATTTAAAAACAAAAACAAAAAATAAAAAACAGACACTAGGCTTTCTATGGCCCACTATTTGAGAGAGATGGCACACAGGACTGGCACACAAGCACAAAGGCCAATATTAATCTCCCACTGTTTTTTTTTTTTCAGGGAGAATTTTAAAACCCAAAACAGACACTAGGCTTTCTATGGCCCACTATTTGAGAGAGATGGCACACAGGACTGGCACACAAGCACAAAGGCCAATATTAATCTCCCACTGTTTTTTTTTTTCAGGGAGAATTTTAAAACCCAAAACAGACACTAGGCTTTCTATGGCCCACTATTTGAGAGAGATGGCACACAGGACTGGCACACAAGCACAAAGGCCAATATTAATCTCCCACTGTTTCTTTTTTTTCAGGGAGAATTTAAAAACAAAAACAAAAAATAAAAAACAGACACTAGGCTTTCTATGGCCCACTATTTGAGAGAGATGGGACACAGGACTGGCACACAAGCACAAAAGCCAATATTAATCTCCCACTGTTTATTTTTATTTTCAGGGAGAATTTTAAAGCCCAAAACAGACACTAGGCTTTCTATGGCCCACTATTTGAGAGAGATGGCACACAGGACTGGCACACAAGCACAAAAGCCAATATTAATCTCCCACTGTTTATTTTTTTTTTTCAGGGAGAATTTTAAAACCCAAAACAGACACTAGGCTTTCTATGGCCCACTATTTGAGAGAGATGGCACACAGGACTGGCACACAAGCACAAAGGCCAATATTAATCTCCCACTGTTTTTTTTCTTTTCAGGGAGAATTTTAAAACCCAAAACAGACACTAGGCTTTCTATGGCCCACTATTTGAGAGATATGGCACACAGGACTGGCACACAAGCACAAAGGCCAATATTAATCTCCCACTGTTTATTTTTTTTTTCAGGGAGAATTTTAAAACCCAAAACAGACACTAGGGTTTCTATGGCCCACTATTTGAGAGAGATGGCACACAGGACTGGCACACAAGCACAAAGGTCAATATTAATCTCCCACTGTTTTTTTTTCAGGGAGAATTTTAAAACCCAAAACAGACACTAGGCTTTCTATGGCCCACTATTTGAGAGATATGGCACACAGGACTGGCACACAAGCACAAAGGCCAATATTTATCTCCCGCTGTTTCTTTTTTTTCAGGGAGAATTTAAAAACAAAAACAAAAAATAAAAAACAGACACTAGGCTTTCTATGGCCCACTATTTGAGAGAGATGGCACACAGGACTGGCACACAAGCACAAAGGCCAATATTAATCTCCCACTGTTTTTTTTTTTTCAGGGAGAATTTTAAAACCCAAAACAGACACTAGGCTTTCTATGGCCCACTATTTGAGAGATGGCACACAGGAC
This sequence comes from Ranitomeya imitator, assembly GCF_032444005.1. Classification (NCBI taxonomy): domain Eukaryota; kingdom Metazoa; phylum Chordata; class Amphibia; order Anura; family Dendrobatidae; genus Ranitomeya; species Ranitomeya imitator. The sequence continues at coordinate 219,583,561 of NC_091285.1, read as the reverse complement.
TGGCACACAAGCACAAAGGCCAATATTAATCTCCCACTGTTTTTTTTTTTTTTTCAGGGAGAATTTTAAAACCCAAAACAGACACTAGGCTTTCTATGGCCCACTATTTGAGAGAGATGGCACACAGGACTGGCACACAAGCACAAAGGCCAATATTAATCTCCCACTGTTTATTTTTTTTTTCAGGGAGAATTTTAAAACCCAAAACAGACACTAGGCTTTCTATGGCCCACTATTTGAGAGATATGGCACACAGGACTGGCACACAAGCACAAAGGCCAATATTAATCTCCCACTGTTTATTTTTTTTTTCAGGGAGAATTTTAAAACCCAAAACAGACACTAGGGTTTCTATGGCCCACTATTTGAGAGAGATGGCACACAGGACTGGCACACAAGCACAAAGGTCAATATTAATCTCCCACTGTTTTTTTTTTTCAGGGAGAATTTTAAAACCCAAAACAGACACTAGGCTTTCTATGGCCCACTATTTGAGAGATATGGCACACAGGACTGGCACACAAGCACAAAGGCAAATATTTATCTCCCGCTGTTTCTTTTTTTTCAGGGAGAATTTAAAAACAAAAACAAAAAATAAAAAACAGACACTAGGCTTTCTATGGCCCACTATTTGAGAGAGATGGCACACAGGACTGGCACACAAGCACAAAGGCCAATATTAATCTCCCACTGTTTTTTTTTTTTCAGGGAGAATTTTAAAACCCAAAACAGACACTAGGCTTTCTATGGCCCACTATTTGAGAGACATGGCACACAGGACTGGCACACAAGCACAAAGGCCAATATTAATCTCCCACTGTTTAGTTGTTTTTTTTCAGGGAGAATTTTAAAACCCAAAACAGACCCTAGGCTTTCTGTGGCCCACTATTTGAGAGAGATGGCACACCGGACTGGCACTCTAGCAGAAATGCCAATATTAGTCTCCCACTGTTTAGTTTTTTTTTTCAGGGAGAATTTTAAAACCCAAAACAGACACTAGGCTTTCTGTGGCCCACTATTTGAGAGAGATGGCACACAGGACTGGCACTCTAGCATAAATGCCAATCTTAATCTCCCAATAATTTTTTTTTAGGGAGAATAAAAAAAAAAAAAAAAAAAAAACAGGGACTGTCCTACAATTACAATTACTATCTCCCTGCAGTAATCTCTGCCAGGTATGGCAGGCAGCAATAACAAGGAGTGGACTGCTGCACACATTAAATCAAAAGTGTGGACAAACAAAAAAGATAGCTGTGCAGAAAGGAAGGAACAACAGGATTTGTGCTTTGAAAAAAGCAGTTGGTTTGCACAGCGGCGTACACACAGCAATGCAACTATCAGGGAGCCTTCTAGGGCAGCCCAATGAGCTACAGCGCTGAGAAAAAAAAATGTAGCTTCCACTGTCCCTGCAAACAAAAGGTGGTGTTGGACAGTGGAAATCGCTACAGCACAAGCGGTTTGGGGGTTAATGGACACTGCCTAACGCTATCCCTGCTTCTGACGAAGCGGCAGCAACCTCTCCCTATGCTCAGATCAGCAACAGTAAGATGGTGGTCGGCGGGAACGCCTCTTTATAGCCCCTGTGACGCCACAGACAGCAAGCCAATCACTGCAATGCCCTTCTGTAAGATGGTGGGGACCAGGACCTATGTCATCACGCTGCCCACACTCTGCGTCCACCTTCATTGGCTGAGAAATGGCGCTTTTCGCATCATTAAAAAGCGACTTTGTCGCGAAAGTCGCGTACCGCATGGCCGACCCCACACAGGGATCGGGTCGGGTTTCATGAAACCCGACTGTGCCAAAAGTCGGCGACTTTTGAAAATGAACGATCCGTTTCGCTCAACCCTACTCCTTAATATTAAGTCATACATTTATTAATATATTTTTTATATTATATCAATATTGAGCAGAATTAATTTCAGCCTTCTGGTTTAGTCTCCACAATAGTCACGGTCTGTGTAGTGGCCCCATGGGAAAGTTAATCTCCCAGCCCTGGTCTACTTTGTATAGTGCTATGTTATGTATAGTACTGTACATAAGGGAAAAATGTGCGCAGTGTGGTAAGTGTGCTGCTATATCAGTCATTTTACATGTACGGATGTGCACCAGAGCATCTGTGTGTGACTCGCATGACCTATCACATGATCTATCAAAGGGGATCATGTGACATGTTACATGATACATTAGGTACCTGGAGTTGCCCACAACTAAACTGCCCTGATCCCTGGAAACTCTTAATCCGCCTCTAGTCAGAGCACTTCAGTGTCCACTAGCCCAGTTTGCCTATAATAATATTGTGCAATACTGATCAATATCGGTGATTTAATGCACAATACGATCTTAGCATAGTCACCACACAGAATGCAGAAAACAGCAGGATCAGCAATTATATACGACCTCTTCCACCAGACTTCCTCATTGTTTTAAAAACGTAACCAAAGTAACGGTATTTGTTACTGTAAAAAAAATTACAAGGTGAACTCAAACCTCTGTAGGATTTAGATATCCCTTTATAAGTGGGTGAGACTGCAAGGAAAATCAGGCACAATGTTACACACTCGGTTTTCTGTGGCACCAAATGAGAGAGATGCCACACGCGCAGGACTGTCACTCAAGCACAAAGGCCAATATTAATCTCCCACTGTAAATTTTTTTTTTCAGGGAGAATTTTAAAACCCAAAACAGACACTAGGCTTTCTATGGACCACTATTGAAGAGAGATGGCACACAGGACTGGCACACAAGCACAAAGGCCAATATTAATCTCCCACTGTTTATTTTTTTTTCAGGGAGAATTTTAAAACCCAAAACAGACACTAGGCTTTCTATGGCCCACTATTTGAGAGAGATGGCACACAGGACTGGCAAACAAGCACAAAGGCCAATATTAATCTCCCACTGTTTTTTTTTTTTTTCAGGGAGAATTTAAAAACCAAAACAAAAAAAACAGACACTAGGCTTTCTATGGCCCACTATTGGAGAAAGATGGCACACAGGACTGGCACACAAGCACAAAGGCCAATATTAATCTCCCACTGTTTTTTTTTCAGGGAGAATTTTAAAACCCAAAACAGACACTAGGCTTTCTATGGCCCACTATTTGAGAGATATGGCACACAGGACTGGCACACAAGCAAAAAGGCCAATATTAATCTCCCACAGTTTTTTTTTTTTCAGGGAGAATTTTAAAACCCAAAACAGACACTAGGCTTTCTATGGCCCACTATTTGAGAGAGATGGCACACAGGACTGGCAGCACACAAGCACAAAGGCTAATATTAATCTCCCACTGTTTTTTTTTTTTTCAGGGACAATTTAAAAACAAAAACAAAAAATAAAAAACAGACACTAGGCTTTCTATGGCCCACTATTTGAGAGAGATGGCACACAGGACTGGCGCACAAGCACAAAGGCCAATATTAATCTCCCACTGTTTATTTTTATTTTTTCAGGGAGAATTTTAAAACCCAAAACAGACACTAGGCTTCCTATGGCCCACTATTTGAGAGAGATGGCACACAGGACTGGCACACAAGCACAAAGGCCAATATTAATCTCCCACTGTTTATTTTTTTTTCAGGGAAAATTTAAAAACCAACACAAAAAAAACAGACACTAGGCTTTCTATGGCCCACTATTTGAGAGAGATGGCACACAGGACTGGCAAACAAGCACAAAGGCCAATATTAATCTCCCACTGTTTATTTTTTTTTCAAGGAGAATTTTAAAACCCAAAACAGACACTAGGTTTTTGTGGCCCTCTATTTGAGAGAGATGGCACACAGGACTGGCACTCTAGCAGAACTGCCAATATTAATCTCCCACTGTTTTTTTTTTTTTTTCAGGGAGAATTTTAAAACCCAAAACAGACACTAGGCTTTCTGTGGCCCACTATTTGAGAGAGATGGCACACAGGACTGGCACTCTAGCAGAAATGCCAATATTAATCTCCCACTGTTTAGTTGTTTTTTTTCAGGGAGAATTTTAAAACCCAAAACAGACCCTAGGCTTTCTGTGGCCCACTATTTGAGAGAGATGGCACACCGGACTGGCACTCTAGCAGAAATGCCAATATTAATCTCCCACTGTTTAGTTTTTTTTTTCAGGGAGAATTTTAAAACCCAAAACAGACACTAGGCTTTCTGTGGCCCACTATTTGAGAGAGATGGCACACAGGACTGGCACTCTAGCATAAATGCCAATCTTAATCTCCCACTACTTTTTTTTTAGGGAGAATAAAAAAAAAAAAAAAAAAAAAAAAAGGGACTGTCCTACAATTACAATTACTATCTCCCTGCAGTAATCTCTGCCAGGTATGGCAGGCAGCAATAACAAGGAGTGGCTGCTGCACACATTAAATCAAAAGTGTGGACAAACAAAAAAGATAGCTGTGCAGAAAGGAAGGAACAACAGGATTTGTGCTTTGAAAAAAGCAGTTGGTTTGCACAGCGGCGTACACACAGCAATGCAACTATCAGGGAGCCTTCTAGGGCAGCCCAATGAGCTACAGCGCTGAGAAAAAAAAATGTAGCTTCCACTGTCCCTGCAAACAAAAGGTGGTGTTGGACAGTGGAAATCGCTACAGCACAAGCGGTTTGGGGGTTAATGGACACTGCCTAACGCTATCCCTGCTTCTGACGAAGCGGCAGCAACCTCTCCCTATGCTCAGATCAGCAACAGTAAGATGGTGGTCGGCGGGAACGCCTCTTTATAGCCCCTGTGACGCCACAGACAGCAAGCCAATCACTGCAATGCCCTTCTGTAAGATGGTGGGGACCAGGACCTATGTCATCACGCTGCCCACACTCTGCGTCCACCTTCATTGGCTGAGAAATGGCGCTTTTCGCATCATTAAAAAGCGACTTTGTCGCGAAAGTCGCGTACCGCATGGCCGACCCCACACAGGGATCGGGTCGGGTTTCATGAAACCCGACTGTGCCAAAAGTCGGCGACTTTTGAAAATGAACGATCCGTTTCGCTCAACCCTACTCCTTAATATTAAGTCATACATTTATTAATATATTTTTTATATTATATCAATATTGAGCAGAATTAATTTCAGCCTTCTGGTTTAGTCTCCACAATAGTCACGGTCTGTGTAGTGGCCCCATGGGAAAGTTAATCTCCCAGCCCTGGTCTACTTTGTATAGTGCTATGTTATGTATAGTACTGTACATAAGGGAAAAATGTGCGCAGTGTGGTAAGTGTGCTGCTATATCAGTCATTTTACATGTACGGATGTGCACCAGAGCATCTGTGTGTGACTCGCATGACCTATCACATGATCTATCAAAGGGGATCATGTGACATGTTACATGATACATTAGGTACCTGGAGGGGCCCACAACTAAACTGCCCTGATCCCTGGAAACTCTTAATCCGCCTCTAGTCAGAGCACTTCAGTGTCCACTAGCCCAGTTTGCCTATAATAATATTGTGCAATACTGATCAATATCGGTGATTTAATGCACAATACGATCTTAGCATAGTCACCACACAGAATGCAGAAAACAGCAGGATCAGCAATTATATACGACCTCTTCCACCAGACTTCCTCATTGTTTTAAAAACGTAACCAAAGTAACGGTATTTGTTACTGTAAAAAAAATTACAAGGTGAACTCAAACCTCTGTAGGATTTAGATATCCCTTTATAAGTGGGTGAGACTGCAAGGAAAATCAGGCACAATGTTACACACTCGGTTTTCTGTGGCACCAAATGAGAGAGATGCCACACGCGCAGGACTGTCACTCAAGCACAAAGGCCAATATTAATCTCCCACTGTAAATTTTTTTTTTCAGGGAGAATTTTAAAACCCAAAACAGACACTAGGCTTTCTATGGACCACTATTGGAGAGAGATGGCACACAGGACTGGCACACAAGCACAAAGGCCAATATTAATCTCCCACTGTTTATTTTTTTTTCAGGGAGAATTTTAAAACCCAAAACAGACACTAGGCTTTCTATGGCCCACTATTTGAGAGAGATGGCACACAGGACTGGCAAACAAGCACAAAGGCCAACATTAATCTCCCACTGTTTATTTTTTTTTTCCGGGAGAATTTAAAAACCAAAACAAAAAAAACAGACACTAGGCTTTCTATGGCCCACTATTTGAGAGAGATGGCACACAGGACTGGCACACAAGCACAAAGGCCAATATTAATCTCTCACTGTTTTTTTTCAGGGAGAATTTTAAAACCCAAAACAGACACTAGGCTTTCTATTGCCCACTATTTGAGAGATATGGCACACAGGACTGGCACACAAGCAAAAAGGCCAGTATTAATCTCCCACAGATTTTTTTTTTCAGGGAGAATTTTAAAACCCAAAACAGACACTAGGCTTTCTATGGCCCACTATTTGAGAGAGATGGCACACAGGACTGGCACACAAGCACAAAGGCCAATATTAATCTCCCACTGTTTTTTTTCTTTTCAGGGAGAATTTTAAAACCCAAAACAGACACTAGGCGTTCTATGGCCCACTATTTGAGAGATATGGCACACAGGACTGGCACACAAGCACAAAGGTCAATATTAATCTCCCACTGTTTTTTTTTTTCAGGGAGAATTTTAAAACCCAAAACAGACACTAGTCTTTCTATGGCCCACTATTTGAGAGATATGGCACACAGGACTGGCACACAAGCACAAAGGCCAATATTTATCTCCCGCTGTTTCTTTTTTTTCAGGGAGAATTTAAAAACAAAAACAAAAAATAAAAAACAGACACTAGGCTTTCTATGGCCCACTATTTGAGAGAGATGGCACACAGGACTGGCACACAAGCACAAAGGCCAATATTAATCTCCCACTGTTTTTTTTTTTTCAGGGAGAATTTTAAAACCCAAAACAGACACTAGGCTTTCTATGGCCCACTATTTGAGAGAGATGGCACACAGGACTGGCACACAAGCACAAAGGCCAATATTAATCTCCCACTGTTTTTTTTTTCAGGGAGAATTTTAAAACCCAAAACAGACACTAGGCTTTCTATGGCCCACTATTTGAGAGAGATGGCACACAGGACTGGCACACAAGCACAAAGGCCAATATTAATCTCCCACTGTTTCTTTTTTTTTCAGGGAGAATTTAAAAACAAAAACAAAAAATAAAAAACAGACACTAGGCTTTCTATGGCCCACTATTTGAGAGAGATGGGACACAGGACTGGCACACAAGCACAAAGGCCAATATTAATCTCCCACTGTTTATTTTTTTTTTTCAGGGAGAATTTTAAAACCCAAAACAGACACTAGGCTTTCTACGGCCCACTATTTGAGAGAGATGGCACACAGGACTGGCACACAAGCACAAAGGCCAATATTAATCTCCCACTGTTTATTTTTTTTTTCAGGGAGAATTTTAAAACCCAAAACAGACACTAGGCTTTCTATGGCCCACTATTTGAGAGAGATGGCACACAGGACTGGCACACAAGCACAAAGGCCAATATTAATCTCCCACTGTTTTTTTTCTTTTCAGGGAGAATTTTAAAACCCAAAACAGACACTAGGCTTTCTATGGCCCACTATTTGAGAGATATGGCACACAGGACTGGCACACAAGCACAAAGGCCAATATTAATCTCCCACTGTTTATTTTTTTTTTCAGGGAGAATTTTAAAACCCAAAACAGACACTAGGGTTTCTATGGCCCACTATTTGAGAGAGATGGCACACAGGACTGGCACACAAGCACAAAGGTCAATATTAATCTCCCACTGTTTTTTTTTTCAGGGAGAATTTTAAAACCCAAAACAGACACTAGGCTTTCTATGGCCCACTATTTGAGAGATATGGCACACAGGACTGGCACACAAGCACAAAGGCCAATATTTATCTCCCACTGTTTCTTTTTTTTCAGGGAGAATTTAAAAACAAAAACAAAAAATAAAAAACAGACACTAGGCTTTCTATGGCCCACTATTTGAGAGAGATGGCACACAGGACTGGCACACAAGCACAAAGGCCAATATTAATCTCCCACTGTTTTTTTTTTTTTCAGGGAGAATTTTAAAACCCAAAACAGACACTAGGCTTTCTATGGCCCACTATTTGAGAGAGATGGCACACAGGACTGGCACACAAGCACAAAGGCCAATATTAATCTCCCACTGTTTATTTTTTTTTTTCAGGGAGAATTTTAAAACCCAAAACAGACACTAGGCTTTCTATGGCCCACTATTTGAGAGAGATGGCACACAGGACTGGCACACAAGCACAAAGGCCAATATTAATCTCCCACTGTTTATTTTTTTTTCAGGGAAAATTTAAAAACCAACACAAAAAAAAACAGACACTAGGCTTTCTATGGCCCACTATTTGAGAGAGATGGCACACAGGACTGGCAAACAAGCACAAAGGCCAATATTAATCTCCCACTGTTTATTTTTTTTTCAGGGAGAATTTTAAAACAAAAAACAGACACTAGGCTTTCTGTGGCCCACTATTTGAGAGAGATGGCACACAGGACTGGCACTCTAGCAGAAATGCCAATATTAATCTCCCACTGTTTAGTTGTTTTTTTCAGGGAGAATTTTAAAACCCAAAACAGACCCTAGGCTTTCTGTGGCCCACTATTTGAGAGAGATGGCACACCGGACTGGCACTCTAGCAGAAATGCCAATATTAATCTCCCACTGTTTAGTTTTTTTTTCAGGGAGAATTTTAAAACCCAAAACAGACACTAGGCTTTCTGTGGCCCACTATTTGAGAGAGATGGCACACAGGACTGGCACTCTAGCATGAATGCCAATCTTAATCTCCCACTACTTTTTTTTTAGGGAGAATAAAAAAAACAAAAAAAAAAAAACAGGGACTGTCCTACAATTACAATTACTATCTCCCTGCAGTAATCTCTGCCAGGTATGGCAGGCAGCAATAACAAGGAGTGGACTGCTGCACACTTTAAATCAAAAGTGTGGACAAACAAAAAAGATAGCTGTGCAGAAAGGAAGGAACAACAGGATTTGTGCTTTGAAAAAAGCAGTTGGTTTGCACAGCGGTGTACACACAGCAATGCAACTATCAGGGAGCCTTCTAGGGCAGCCCAATGAGCTACAGCGCTGAGAAAAAAAAAATGTAGCTTCCACTGTCCCTGCAAACAAAAGGTGGTGTTGGACAGTGGAAATCGCTACAGCACAAGCGGTTTGGGGGTTAATGGACACTGCCTAACGCTATCCCTGCTTCTGACGAAGCGGCAGCAACCTCTCCCTATGCTCAGATCAGCAACAGTAAGATGGTGGTCGGCGGGAACGCCTCTTTATAGCCCCTGTGACGCCACAGACAGCAAGCCAATCACTGCAATGCCCTTCTGTAAGATGGTGGGGACCAGGACCTATGTCATCACGCTGCCCACACTCTGCGTCCACCTTCATTGGCTGAGAAATGGCGCTTTTCGCATCATTAAAAAGCGACTTTGTCGCGAAAGTCGCGTACCGCATGGCCGACCCCACACAGGGATCGGGTCGGGTTTCATGAAACCCGACTGTGCCAAAAGTCGGCGACTTTTGAAAATGAACGATCCGTTTCGCTCAACCCTACTCCTTAATATTAAGTCATACATTTATTAATATATTTTTTATATTATATCAATATTGAGCAGAATTAATTTCAGCCTTCTGGTTTAGTCTCCACAATAGTCACGGTCTGTGTAGTGGCCCCATGGGAAAGTTAATCTCCCAGCCCTGGTCTACTTTGTATAGTGCTATGTTATGTATAGTACTGTACATAAGGGAAAAATGTGCGCAGTGTGGTAAGTGTGCTGCTATATCAGTCATTTTACATGTACGGATGTGCACCAGAGCATCTGTGTGTGACTCGCATGACCTATCACAGGATCTATCAAAGGGGATCATGTGACATGTTACATGATACATTAGGTACCTGGAGGGGCCCACAACTAAACTGCCCTGATCCCTGGAAACTCTTAATCCGCCTCTAGTCAGAGCACTTCAGTGTCCACTAGCCCAGTTTGCCTATAATAATATTGTGCAATACTGATCAATATCGGTGATTTAATGCACAATACGATCTTAGCATAGTCACCACACAGAATGCAGAAAACAGCAGGATCAGCAATTATATACCAGCATTTGACATTAGTCTGAAAGCACGCTTAAAGCAATTTTCACTGCATGCTTCAATCTCAAGTATCAATTCAATTTATTCTGGTGCAAATTACAGAGGACAGCAGACAGCGGACATATAATATCAATTTATGCTTTTCACTTAGTCATTATATATAATGCGATAGTCAATAAATATATTTTAAAGAGGACATTGACTATCATCCCTAGTGGCAGATAATAATTTAACTGCCGCATTTGGTAGGACTTAGTGGAGCACTATAAGAAAGCTCAATTTGAAGTTTAACTCATATTATGCCCTGTGCACGATTTGCCGGGACATAGTGCAAAAATCTGCTTATTTTAAAATTTTAGCGAACAATATTAAACAATAAAGGATCATTTTATTCAAATTTTATTCATTTCCTTTTCTTTTACCAGAAAAATATTATGTCTTTTAGTGGCGTACATCTATGTGAATTTGACACCAATTAGTGGGATCTCATTCCCAGAATGAATACTCCCTTATAAATTATAACTGTCACGCTGTCTGTCCTTATAAACTATACCCTCCATACTCTTCTTGCTCAAACTGCCCCCATTTTCAGTGTTCTCCCACACTGCTACCTCTTAATACTGTCTCCTTTGCTGCTCTTCTCTGTTCTTTCCTGCTATGCTCCCACATCTCTATACTGTCCTCCCATGCTGCCAACTCTCCATACTGTTCTAACATGTTCCCGCCTCTCCATAACATCCCACCACATTCCCACCTCTCCTTTCTGTCCTCCACTACCCCACTTCTCAATACTGCTCCCATCTCTCCAAAACACCCCCTAGGCTCATACCTCTCCATTCTGTCTCTACACATTCTTGCCTCACCATACTGCCTTATCATGCTGCCTCCTCTCCAAAATGTCCCCCTACTCTGCCCCTCTTTACACTGCACCTTCACACTGCTCCCTTTCTTTGCTGACCCCTTACACTTCCGTTCCTCTACATTGTCCCCCCAAACTGCCTTTTCCAACTGGCTTTTCCCACATTACCCCCTACGCTGCCACCTCTCCATAATGTCCTCCTGATACTCCCACTTTTACATACTGCCATCCCTTGCTGTTTCCTTTCCTTTCATACTGAACCCCTTCTCCCCCATTTCCCCCAATGTGCCCTCCCACTAATAACCCTTGCCTTATACAATAATAGTCCATACCTTCAATCTTTGACTCCTCTATAAAGAGCTTACCGTTCATTGCCATCTGCGCTACATCTTCACCACCTCTGCGGCACTGTGATGACCTTATCGCGCCACTGCGCATACAGAGTGGAGAGCTGTTAAGAGCTGTGAAGTTTTGTGGCATAGCCAAGTTGGTTGAATGGAAAATTTGCTAAATTATTACCAAAATGTATAACTTTGAAACAGATTGGCACAAAGAAAAAGAACAACTGTTCCAAAATCAGTGGATCAGAACCAATTGGTAGAGGTTCTCCATTATTATTTAAAAATCCATCAAAAGACCTTTTTTTTAGAATTATACACTTTACTTTTGTGGAAAAAATGTTTGTGCACTTTACAGGCACTACAACTGAAAGCCCTAGAGAGCTTAGTTCAGCTGTAACGTTACTTAGCCCCGAATAGTGATGAGCGAATATACTCGTTAATCGAGATTTCTCGAGCATGCTCCGGGGTCCTCATAGTTTTTTTAGTGCTCGGAGATTTAGTTTTTCTTGCCGCAGCTGAATGATTTACATCTGATAGCCAGCATAAGTACATGTGGGGGTTGCCTGGTTGCTAGGGAATCCCCACATGTACTTATGCTGGCTAACAGATGTAAATCATTCAGCTACGGCAAGAAAAACTAAATCTCCGAGCACTAAAAAATACTCGGAGTATATTCGCTCATCACTAGCCCCGATGCTTGTAATTGATAGTCACTAATGGTAGTGTAGATGTTGGTAGTAGAGTCAAGGATATTTGGATCTCAGTGTAATGCCTAGAGTGATTACAACTAGTTCTATTATGTGGCAAGTATCTTTGGATATATTTTACTTGTTTATTATCTCTTCCAATTACAAAGAGTGCAAATACACTTAAAAACTAGAATAGAAAGCTGCAATACCCATATCATGGCTGCCTTCCCTTTGGCAAATGGCACACTATGGTTGTGGGGGGAACTTCTGTGTCTGTTCAATGAGATTTGTGTAAAAGCCTGGGAAGAGGCCAACTATCTATCCATCTCACTCAGAAGGAATGAGCCATGCATTTATAACACATTCAGTTGACTTGAAATTATTCATTAAACTGTTCACTTCAGCACTCTTGCATGGTAATGTATAACTACTCAGATGCATAATTAACGTAACATTAATATGTAAATATTGCTCACTCAGACTCTCCAGCATACTGTCATAAAGGGCAAATGCTCGTGCTTTTGTTAATTTTTCAGGAAATAAAAAATAATCAAATTAGACAGAAAATTCATGTAGGAAATAGCTGGCAAATGAATGTGGTCATTAACACAGAGTTCATGAAAGGTAAGAGTGCATCATGCCCCAGTCACTTCTGGAGATGTGCCTGCTAGGACAAAGCTTATCATTGTTGTTCTGTCTTTTCATATAAATTATTTTTGTTACACATTTTATGTCAATTTTATTGAAAAGCATAACTTGTCAAAACTTGGTTTGAACAATCCATTTTTATTACAAGAGTTCTTTTTAAATAGATTATTACAGAGTCCCCAATTGTTTTATTTCATGGATGCAATCTGACAGGAAATGTTTAATTCCCCTGCAGCACCATGATAGGAAATATAAAGAATTGTTACAGTTCCCACTGATGCCTATGGATTGTCCATATTAAAACATGACTTTTAAGTTGGGTCTTCCAGAGTAAGAGATGATTTTTGTAGATAGCACGCTCGATGACCTGGGCTCATTTTTGATACAGAACTTTCCTTTATTCCCTATGTCCAGTCATTTACTCGCTTATGTTACCTGCATTTTAAAAACATCTCATCACAAGAATCCGAACCTTTTCTCACCTTTGAAATTGCAAAAACTCTTACTGTCGCTCTTATTCATTCCCAACTGGACTAATACAACTCTATACTAATCGGTTCCCACTTAGTAAACATTCTCCTCTCTAATCCGTCCAGAATGTGGCAGTCAGGGTCATATTTCTGTCCAGCCGCTTTACTGATGCTTCCACCTTGAGCCAGTTATTGCATTGGTTACCCATTCGTGACAGAGTGCAATACCAACTTATCTCTCTCTCCCACAAAGCCCTCCACAGTTCTGCATGACCCTACTGTATATCTCCTCCCTCATTTCTGCCTACCCCCCTATTTGTACTCTCCATTCAGCCACTGATCTGAGACTAAAATTCTCCATAATGTGAACCTCGCTCCTCCACCTCTAAGACTTCTCTTGTGCTGCACCAGTTTTCTGGAAAGCACTACCTCATATGATCTGAATAATATTTAGCCTCCCATTTTTTCATTATGCTTTAAAAACACATCTGTTTAGATTAGTTTATTATCTCACTTTACTAATCTACAGGTGCATCTCACAAAATAAGAATAATATCAAAAAGTTAATTTAATTCAGTTCTTCAATAGAAAAAGTGAATCTCATATTATATAGAGTTATTACTGAGTGATCTATTTCAAGTGTTTATTTCTGTTAATGTTGATGATTATGGCTTACAGCCAAAAGTCATTATCTCAGTAAATTAGAATACTTTATAACACCAGCTTGAAAAAATGATTTTAAAATCCAAAATGTTGGCCTGCTGAAATGTATGTTCAGTAAATGCCCTCAATACTTGGTCGGGGCTCCTTTGGCATCAATTACTGCATCTATGTGGCATGGCATGGAGGCGATCAGCCTGTGACACTGCTGAGGTGTTATGGAAGCCCAGGTTGCTTTGATTGCAGCCTTCAGCTCGTCTGTCATCTTCCTCTTGTCAATACCCAAAGATTCTCTATTATAAAGTCAGGTGAGTTTGCTGGCCAATCAAGCACAGTGATACTGTTGTTTTTAAATGAGGTATTGGTACTTTTGGCAGTGTGGACAGGTGCCAAGTCCTGCTGGAGAATGAAATTTCCATCTCCAAATGCTTGTCGGCAGAGGGAAGCATGAAGTGCTCTAATATTTCCTGGTAGTCTACTGCGCTGACTTTGGTCTTGCTAAAGCACAGTATACCAATACCAGCAGTATGGCTGTAAGCCATAATCATCAACATTTACAGAAATAAACACTTGAAATACATCACTCTGTTTGTAATGACTCTATATTACATGAGTTTCACTTTTTGTATTGAAGAACTAAAATAAATTAACTTTTTGATGATATTCTAATTTTGTGAGATGCACCTGTAAATCTTACATGTTCCCTCTTTCTAAATTTTCCTCAGAATCTGGTCTTTCTTATTCATCTGTCACCACACCCTCCATGCACCCAATAGCCCTTGCAGGGCGGCGTTAGCAACAGGCAGACCAGGCAGATGCCTAGGGTTCTTGCTCCCTCCGGGCCCCCAGCCAGTTGCCTGCCACCAGTGCTGACTGTCCCCCCGCCACCGCTGCCACACTGAACTATACCAGTGTCATAGATGCCTTACAGTTCAAAGCAATAATGGAGGAGAAGGTGTCAGCTGACGCTCCCTCTTCCATCATTCCCCTCTGCCTCTGACACTGCGGGTGCGCGATGATGTCACTTCATCGTGTACCTGATGTGTGCAGGGCAGACTGCAGCCACTGAAACCGGAGCCGAGCCTGGAGCATCGGAAGCAGCGCGGGGCACAAGGAGAGGTGAGAATTGTGGGTTTTTTTCAAATCTATATATATAATTGTCTAAGGGTTTGTCTGTCTGTCTGTCTGTCTGTCTTGGAAATCCCGCGTCTCTGATTGGTCGAAGCCGCCAGGCCTCGACCAATCAGCAACGGGCACAGCGACGATGATGTCATAAAGGACATAGACATCTCACGTTTCTGATTCAGCGACGGGCACAGTATCGACGTAGATGTCATAATGGTTGCCATGGCGACGATGATGTCATAAAGGTTGCCTCGACCAATCAGCGACGGGCACAGTCTGCCGCGAATTCTGGAATCATCATTGTCCATATACTACGGGGACATGCATATTCTAGAATACCCGATGCGTTAGAATCGGGCCACAATCTAGTATATTAATAAGTGATTACTCGACTGCGGGGCCATTCTTGGGGGGGGCAGCTACATTATATTCTATGGGCGAGGGCTGTATTATATTCTATGATTGAGGGCTGTATTATTCTCTATGGGGGAGGGCTGTGTTATATTCTATGAGGGGTTGTATTATATTCTATGGAGAAGGCTGTATTATATTCTGTGGGGGGCTGTGTTATATTCTATGGGCTCTGTATTATATTCTATGGGGAAAGGCTGTATTATATACTATGGGGAGGGCTGTATTATATTCTATCGGGGTCTGTAGTATATTCTATGGGGGAGGTCTGTATTATATTCTATGGGGGGCAGTATTATATTCTATGGGGAGGGCTGTATTATATTCTATGAGGGAGGGCTGTATTAGATTCTTTTGGGGAGGGCTGCATTATTTTCTATGGGGAGGGCTGTATTATATTCTATAGGGGAGGGCTGTATTATATTATATGGGAAGGGTTGTATTATATTCTATGGGGGAGGGCTGTATTATATTCTATGGGGATGTATTATATTCTATGGGGGCTGTATTATATTCCAAGAGGGGGCTACATTATATTCTATGGAGGGCTGCATTATACAATATGAGGAGGGCTACATTGTATTCTATGGAGGGGTTACATTATATTCTATGGGGGATGCATTATATTTTTTAGGGGGCATTATACTCTATGAGGGGGCTATCATATATTCTATGGAGGGACTGCATTATACTATATGAGGGGTCTGCATTATATTCTATGGGGGTTACATTATGTTACATTATATTGCATGGCGGGGCTGCATTTTACTCAGATGGCTACAATATATTCTGTGGGGTGGCTGCAATATATTCTGTGGGGTGGCAGCATTATACTATATGTGGGCTGCATTATACTGTATCGAGGACTATATGAAGAACTATGGGATGCATTATACTATGGGATGTGAATTGTACTACATGGATGACTATGGCGGTGCATTATACTATATGGAGCACTATGAGGAGTGTATTATACTGTATGGAGGACTGAGAAGTGTATTGTAAAGGGAATCTGTCACCCCAAAAATCGTATATGAGCTAAGGCCATGTGCATCAGGGGCTTATCTACAGCATTCTGTAAGGCTGTAGCTAAGCCCCCAATGTAACCTGAAAGGTAAAAAAAACTGGTTATATTAAACTCACCCAGGTTCGTTTCGGGTTCGATGAGCGTCGTGGTCCGAGTCCAGCACCTCCTATCTTTATACGACGACTTCCTCTTCTTGTCTTCCTGTTGTGGCTCAGGCGCAGGCGTACTTTGTCTGCCATGTTGAGGGCAGAGCAAAGTACTGCAGTGTGCAGGCGCCGGGCCTCTCTGACCTTTCCCGGCGCCTGCGCACTGCAGTACTTTGCTCTGCCCTCAACAGGGCAGACAAAATACACCTGCACAGGAAGACAAGAAGAGGACTGTTATGAAATGCAATTCAGTATCACAATGGACATGGAGGTCAGAGCACATACAGTGATCTGACAATAACCCAAAATAATAGAACGAGCTCTGAGACGTGGGAACTCTGCAGACCGCAATCCCTGATCCTCTCCAAACACAACTAGAGGCAGCCGTGGATTGCGCCTAACGCTACCTATGCAACTCGGCACAGCCTGAGAAACTAACTAGCCTGAAGATAGAAAAAATAAGCCTACCTTGCCTCAGAGAAATACCCCAAAGGAAAAGGCAGCCCCCCACATATAATGACTGTGAGTAAGATGAAAAGACAAACGTAGGGATGAAATAGATTCAGCAAAGTGAGGCCCGATATTCTAGACAGAACGAGGATAGGAAAGATAACTTTGCGGTCTACACAAAACCCTAAAGAAAACCACGCAAAGGGGCAAAAAGACCCTCCGTACCGAACTAACGGCACGGAGGTACACCCTTTGCATCCCAGAGCTTCCAGCAAAACAAATAGACAAGCTGGACAGAAAAAATAGCAACAAATAGCAAAGAAGCACTTAGCTATGCAGAGCAGCAGGCCACAGGAATGATCCAGAGAAACACAAGTCCAACACTGGAACATTGACAGGAAGCATGAATCAAAGCATTAGGTGGGGTTAAGTAGAGAAGCACCTAACGACCTCACCAGATCACCTGAGGGAGGAACTCAGAAGCAGCAGTACCAGTTTCCTCCACAAACGGAAGCTCCCAGAGAGAATCAGCCGAAGTCCCACTTGTGACCACAGTAGGGAGCTCTGCCACAGAATTCACAACAGTACCCCCCCTTGAGGAGGGGTCACCGAACCCTCACCAGAGCCCCCAGGCCGACCAGGATGAGCCACATGAAAGGCACGAACAAGAACGGGAGCATGGACATCAGAGGCAAAAACCCAGGAATTATCCTCCTGAGCATAACCCTTCCATTTAACCAGATACTGGAGTTTCCGTCTTGAAACACGAGAATCCAAAATCTTCTCCACAATATACTCCAATACCCCCTCCACCAAAACCGGGGCAGGAGAGTCAACAGATGGAACCATAGGTGCCACGTATCTCCGCAACAATGACCTATGGAAGACGTTATGTATGAAAAAAGAATCTGGGAGGGTCAGACGAAAAGACACAGGATTAATAACCTCAGAAATCCTATACGGACCAATGAAACGAGGTTTAAACTTCGGAGAGGAAACCTTCATAGGAATATGACGAGAAGATAACCAAACCAGATCCCCAACACGAAGTCGGGGACCCACACGGCGTCTGCGATTAGCGAAACGTTGAGCCTTCTCCTGGGACAAGGTCAAATTGTCCACTACATGAGTCCAAATCTGCTGCACCCTGTCCACCACAGTATCCACACCAGGACAGTCCGAAGACTCAACCTGTCCTGAAGAGAAACAAGGATGGAACCCAGAATTGCAGAAAAATGGCGAAAACAAGGTAGCCGAGCTGGCCCGATTATTAAGGGCGAACTCAGCCAAAGGCAAAAAGGACACCCAGTCATCCTGATCGGCAGAAACAAAGCATCTCAGATAGGTTTCCAAGGTCTGATTGGTTCGTTCGGTCTGGCCATTAGTCTGAGGATGAAAAGCCGAGGAAAAAGACAAGTCAATGCCCATCCTAGCACAAAAGGCTCGCCAAAACCTCGAAACAAACTGGGAACCTCTGTCAGAAACGATATTCTCTGGAATGCCATGTAAACGAACCACATGCTGGAAGAACAATGGCACCAAATCAGAGGAGGAAGGCAACTTGGACAAGGGTACCAGATGGACCATCTTAGAAAAGCGATCACAGACCACCCAAATGACTGACATCTTTTGAGAGACGGGAAGATCTGAAATAAAATCCATAGAGATATGTGTCCAAGGTCTCTTCGGGACCGGCAAGGGCAAAAGCAACCCACTGGCACGAGAACAGCAGGGCTTAGCCCGAGCACAAATCCCACAGGACTGCACAAAAGAACGCACATCCCGCGACAGAGACGGCCAACAAAAGGATCTAGCCACTAACTCTCTGGTACCAAAGATTCCAGGATGACCAGCCAACACCGAACAATGAACCTCAGAGATCACTTTATTTGTCCACCTATCCGGGACAAACAGTTTCTCCGCTGGACAACGATCAGGTTTATTAGCCTGAAATTTTTGCAGCACCCGCCGCAAATCAGGGGAGATGGCAGACACAATTACTCCTTCCTTGAGGATACCCGCCGGCTCAGATAAACCCGGAGCGTCGGGCACAAAACTCCTAGACAGAGCATCCGCCTTCACATTTTTAGAGCCCGGAAGGTACGAAATCACAAAGTCAAAGCGGGCGAAAAACAGCGACCAACGAGCCTGTCTAGGATAAGTCAGGTTCTTATGATCAGTCAATACCACCACGCGATGCTTAGCTCCTTCAAGCCAATGACGCCACTCCTTGAATGCCCACTTCATGGGCAGCAACTCTCGGTTGCCCACATCATAATTCCGCTCAGCAGGCGAAAACTTCCTGGAAAAAAAAGCTCATGGTTTCATCACTGAACAATCAGAACCTCTCTGCGACAAAACAGCCCCTGCTCCAATCTCAGAAGCATCAACCTCGACCTGGAACGGAAGAGAAACATCAGGTTGACACAACACAGGGGCAGAAGAAAAATGACGCTTCAACTCTTGAAAAGCTTCCACAGCAGCAGAAGACCAATTGACCAAATCAGCACCCTTCTTGGTCAAATCGGTCAATGGTTTAGCAATACTAGAAAAATTGCAGATGAAGCGACGATAAAAATTAGCAAAGCCCAGGAACTTTTGCAGACTTTTCAGAGATGTCGGCTGAGTCCAATCATGGATGGCTTGGACCTTAACAGGATCCATCTCGATAGTAGAAGGGGAAAAGATGAACCCCAAAAATGAAACCTTCTGCACACCAAAGAGACACTTTGATCCCTTCACAAACAAAGAGTTAGCACGCAGGACCTGACAAACTGTTCTGACCTGTTTCACATGAGACTCCCAATCATCCGAGAAGATCAAAATGTCATCCAAGTACACAATCAGGAATTTATCCAGGTACTCTCGGAAGATGTCATGCATAAAGGACTGAAACACTGATGGAGCATTGGCAAGTCCGAATGGCATCACTAGATACTCAAAATGACCCTCGGGCGTATTAAATGCAGTTTTCCATTCATCGCCTCGCCTGATTCACACCAGATTATACGCACCACGAAGATCAATCTTGGTGAACCAACTAGCCCCCTTAATCCGAGCAAACAAATCAGATAACAAAGGCAAGGGGTACTGAAATTTAACCGTGATCTTATTTAGAAGGCGGTAATCTATACAAGGTCTCAGCGAACCATCCTTTTTGGCTACAAAAAAGAACCCTGCTCCTAATGGCGACGATGACGGGCGAATATGCCCCTTCTCCAGGGATTCCTTCACATAACTGCGCATAGCGGTGTGCTCAGGCACGGATAAATTAAACAGTCGACCTTTTGGGAATTTACCACCAGGAATCAAATTGATAGCACAATCACAATCCCTATGCGGAGGTAGGGCATCGGACTTGGGCTCATCAAATACATCCCGGTAATCAGACAAGAACTCTGGAACCTCAGAAGGGGTGGATGACGAAATTGACAAAAATGGAACATCACCATGTACCCCCTGACAACCCCAGCTGGACACCGACATGGATTTCCAATCCAATACTGGATTATGGGCTTGTAGCCATGGCAACCCCAACACGACCACATCATGCAGATTATGCAACACCAGAAAGCGAATATCCTCCTGATGTGCAGGAGCCATGCACATGGTCAGCTGGGTCCAGTATTGAGGCTTATTCTTGGCCAAAGGCGTAGCATCAATACCTCTCAATGGAATAGGACACTGCAAGGGCTCCAAGAAAAACCCACAACGCTTAGCATATTCCAAGTCCATCAAATTCAGAGCAGCGCCTGAATCCACAAACGCCATGACCGAATATGACAAAGAGCAGATCAAGGTAACGGACAGAAGAAATTTTGACTGTACCGTACCAATGGTGGCAGACCTAGCGAACCGCTTAGTGCGCTTAGGACAATCAGAGATAGCATGAGTGGAATCACCACAGTAGAAACACAGCCCCTTCAGATGTCTGTGTTCTTGCCGTTCAACTCTGGTCAAAGTCCTATCGCACTGCATAGGCTCAGGTTTAAGCTCAGGTAATACCGCCAAATGGTGCACAGATTTACGCTCACGCAAGCATCGACCGATCTGAATAGCCAAAGACATAGACTCATTCAAACCAGCAGGCATAGGAAATCCCACCATGACATCCTTAAGGGCTTCAGAGAGACCGTTTCTGAACATAGCTGCCAGCGCAGATTCATTCCATTGAGTGAGCACTGACCATTTTCTAAATATCTGGCAATATACCTCTATCTCATCCTGACCCTGACAAAGAGCCAGCAAATTCTTTTCTGCCTGATCCACTGAATTAGGCTCATCGTACAGCAATCCGAGTGCCAGGAAAAACGCATTGATATTACTCAATGCAGGATCTCCTGGCGCAAGAGAAAATGCCCAGTCCTGAGGGTCGCCGCGCAAAAAAGAAATAATAATCAAAACCTGTTGAACTGGATCACCAGAGGAACAAGGTTTCAAGGCCAGAAATAACTTACAATTATTTTTGAAACTCAGAAACTTAGTTCTAGCTCCAAAAATCAAATCAGGAATAGGAATTCTTGGTTCTAACATAGATTTCTGATCAATAGTGTCTTGAATCTTTTGTACTCTTGCCGAGAGCTGATCCACACATGAAGACAGACTAATAATGTCCATCGCTACACCTGTGTACTGAACCACCCAAATGTCTAGGGGAAAAAAAAAGACAAAACACAAAGCCAAGAAAAAAAAATGGTCTCAGAACTTCTTTTTTCCCTCTATTGAGAATCATTAGTACTTTTGGCTTCCTGTACTGTTATGAAAGGCAATTCAGTATAACAATGGACATGGAGGTCAGAGCACATACAGTGATCTGACAATAACCCAAAATAATAGAACGAGCTCTGAGACGTGGGAACTCTGCAGACCGCAATCCCTGATCCTCTCCAAATACAACTAGAGGCAGCCGTGGATTGCGCCTAACGCTACCTATGCAACTCGGCACAGCCTGAGAAACTAACTAGCCTGAAGATAGAAAAAATAAGCCTACCTTGCCTCAGAGAAATACCCCAAAGGAAAAGGCAGCCCCCCACATATAATGACTGTGAGTAAGATGAAAAGACAAACGTAGGGATGAAATAGATTCAGCAAAGTGAGGCCCGATATTCTAGACAGAACGAGGATAGGAAAGATAACTTTGCGGTCTACACAAAACCCTAAAGAAAACCACGCAAAGGGGCAAAAAGACCCTCCGTACCGAACTAACGGCACGGAGGTACACCCTTTGCGTCCCAGAGCTTCCAGCAAAACAAATAGACAAGCTGGACAGAAAAAATAGCAACAAATAGCAAAGAAGCACTTAGCTATGCAGAGCAGCAGGCCACAGGAATGATCCAGAGAAACACAAGTCCAACACTGGAACATTGACAGGAAGCATGAATCAAAGCATTAGGTGGGGTTAAGTAGAGAAGCACCTAACGACCTCACCAGATCACCTGAGGGAGGAAACTCAGAAGCAGCAGTACCAGTTTCCTCCACAAACGGAAGCTCCCAGAGAGAATCAGCCGAAGTACCACTTGTGACCACAGGAGGGAGCTCTGCCACAGAATTCACAACAGAGGACGTCATCGTATGAAGATGGGAGGCGCCGGACCCGGACCGCGATGCCAATCGAACCCGAAATGAACCGGGACCACCCCTGGGTGAGTATAATATAACCTGTTTTTCTTACTTTTCAGGTTACATCGGGGGCTGTAATGCTGTAGATAAGCCCCGGATGCTGGTGGCCTTAGCTCATATACGATTTTTGGGGTGACAGATTCCCTTTAATATACGGAGGACTATGAGGAGTGTATTATACTATATAGAGCACTATGATGAGTGTATTATACTGTATGGAGGACTAAGCAATGTATTTTAATATATGGAGGACTATGAGGAGTGTAATATACTGTACGGAAGACTGAGGAGTGTATTATACTATGTGGAGGATTGAGGAGTGTATTATACTATATGGAGGACTATGGGGAGTGTATAATACTATATAGAGAATTATGAGGAGTGTATTATACTATGTGGAGGACTGAGGAGTAGGGTTGGCGAAACGGGTCGGCCAGATTCAGAAGTCGCCGACTGCTGTGTGGGGTCGGCCATGAGGTCGGCGATCTTCTGATCTGGAATCGGAATTCCGATACCGAGTTCCGATATGTTTAAGATATCGGGAATCGGTATCGGAATTCATATTTAAGTGTAAAATAAAGAATAAAAATAAAAAAATATTGATATACTCACCCTCGGACGCGCCCTGGTTCTCACCGGCAGCCTTCCTTCCTAAGACTGAGCGCCTGAAGGGTCTTCGATGACGTCGCGGCTTGTGATTGGTCGCGTGAGCGGTCACATGGGCGGTCACGTGACCAATCACAAGCCGCGACGTCATCTAAGGTCCTTCAGGCGCTAATTTTTAGGAAGGAAGCGTCCGAGGATGCGTCCGAGGGTGAGTATATTCCTAATAGGAATATACTCACCCTCGGACGCGCCCTGGTTCTAACCCGCAGCCTTCCTTCCTAAGAATCAGCGCCTGAAGGACCTTAGATGACGTCGCGGCTTGTGATTGGTCACGTGACGCCCATGTGACCGCTCACACGACCAATCACAAGCCGCGACGTCATCGAAGGTCCTTCAGGCGCTCATTCTTAGGAAGGAAGGCTGCCGATGAGAACCAGGGCGCGTCCGAGGGTAAGTATATCAATATTTTTTATTTTGATTCTTTATTTTACACTTAAATATGGATCCCAGGGCCTGAAGGAGAGTTTCCTCTCCTTCAGACCCTGGGAACCATTAGAAACCCAATGCACTGCATTGGGTTTCGTGTTTCGGCCGACCCCAACCCCGACTTTTCTATAGGATCGGCCGATTTCACTCGACCCGACTTTTGAAAAAGTCGGGTTTCGTGAAACCCGACCCGATCCTATAAAAAGAAAAGTCGCTCAACCCTACTGAGGAGTGCATTTTAATATATAGAGGACTATGATGATTGTATTATACTATATGGAGGACTATGGGTAGTGTATAATACTATATGGAGGACTGAGGAGTGTATTTTAAAACATGGAGGACTATAGGAAGTGTATTATACTTTATGGAGGAGTATGAGGAGTGTATTATACCATATGGAGGACTATGGGGAGTGTATTATACTATATGGAGGACTATGGGGCACATTATATTATATGGTGGACTATGGGGTGTGCATTTTACAATATGGAGGACTGTCGTGCAAGTTATTCTATGTGGAGGACTATGGGGTGTATTATACTAAACAAGCAAAATGCTGCATATTCATCTAGTGATTGGATTGTTTATGCCGGAACAAAAATCATGGTTCTCAGCAGCACATCGCCGGTGGAAACTGTAGATGTGCTGCTGATAACATGATACTGTATGGGGACAGATTGATCTAATTGTGATTGTTCTGTTCTCATCATTCTTTCTCAGTTGGTGTAAAGAGGCCAGGAAAAAAGCAAACAACTTCAATATTGTCGATCACACTCGTTTAGCGGCTTGAACTCAGCGCATGTAAATACAAGATAAATCCTTCTGTGTGATGTGCAATATGTCAGCATTTGGGGCCCCATTTTAAACTCTTAACTAGATCCCCTCTTTGCCTAAAATCGGCCTTGAGCCCTTGGTACCTGTACTTGGACAGATACTGGATGATGAGCGGTTCATGCAGTTTATTTGAAATGCCCTATTTATTATGCCTGATGTTATTTACATGTACTATTGATTTATTTATCTACTTACCTACTAAAAGGTATTTGCTTATTTTGTTTTTATCTTGGGTTCTGTTTTCTAAATGGCTTTAGTGTGAATGCACACCTATGCATTGTACTGATACAAACATATGTTTGCTCAATTTTCGGGTTTGGCTTTATTTTTTTGTACTTTGCACAGATAAGGGCATTGCATCAGGTTTGGGGACTGTTTATTTGGTTCTTATAGCTTTCCACAGTCAGGTATCTTAACAGTCAGGATCTAGTCTTTCTCTCCCATTATCTATTTTTACATCTGCTGACACATAGAAAAGTAAACCAAAAATGTTAGCTACAGTCCCCATTGGGGTAAACCTTGTTGCTATAGGATGTCTTCTACACTTTTTTTTTTTATCAAAACACTGTTAACTAAGTACCCTATGCCATGTACATTCACTATTGCTATTTATCTACTAACTACAGGATATTTGCTCATTTTTTTAAATCTGAGGTTATGTTTGTTAAATGGCAACAGTGTGAATGCACATATATGCATTGCACTTATACCAACATATGGTGTGGCATAATTTTTTGGTTTGATTGAAATGAGGGCTGGACCATATATGACATGCATTTTTTAACTATTGCATCCCCCCTATTTTCTTATAGATTGTAAGCTTGTGAACATGACCCTCACTCCTCCAGTAACTGTTGAACTGTGTTACTTTGTAATGAATTTATTGTCTGTACATGTTCCAACTTAATTGTACAGAGATGGAGGGTGGCGCTATTGTGAGGTGGCCAGGGTGGTAGTCATGGCAAGAGGCTGTTGTGTTCCCACACCCTTGCACCCACAAAATAAATATAATGTCCTGTCTGATGTGTGGTGTGGGAATATTGCACAAAACTCACGTCTGCGTTTGTACATCCTGCTAATCCCATAGTCCCGTCTCTGGACCATATCACACACTCAGGAACAGACACCGTATTCCACTTTAACAGTGTAACTTTAATTGATAACAAACAATCCATGGCAGTTTCAGTACAGCATAAGTTCATGTTTTCAGCCTGAGCTTTCCCTCTAAATGCTGGCTCCTCTAGGCTCTGAGATGCTCTTCCTGGCTCAGTGGTCCCATATTCAGCCTGAGCTTTCCTTCTCAATGCTGGCTCCTCTAGCCTCTGAGATGCTCATCCTTGCTCTGGGGTTCCATGTTCAGCCTGAGCTTTAATATTCAATGCTGGCTCCTCTAGCCTCTGAGATGCTCATCCTTGCTCTGGACTCTCCATATTCCTGGGCCATTTTCCAGTACTGGTTCCCACTCTGGCTCCCCTTCACTGGGAAATGAAAAGGTTCCTCTGTCCTGATTTGAGCCATAGGCCCCAGATTCTCTAAGGGTTGCCATCATACCAAGTGGTGGCCGACTACATTCTGCTTTTTCCAAGCGTTCTGTGCCTTTCCGTACTGTGTGGTCCTCTGGCCTGCTCTGCCTTCTCCTAAATCACCGATGACAAAAAAAACTGACTGGAACATCCAAACTAGTGTATATAGGTGCATACCAAGAGGAGCTACCTCCATATACAATATACAAAAAAAGGTTGCACTCTATCGTGCTAAAGCTTGTCAATGTGAAATATATGAAATATGAATAGCAATACAGCTTTTGAATATTATAAAAAAAATGAGACACTTTGCTTAAAATTTGGTCAAATTATATCTGCCCATCAACCAACGTGAATGTGGTCTCAAAAACTGATGGGTCCCTACGTGAATGAATAGCTCTCTTAGGCTGATGTCTGAATTCCTGGGTGAATGTGGACACCTCTCTCAGCAATGCCTGCGTTTATGGGTAGGTAAGAACCTGCTGTAATTAAAAACACCACATGTTGAAAGGTGTAGTGCTCGGTCAGTAAGCTAACATACAAATGACAAGAAACTGACTGGCACATCCAAATTAGTATGAATAGGTGCATAGCAGGAGGAGCTACCTCCAAATACAATATACAAAAAGCTCATGTTTTCAGCCTGAGCTTTCCCTCTAAATGCTGGCTCCTCTAGGCTCTGCGATGCTCTTCCTGGCTCAGTGGTCCCATATTCAGCCTGAGCTTTCCTTCTCAATGCTGGCTCCTCTAGCCTCTGAGATGCTCATCCTTGCTCTGGGGTTCCATGTTCAGCCTGAGCTTTAATATTCAATGCTGGCTCCTCTAGCCTCTGAGATGCTCATCCTTGCTCTGGACTCTCCATATTCCTGGGCCATTTTCCAGTACTGGTTCCCACTCTGGCTCCCCTTCACTGGGAAATGAAAAGGTTCCTCTGTCCTGATTTGAGCCATAGGCCCCAGATTCTCTAAGGGTTGCCATCATACCAAGTGGTGGCCGACTACATTCTGCTTTTTCCAAGCGTTCTGTGCCTTTCCGTACTGTGTGGTCCTCTGGCCTGCTCTGCCTTCTCCTAAATCACCGATGACAAAAAAAACTGACTGGAACATCCAAACTAGTGTATATAGGTGCATACCAAGAGGAGCTACCTCCATATACAATATACAAAAAAAGGTTGCACTCTATCGTGCTAAAGCTTGTCAATGTGAAATATATGAAATATGAATAGCAATACAGCTTTTGAATATTATAAAAAAAATGAGACACTTTGCTTAAAATTTGGTCAAATTATATCTGCCCATCAACCAACGTGAATGTGGTCTCAAAAACTGATGGGTCCCTACGTGAATGAATAGCTCTCTTAGGCTGATGTCTGAATTCCTGGGTGAATGTGGACACCTCTCTCAGCAATGCCTGCGTTTATGGGTAGGTAAGAACCTGCTGTAATTAAAAACACCACATGTTGAAAGGTGTAGTGCTCGGTCAGTAAGCTAACATACAAATGACAAGAAACTGACTGGCACATCCAAATTAGTATGAATAGGTGCATAGCAGGAGGAGCTACCTCCAAATACAATATACAAAAAAAGGTTGCACTCTATCGTGTTAAAACATGTCAATGTGAAATATATGAAATATGAATAGCAATATGGCCTTTGAATATTATGAAAAAAATGAGACACTGCATAAAATTTGGCCAAATTCTATCTGCCCATCAACCAATGTCAAGGAGGTCTCAAATACTGATGGGTCCCTATGTGAATGAATACCTCTCTTAGGCCGGCGTCACACTACCGTGTTTTTTTCCGGATGTAAGAGAGGTGCTGAAAATATGGATTGCATACGGTACAATGGTTCTCTATGCCCCAGCTCCTATCAGCCGTATTTTACTGATCCGTATTATACGGTCTTCTACGGCCGTAGAAAATCGTAGCATGCTGCGTTTGTCTCCGTATTGCGCAAAAAATACGCCAATGAAAGTCTATGGGAGCTAGAAAAATACGGATTACACACGGACCAGCAGTGTGACTTGCGAGAAATACGCAGCGGTGTTCTATAGAAAAGCCTGCAATTCAGTGCGGTGTACAGTAAAATCACACTGACAGGTTAGCATAGAATAGCTAAGATAAATGTCTACACATAGTATAGGGGTGTTTATATATATATATATATATATATATATATATATATATATATGTCAGTGAGACACATATATGTATACAGTATATTAATATTTTATACAGCGCTAGATAGCTTAAAAGCCGGTAATTCAATTGCTGGCTTTTCCTATCTCCTTCTCAAACCCGACATGATATGAGACCTGGTTTACATACAGTAAACCATCTCATATCCCTTTTTTTGCATATTCCACACTACTAATGTTAGTAGTGTGTATGTGCAAAATGTGGGCTCTGTAGCTATTGAATTAAAGGGTTAAATCGCAGAAAAAATTGGCGTGGGCTCCCGCGCAATTTTCTCCACCAGAATGGTAAAGCCAGTGACTGAGGGCAGATATTAATAGCCTGGAGAGGGTCCATGGTTATTGACCCCCCCCCCCGGCTAAAAACATCTGCCCCCAGCCACCCCAGAAAAGGCACATCTGGAAGATGCGCCTATTCTGGCACTTGAAAACCCACCAAAAGAGTCATCCTTCAAACCACGACTAAAATCCATATATACTTTATTGAAGACATAATTAAAAAATATATACCAGGTAAGTAACCACAACACAGGCACAAGGTGGGTTACACAAGGAAGCAAACTCCAAACAAATATAGTAACAGAAGTGCAATCATGTAACAAACCGTAAACACATAGTTGTGCTAGGTGGCCATGTACAAATTTGCAATATAATAAATAGACAATAATATCATACAAGTGTAATAATAATAACAGTAATTAATAGTCACCTATGGAGAGCTCCTTGTGTCCCACCACACCCGACGCGCGTTTCGCACTGAAATGCTTTGTCCAGGGGTGGTTGGGAACTGGCCAGTAATGGTATATATCACACTGAGGACCAATGAGATGGATGCTTGGATAAATTGGATAATACACTCCTGTGTCCGCATGCGCAGTAGGGTCCAGGGATTACCAGCCCTAATCCATATACCCAGTGGGACAGGATAAACAAAACCTATGCGGTGAAAAGAACCGCTAATGCTCAAAGACATTAAACACCGGTAAAGATAGAGATAAAAACATACGGACTGAAGATCTCTTCCGATTCCTGTGAGGCACGTATAACCTTCTCTCGCTGTTGCTACTGTAGCCGTAGTAACGTATAGCCGACGCAACTTCCGGTGCGTGGCACCAGATAGCTACGGTAACGTAACACAACACAAGGCTGACACACAGTAGCGCGCCGCCGACGTAACATCCGGTGCGTCGCAACAGGTAAATACAAAGAAAAAAACTAACGCTATAGTGACACGCAATGACGCGCCACCAACGCAACATCCGGAACGCTGTAGCGAGTAACTATGGTGACATACACAACGCTATGTCGACACAGAAAAACCGCGCAGGCGCAGAAGTAGCTGAAAGCTACCCATAGATGATATGGGAAAAAGATACAATATACATGTCACACCAACCAGTAAACAATAAATAAATATATATACTGGAGTGTGTTACAAAAATAAAGTGCATGAACTGTGAATTATAAAGTGCGTGGTGACCCGAAAAAAGCTGTAAAGCAAAATAATGAACGAAATATAACAGCACATACAGAATTACTGTATATGACAACAAAAACATGATAAGAACATAATACAATATGTTAAATCCTGTCATAATAATAAATCCCCACAGAGCCAGCAGTGGGATAATTATCCGTGCCTTTATAGACTTTCTACTAGGCACTGCTCCTGATAGCCAGTTTCCTACTCCACACTGATGAGGGGCAAAAACCTCGAAACAGCTGTCTGTGGATGGATACCATGCTTGGCATAGGTGGTTTTCCTTTATTGGATGTTGCCCTTCCCTTGGTTGTTCCTTCCCGGGGAAAGGCCTGGCTATTCATTGCTTGCGTTGAGAAACACGTGATGGTGTCTCCTGTTGTGAATTCTGTGGCTGAGTTCACTTCTGTGGTCACAAGTGGTATTGCAGTCTCTGGGCTTCCTCCCTCAGGTGTTTTGGTGAGCTCGTTGGCTGCCTTGCTATTTAGCTCCACCTGAGTCTGTCTTCCTTGCTCCTTGTCAATGTTCCAGTGTTGGATCTGAGCTACTGCATCTTTCCTTGGGCCTGCTGCTCTGCTAGATAAGTGCTTCTAGTTTGTTTTCTGTTTTTTCTGTCCAGCTTGCTATTAACTTTTGCTGGAAGCTCTGAGAAGCAAAGGGGTGCACCGCCGTGCTGTTAGTTCGGCACGGTGGGTCTTTTTGCCCCTTTGCGTGGTTTTCGTTTTAGGGTTTTTGGTAGACTGCATAGTTCTCTTTGCTATCCTCGCTCTGTCTAGAATATCGGGCCTCACTTTGCTGAATCTATTTCATTCCTACGTTTGTCTTTTCATCTTGCTAACAGTCATTATATGTGGGGGGCTGCCTATTCCTTTGGGGTATTTCTCTGAGGTAAGTCAGGCTTGTATTTCTATCTTCAGGCTAGTCAGCTCCTCAGGCAGTGCCGAGTTGCATAGGTAGTGATAGGCACAATCCACTGCTGCTTATAGTTGTGTGAGGATAGATCAGGTACTGCAGTCTACAGAGATTCCACGTCTCAGAGCTCGTCTTATTGTTTTTGGTTATTGCCAGATCTCTGTATGTGCGCTGATTACTGCACGCTGTGTTGCCTGATTGCCAGCCATAACAGTACAAGGAGCCACACCAATGATTCCCAATAGAGGGAAAAAAGAAATCCTGACATCATTTTTTTTTCTTAGCTCTGTCTTCAGTCTTTTTTTTCCCCTAGACATTAGAGTGCTTCAGGACACAGCTGTGGACATGGATATTCAGGCTCTGTGCTCCTCAATGGATAATCTCGTTGTAAATGTACAAAAGGTTCAAGATACTATTGATCAGAAATCGATGCTAGAACCAAGAATTCCGATTCCTGATTTGTTTTTTGGTGACAGAACTAAGTTCCTGAGCTTCAGAAATAATTGTAAGCTATTTTTGGCCTTGAAACCTCATTCTTCTGGTAATCCTATTCAACAGGTTTTGATTATTATTTCTTTTTTGCGCGGCGACCCACAGGACTGGGCGTTTTCTCTTGCACCAGGAGATTCTGCATTGAGTAATGTTGATGCATTTTTCCAGGCGCTGGCATTGCTTTACGATGAGCCTAATTCAGTGGATCAGGCTGAGAAAAATCTGCTGGCTTTATGCCAGGGTCAGGATGATGTAGAAGTATATTGTCAGAAATTTAGGAAGTGGTCAGTACTCACTCTGTGGAATGAATCTGCACTAGCGGCTTTGTTCAGAAAGGGTCTCTCTGAAGCTCTTAAGGATGTAATGGTGGGATTTCCTATGCCTGCTGGTTTGAATGAGTCTATGTCCTTGGCCATTCAGATCGGTCGTCGCTTGCGCGAGCGTAAATCTGTGCACCATCTGGCGGTATTGTCTGAGAGTAAACCTGAGCCTATGCAGTGCGACAGGACTATGACTAAAGTAGAACGGCAAGAACACAGACGTCTGAACAGACTGTGTTTCTATTGTGGTGATTCTACTCATGCTATTTCTAATTGTCCTAAACGCACTAGGCGGTTCGATAGCTCTGCCGTTATTGATACTGTACAGTCCAAATTCCTTTTGTCCATTACCTTAATGTGCTCTTTGTCATCGTATTCTGTCATGGCGTTTGTGGATTCAGGCGCTGCCCTGAATCTGATGGATTTGGATTATGCTAAACGTTGTGGATTTTTCTTGGAGCCTTTGCGGTGTCCTATTCCGTTGAGAGGAATTGATGCTACACCTTTGGCCAAGAATAAGCCTCAGTACTGGGCCCAGCTGACCATGTGCATGGCTCCTGCACATCAGGAAGTTGTTCGCTTTCTGGTACTGCATAATTTGCATGATGTGGTCGTGTTGGGGTTGCCATGGCTACAAACCCATAATCCAGTATTGGATTGGAACTCTATGTCGGTAACCAGCTGGGGTTGTCAGGGAGTACATGGTGATGTTCCATTTTTGTCTATTTCGTCATCCATTCCTTCTGACATCCCAGAGTTCTTGTCGGACTTTCAGGATGTATTTGAAGAGTCCAAGTCTGATGCCCTACCTCCGCATAGGAATTGTGATTGTGCTATCGATTTGATTCCTGGTAGTAAATTCCCTAAGGGTCGTTTATTTAATTTGTCCGTACCTGAACACACCGCTATGCGCAGTTATGTGAAGGAGTCCCTGGAGAAGGGACATATTCGCCCATCGTCGTCACCATTGGGAGCAGGGTTCTTTTTTGTAGCCAAGAAGGATGGTTCGCTAAGACCGTGTATTGATTACCGCCTTCTTAATAAGATCACTGTTAAGTTTCAGTATCCCTTGCCATTGATTTCTGACTTGTTTGCTCAGATTAAGGGGGCTAGTTGGTTTACTAAGATTGATCTTCGTGGTGCGTATAATCTGGTGAGAATCAGGCAGGGAGATGAATGGAAAACGGCATTTAATACGCCCGAGGGTCATTTTGAGTATCTGGTGATGCCGTTCGGACTTGCCAATGCTCCATCTGTTTTTCAGTCTTTTATGCATGACATTTTCCGTGAGTATCTGGATAAATTCTTGATTGTTTACTTGGATGACATTTTGATCTTCTCAGATGATTGGGAGTCTCATGTGAAGCAAGTCAGAATGGTTTTCCAGGTACTGCGTGCTAATTCCTTGTTCGTGAAGGGATCAAAGTGTCTCTTCGGTGTGCAGAAAGTTTCATTTTTGGGGTTCATCTTTTCCCCTTCTACTATCGAGATGGATCCGGTTAAGGTTCAGGCCATCGAGGATTGGACTCAGCCGACATCTCTAAAAAGTCTGCAGAAATTCCTGGGCTTTGCTAATTTTTATCGTCGCTTCATCTGTAATTTTTCTAGCATTGCCAGACCATTGACCGATTTGACCAAGAAGGGTGCTGATTTGGTTAATTGGTCTTCTGCTGCCGTGGAAGCTTTTCAGGAGTTGAAGCGTCGTTTTTGCGGTGCCCCTGTGTTGTGTCAACCTGATGTTTCTCTTCCGTTCCAGGTCGAGGTTGATGCTTCTGAGATTGGTGCAGGGGCGGTTTTGTCACAGAGAGGTTCTGGTTGCTCAGTGTTCAAACCATGTGCTTTCTTTTCCAGGAAATTTTCTGCTGCTGAGCGTAATTATGATGTGGGCAACCGAGAGTTGCTGGCCATGAAGTGGGCATTCGAGGAGTGGCGTCATTGGCTTGAGGGTGCTAAGCATCGCGTGGTGGTTTTGACTGATCATAAGAGCCTTACTTATCTTGAGTCTGCCAAGCGCTTGAATCCTAGACAGGCCCGTTGGTCGTTGTTTTTTGCTCGTTTTGATTTTGTGATTTCATACCTTCCGGGCTCTAAAAATGTGAAGGCGGATGCTCTGTCTAGGAGTTTTGTGCCCGACTCTCCGGGGTTATCTGAGCCGGCGAGTATCCTCAAGGAAGGAGTCATTGTGTCTGCCATCTCCCCTGATTTGCGGAGAGTGTTGCAGAAATTTCAGGCTAATAAACCTGATCGTTGTCCGGCCGAGAAACTGTTCGTCCCTGATAGGTGGACTAGTAAAGTTATCTCTGAACTTCATTGTTCGGTGCTGGCCGGTCATCCAGGAATCTTTGGTACCAGGGAGTTGGTTGCTAGATCCTTCTGGTGGCCATCTCTGTCACGGGATGTGCGTGCTTTTGTGCAGTCCTGTGGAATTTGTGCTAGGGCTAAGCCCTGCTGTTCACGTGCCAGTGGGTTGCTTTTGCCCTTGCCGGTCCCGAAGAGGCCTTGGACACATATTTCGATGGATTTCATTTCTGACCTTCCCGTTTCTCAAAAAATGTCGGTCATTTGGGTGGTCTGTGATCGCTTTTCTAAAATGGTCCATCTGGCGCCCTTGGTTAAATTGCCTTCCTCCTCTGATTTGGTGCCTTTGTTCTTCCAGCATGTGGTTCGTTTACATGGCATTCCTGAGAATATTGTTTCTGACAGAGGTTCCCAGTTTGTCTCGAGGTTCTGGCGAGCCTTTTGTGGTAGGATGGGCATTGACCTATCTTTCTCCTCGGCCTTCCATCCTCAGACTAATGGCCAGACCGAACGAACCAATCAGACCTTGGAAACATATCTGAGATGTTTTGTTTCCGCTGACCAGGATGATTGGGTGTCATTTTTGCCGTTGGCTGAGTTCGCCCTTAATAATCGGGCCAGCTCGGCTACCTTGGTCTCTCCATTTTTCTGCAATTCTGGGTTCCATCCTCGTTTCTCTTCAGGACAGGTTGAGTCTTCGGACTGTCCTGGTGTGGATTCTGTGGTGGACAGGTTGCAGCAGATCTGGACTCAGGTAGTGGACAATTTGACCTTGTCCCAGGAGAAGGCTCAGCTTTTCGCTAATCGCAGACGCCGTGTGGGACCCCGACTTCGTGTTGGGGATCTGGTTTGGTTATCTTCTCGTCATATTCCTATGAAGGTTTCCTCTCCTAAATTTAAACCTCGTTTTATTGGTCCGTATAGGATTTCTGAGATTCTCAATCCGGTGTCTTTTCGTCTGACCCTCCCAGACTCCTTTTCCATACATAATGTATTCCATAGGTCGTTGTTGAGGAGATACGTGGCACCTATGGTTCCATCTGTGGAGCCTCCTGCCCCTGTTTTGGTGGAGGGGAAATTGGAGTATATTGTGGAGAAGATTTTGGATTCTCGTGTCTCTAGACGGAAACTCCAGTATCTGGTCAAATGGAAGGGTTATGCTCAGGAAGATAATTCCTGGGTTTTTGCCTCTGATGTCCATGCCCCAGATCTTGTTCGTGCCTTTCATGTGGCTCATCCTGGTCGGCCTGGGGGTTCTGGTGAGGGTTCGGTGATCCCTCCTCAAGGGGGGGGTACTGTTGTGAATTCTGTGGCTGAGTTCACTTCTGTGGTCACAAGTGGTATTGCAGTCTCTGGGCTTCCTCCCTCAGGTGTTTTGGTGAGCTCGTTGGCTGCCTTGCTATTTAGCTCCACCTGAGTCTGTCTTCCTTGCTCCTTGTCAATGTTCCAGTGTTGGATCTGAGCTACTGCATCTTTCCTTGGGCCTGCTGCTCTGCTAGATAAGTGCTTCTAGTTTGTTTTCTGTTTTTTCTGTCCAGCTTGCTATTAACTTTTGCTGGAAGCTCTGAGAAGCAAAGGGGTGCACCGCCGTGCTGTTAGTTCGGCACGGTGGGTCTTTTTGCCCCTTTGCGTGGTTTTCGTTTTAGGGTTTTTTGTAGACTGCATAGTTCTCTTTGCTATCCTCGCTCTGTCTAGAATATCGGGCCTCACTTTGCTGAATCTATTTCATTCCTACGTTTGTCTTTTCATCTTGCTAACAGTCATTATATGTGGGGGGCTGCCTATTCCTTTGGGGTATTTCTCTGAGGTAAGTCAGGCTTGTATTTCTATCTTCAGGCTAGTCAGCTCCTCAGGCAGTGCCGAGTTGCATAGGTAGTGATAGGCGCAATCCACTGCTGCTTATAGTTGTGTGAGGATAGATCAGGTACTGCAGTCTACAGAGATTCCACGTCTCAGAGCTCGTCCTATTGTTTTTGGTTATTGCCAGATCTCTGTATGTGCGCTGATTACTGCACGCTGTGTTGCCTGATTGCCAGCCATAACAGTCTCCGCAGCTCCTCTACATGCAATCATTGACAATGTCATCTAGCGGCATGTATGCAATCCTTGAACAGCCATTTTAGGGTATGTGCACACGTTGCGGAAATTATTATTATTATTACTCTGTTACCATTGACATTGCTACATAATGGTCAAGACTATATTATGTAAATTCCATGCACAGAAATACTGTATATAGAGACACATAATTGATGCCTGTAGAAGTCACTCAACTAATCATCAATTAAAAGATTTTTTTTTTAATAGAAGAAAAACTAATGAAACACTGCTGGCAAAAACTAACACAGTGGTCTACGTGATGAAAACGTGATCCAAATCACTGGAAATCTGTTTGTTGAATGTACAAATAATACACAAAAAGCAGATGTCTGAATGAGACCTACTTATTACCTTCTGTCATGTACACTTATATTTGGAGGTAATGACAGCTTCTATATTTGGCCAAGTGCCTCATACCAATGTTAGTTCATGAGGCAGTGCACATGTCCGATTTTTTTCCATGGACCGAGCCAGTCCGAGGACAATATCCACGAGTTGGATTCGCTTTTATGACATTTATGCTTTGACACAATGGAGATGGTGGAGAGATATTGTTCTCCGTCTTCTCCCTTCTCCTCTCCATTCTCTCATACAAGGGAATTGGACTACACTGTGCTGTACTGTACTCTGATCAAATTCTGATCAGAGTTTGATCAGAGTGTCATTTGCATAATCGGCCTGATTCTGTCAGTATGGCATTGTGGCCCTTGGACAAAAAAATGTTGTGCACACTTGACAAAAAGTACACAGGAGCTTCCTGGTATATACATGGAATAATCTGGTACAAAAAAGGACCAAAATGGGCATGTTGTGAAATTTTTAATAAGAACCTGAAGTCCATGTGAAAAATTGTCCATCTTCTCTAGGACAAAGAATTGAAGGCAGTTGAATCCTACCTTGCCTTTTAATTTGCAGGTGTTGGCCCACTAGAGGTAAGCTGCTTGAGTAGGTTCTCATCAACAAAGGTCTGCCTTGTCATGGCTGGTGTACCACAAGAATTGGCCAAAATACTTACCTCAATTTCAGAAGTATATTCTATATGACAGTGATGGATTTCAATATTTAATGTTTGCATATAAGTTAGTGCAGAAGGCTTAACTATTTGGTTCCATGCAGCCAGTTTAATAGATTGCACCTGTTCACATTTGCTTCATTCGGTTAAAAAGTGCTGGTCAGATTTGGGTTTTTTACTGCCACTCATCTTTCCTTGGAAATCTGAAGCATGAAACAATACTATGAAAATACTGCTAACTTGCATACAGTTGATTAGTTGTCGATGGCTTCCCACTTTGACAGTTGGGAGATATACTGTAGGTATGGTAGTAATTGGTTGTTTCGTAGTTCTAAAAATAATAAGTAAAAAAAACTAATGGGAAAAAAAACTCCATAATGAATACAAATAGTGAAAAAATAAGGATATATTTTTCCGCTTTAAGAATAAAAGCATCATTAAGAAAATATCAAGTGTCACATTGTAGAATTGTAACAAAGTACAGAGCTACATAATAGCATAATACAGTGATGTGAGCAGACTGGGGTTTCAGAACATAGAGTTATAGTAGCAATGAAAAGGCCCTTAGTAATAACACTATGAAACTTTTATAGAATCATGGGAATTAATTATGTTAGAAGCACTGTGTGCAGGATATCTTTTCACTTAGTAAGAACTATGTTTCTAATAAAAAGGAAACAACTATAGTTCCTTGAGATTTTGAAAACAAAATTGCTGCACAAATAAATGGGAATCAAATTTCAATAGACATCTTTCAAATGTTAGCCACGTTTTTATTGCTCTAAATCTCTGCAGCAATATTCGATTTTAAACTCCACTCATTGGATTGCAGCCATGTGGGTCAACATTTTGCACAGTACAGAATTATCTTCTTTTTGCAAACACAGTTAAAATGTTGTACAAGTAATGTTATTCAATGTGCCATCTAGTGCCATCATGTATTCTTATTAAATATTAAATAACATGCATGTAACATAGTAACATAGTAACATAGTTAGTAAGGCCGAAAAAAGACATTTGTCCATCCAGTTCAGCCTATATTCCATCATAATAAATCCCCAGATCTACGTCCTTCTACAGAACCTAATTGTATGATACAATATTGTTCTGCTCCAGGAAGACATCCAGGCCTCTCTTGAACCCCTCGACTGAGTTCGCCATCACCACCTCCTCAGGCAAGCAATTCCAGATTCTCACTGCCCTAACAGTAAAAAATCCTCTTCTGTGTTGGTGGAAAAACCTTCTCTCCTCCAGACGCAAAGAATGCCCCCTTGTGCCCGTCACCTTCCTTGGTATAAACAGATCCTCAGCGAGATATTTGTATTGTCCCCTTATATACTTATACATGGTTATTAGATCGCCCCTCAGTCGTCTTTTTTCTAGACTAAATAATCCTAATTTTGCTAATCTATCTGGGTATTGTAGTTCTCCCATCCCCTTTATTAATTTTGTTACCCTCCTTTGTACTCTCTCTAGTTCCATTATATCCTTCCTGAGCACCGGTGCCCAAAACTGGACACAGTACTCCATGTGCAGTCTAACTAGGGATTTGTACAGAGGCAGTATAATGCTCTCATCATGTGTATCCAGACCTCTTTTAATGCACCCCATGATCCTGTTTGCCTTGGCAGCTGCTGCCTGGCACTGGCTGCTCCAGGTAAGTTTATCATTAACTAGGATCCCCAAGTCCTTCTCCCTGTCAGATTTACCCAGTGGTTTCCCGTTCATTGTGTAATGGTGATTTTGATTCCTTCTTTCCATGTGTATAACCTTACATTTATCATTGTTAAACCTCATCTGCCACCTTTCAGCCCAAGTTTCCAACTTATCCAGATCCATCTGTAGCAGAATACTATCTTCTCTTGTATTAACTGCTTTACATAGTTTTGTATCATCTGCAAATATCGATATTTTACTGTGTAAACCTTCTACCAGATCATTAATGAATATGTTGAAGAGAACAGGTCCCAATACCGACCCCTGCGGTACCCCACTGGTCACAGCAACCCAGTTAGAGACTATACCATTTATAACCACCCTCTGCTTTCTATCACTAAGCCAGTTACTAACCCATTTACACACATTTTCCCCCAGACCAAGCATTCTCATTTTGTGTACCAACCTCTTGTGCGGCACGGTATCAAACGCTTTGGAAAAATCGAGATATACCACGTCCAATGACTCACCGTGGTCCAGCCTATAGCTTACCTCTTCATAAAAACTGATTAGATTGGTTTGACAGGAGTGATTTCTCATAAACCCATGCTGATATGGAGTTAAACAGTTACTCTCATTGAGATAATCCAGAATAACATCCCTCAGAAACCCTTCAAATATTTTACCAACAATAGAGGATAGACTTACTGGCCTATAATTTCCAGGTTCACTTTTAGAGCCCTTTTTGAATATTGGCACCACATTTGCTATGCGCCAATCCTGCGGAACAGACCCTGTCGCTATAGAGTCCCTAAAAATAAGAAATAATGGTTTATCTATTACATTACTTAGTTCTCTTAGTACTCGTGGGTGTATGCCATCCGGACCCGGAGATTTATCTATTTTAATCTTATTTAGCCGGTTTCGCACCTCTTCTTGGGTTAGATTGGTGACCCTTAATATAGGGTTTTCATTGTTTCTTGGGATTTCACCTAGCATTTCATTTTCCACCGTGAATACCGTGGAGAAGAAGGTGTTTAATATGTTAGCTTTTTCCTCTTCATCTACAACCATTCTTTCCTCACTATTTTTTAAGGGGCCTACATTTTCAGTTTTTATTCTTTTACTATTGATATAGTTGAAGAACAGTTTGGGATTAGTTTTACTCTCCTTAGCAATGTGCTTCTCTGTTTCCTTTTTGGCAGCTTTAATTAGTTTTTTAGATAAAGTATTTTTCTCCCTATAGTTTTTTAGAGCTTCAATGGTGCCATCCTGCTTTAGTAGTGCAAATGCTTTCTTTTTACTGTTAATTGCCTGTCTTACTTCTTTGTTTAGCCACATTGGGTTTTTCCTATTTCTAGTCCTTTTATTCCCACAAGGTATAAACCGCTTACACTGCCTATTTAGGATGTTCTTAAACATTTTCCATTTATTATATGTATTCTCATTTCTGAAGATATTGTCCCAGTCTACCAGATTAAGGGCATCTCTAAGCTGGTCAAACTTTGCCTTCCTAAAGTTCAGTGTTTTTGTGACTCCCTGACAAGTCCCCCTAGTGAAAGACAGGTGAAACTGCACAATATTGTGGTCGCTATTTCCTAAATGCCCAACCACCTGCAGATTTGTTATTCTGTCAGGTCTATTAGATAGTATTAGGTCTAAAAGTGCTGCTCCTCTGGTTGGATTCTGCACCAATTGTGAAAGATAATTTTTCTTGGTTATTAGCAGAAACCTGTTGCCTTTATGGGTTTCACAGGTTTCTGTTTCCCAGTTAATATCCGGGTAGTTAAAGTCCCCCATAACCAGGACCTCATTATGGGTTGCAGCTTCATCTATCTGCATGAAAGTAGACTTTCCATGGTTTCTGTTATATTTTGTCTTGCAAAACAGCTCAGTTATCAGCTTATGCTTTGCTCCTAAAAAACATAAATATAACAATGCACAAGGTATATTTATTAAAACAAAGCTATGCTCATAAGGGGTTAAATATTCTAGTGCTATGCCCAGCACCCCTGCATGGTGTCCCTTTCTCCCTCCTTGCAGGGACGCCGACTTACTCAGTGCCTTGGCCTGCTGATGCCGGTCCTCGGCGTGCTCCTGCTCATGCTTCTGCCCTCGTGTTTGAACTTTGCATATTGTCCTGGCGGCGTGCTTAGGGCGCACCTTTGTGTGCTCCCCTGTTCTTAAAGGAGCAGGATGTGCACATGGTAAATGGTCCCTGCAGCTGCTGGAAGGCATTTAGTTAAATGTGTGTTCACCTGCAAGGTGTCTCCCAACCAATAGCTGGGAGACATCTTGTAAAAAAGGCACCTTCCCCTCTTGGGAGGTGTCTAAGCAGCTCCTATAGTTCTATGTTAAGTGGTTGGTGTGTATGCAACTGTATGTTTCCAGGTCATTTGTCCCTAGTCTGTTAGTACGCCATAGTTAGTCTTTGGTTCCTGTGACCGCTGTCTGAATCCTGAAACCGTGTCTATGGTACCTGTATCCTGTGGCTGCATCAGCAGTACCTGTCTGCCTCTCTGCTGGCTGAATACCCAGGCCAGAACTGTGAAGCTATTCCAGTGGCCATCCAATCTGCACTGTGTGACCCTGTTCCTGTGGTCGTCCTGTCTACACCGTGTGAACCTGTTCCTGTAGCTGTCAAGTCTGCACTATGTGTACCTGTCCCTGTGGCTGTCCTGTCTGCACAGGAAGAACCTGTCCCAGTGGCCGTCCTGTCTGATCTTGTCCCAAGTGACCGTCTTACTTTGTCTGAGAATCTGAATATTCATTTCTCTTAAGTATCGGCACACGTCACCACCGGCCCCAGCAGGAAGCTGCTGGCTGACAGTGCGTGCTACTGAAGAGGAATGGATACTCACTGCTCTCTGCGATGAACGGTCCCAGTCAGTATTCTGGCAGCTGTGCTCTGCTTGTGAGCAGCGCATGACGTCCCTGCCATGCGCTGCTTATAAGTATTAAGCAGCTGCTGGCACCAAATCAGGAGGCTGCGAGGGAGCGCCATGCAGGTAAGTATAATGGTTTATTTTTTTAATCTTTCCTGATGGGGCCATGGATACCAGAAACGGGATGGAGCCAATTATAAAAGAGAAAGGATGGTACCAATCATACCAGGACTGGGATGGCGTTGTGCATACCAGAAAAAGGATGGAGTCATCATACCAGGACTGGGATGGGGTTGTGCATACCAGAAAAAGGATGGGGCCAATCATACCAGGACTGGGATGGGGTTGTGCA
This sequence comes from Ranitomeya imitator, assembly GCF_032444005.1. Classification (NCBI taxonomy): domain Eukaryota; kingdom Metazoa; phylum Chordata; class Amphibia; order Anura; family Dendrobatidae; genus Ranitomeya; species Ranitomeya imitator. The sequence continues at coordinate 219,541,868 of NC_091285.1, read as the reverse complement.
TACCAGGACCGGGATGGTGCCAATCATACCAGGATAAGGATGAGGGGGCCATGCACATCAGGATAGTTATGAGGGGGCCATGCACACCAGGATAGGTACGAGGGGGCCATGCATACCAGGATAGTGATGAGGGGGCCATGCATACAAGGTTAGGGATGAGGGACCATGTGTATCAGAATGGGTATAAGGGGACCATATATACCATGATAGGAGATATTACAGTACAGAATTGACCATTTTTTGCTTCAATTTTTTTTCCTAATTTCCTCCTCTAAAACCTAGGTGTGTCTTATGGTCTGGTGTGTCTTATAGTCCGAAAAATACGGTACATGCTGCACTTTTGTATTACCTGTACATTACTAATGCACTATACATTATCACATCACAACACATTACATAAGATATACAAAAGACGCATAACACTACAGTTATATGAAAAAGTTTGGGCACCCCTTTTAATCTTAAGCAAATTGTTTTTTTGCAACAGCTATTTCAGTTTCATATACCGTATATACTCGAGTATAAGCCAAGATTTTCAGCCCAAATTTTTGGGCTGAAAGTGCCCCTCTCGGCTTATACTCGAGTCGCGGTAGCGGTGGGGTCGGCGGGTGAGGGGGAGAGGGCGCTGAGGTATACTTACCTAGTCCCAGCGATCCTGGCGCTCCCCGCCTGTCCCACGGTCTTCTGTGCTGCAGCTCTTCCCCTCTTCAGCGGTCACGTGGGACCGCTCATTAGAAAAATGAATAGGCGGCTCCACCTCCCATAGGGGTGGAGCCGCCTATTCATTTCTCTAATCAGCGGTGCCGGTGACCGCTGATAGAGAAAGAGGCTGCAGCACCGAAGACAGCTGTGACAGGCAGAGGGAGCGTCAGGATTGCTGGGACTAGGTAAGTATGTAATATTCACCTGTCCGCGTTCCAGCCGCCGGGCGCCGCTCCATCTTCCCGACGTCTGCGCTCTGACTGTTCAGGTCAGAGGGCGCGATGACACATATAGTGTGCGCGGCGCCCTCTGCCTGATCAGTCAGAGCGGAGAGACGCCGGGACCGGACGCTGGGAGCTGCAAGCAAGAGAGGTGAGTATGTGTTTTTTTTTTTTAATTGCAGCAGCAGCAGCGGCCATGGCACAGATTTATGTGGAGCATCTATGGGACAAAATGAACGGTGCGGTGCAGAGCACTGTACGGGGCACAGCTATGGGACAAAATGAACGGGGCAGAGCACTGTATGGGGCACAGCTATGGGACAAAATGAACGGTGCAGAGCACTGTATGGGGCACAGCTATGGGACAAAATGAACGGTGCAGAGCACTATATGGCACAGCTATGGGACAAAATGAACAGTGCAGAGCACTATATGGGGCACAGCTATGGGGCAATAATGAACGGTGCAGAGCATATATGGCACAGCTATGGGACAAAATGAACAGTGCAGAGCACTATATGGGGCACAGCTATGGGGCAATATGAACGGTGCAGAGCACTATATGGGGCACAGCTATGGGACAATATGAACGGCGCAGAGCACTATATGGCACAGCTATGGGGAAATAATGATCTATTTTTATTCTTTAAATTCACCGGTAAATGCTGCATTTCCACCCTAGGCTTATACTCGAGTCAATAAGTTTTCCCAGTTTTTTTGTGGCAAAATTAGGGGGGTCGGTTTATACTCGGGTCAGCTTATACTCGAGTATATACGGTATCTAATAACTGTTGGACACAGTAATGTTTCTGCCTTGAAATGAGGTTTATTGCACTAACAGAAAATGTGCAATCTGCATTCAAACAAAATTTGACAGGTGCATAAGTATGGGCACCCTTATCATTTTCTTGTTTTAAATACTCCTACCTACTTTTTACTGACTTACTAAAGCACTTTTTTTGTTTTCTAACCTCATTGAGCTTTGAACTTCATAGCCAGGTGTATGCAATCATGAGAAAAGCTACTTAAAGTGGACACTTGCAAGTTGTTCTCCTGTTTGAATCTCCTCTGAAGAGTGGCATCATGGGCTCCTCAAAACAACTATTTAATGATCTGTAAACAAAGATTATTCAACATAGTTGTTCAGGGGAAGGATACAAAAAGCGGTCTCAGAGATTTAACCTGTCAATTTCCACTGTGAGGAATATAGTAAGGAAAGGGAAGAACACATGTACAGTTCTTGTTAAGGCCAGAAGTGGCAGGCCAAGAAAAGCATCAGAATGGCAGAGAAGAAGAATGGTGAGATCAGTCAAGGACAATCCTCAGACCACCTCCAGAGAGCTGCAGCATCAACTTGCTGCAGATGGTGTCACTGTGCATCGGTCAACTATACAACGCACTTTGCACAAGGAGAACCTGTATGGGAGAGTGATGCGAAAGAAGCCGTTTCTGCAAGCAAGCCACGAACAGAGTCGGCTGAGGTATGCAAAAGCACATTTGGAGAAGCCAATTTCTTTTTGGAAGAAGGTCCTGTGGACTGATGAAACCAAGATTGAGTTGTTTGGTCATACAAAAAGGCGTTATGCATGGCGGCCAAAAAACACAGCATTCAAAGAAAAACACTTGCTACCCACAGTAAAATTTGGTGGAGGTTCCATCATGCTTTGGGGCTGTGTGGCCAATGCCGGCACTGGGAATCTTGTTAAAGTTGAGGGACGCATGGATTCCTCTCGGTATCAGCAGATTCTTGACAATAATGTTAATGAATCAGTGACAAAGTTGAAGTTACGCAGGGGATGGATCTTTCAACAAGACAATGATCCAAAACACCGCTCCAAATCTACTCAGGCATTCATGCAGAGGAACAAATACACTGTTCTGGAATGGCCATCCCAGTCCCCAGACCTGAATATCATTGAACATCTGTGGGATCATTTGAAGAGGGCTTTCATTGCTCGGCGACCATCAAACTTAACTGAACTGGAATTGTTTTGTAAAGAATTAAAATACCAAAAATACCTTCATCCAGGATCCAGGAACTCATTAAAAGCTACAGGAAGCGACTAGAGGCTCTTATTTTTGCAAAAGGAGGATCTACTAAATATTAATGTCACTTTTCTGGTGGGGTGCACCTGTCAAATTTTGTTTGAATGCAGATTGCACATTTTCTGTTAGTACAATAAACCTCATTTCAAGGCAGAAACATTACTGTGTCTAACAGTTATTAGATATATGAAACTGAAATAGCTGTTGCAAAAAAAAAACAATTTTTATAAAACATTAAGCTTAAGATTAATAGGGGTGCCCAAACTTTTTCATATAACTGTATATACATGATGTGGTTGGTGACTTCAGTGGTAAGAATGCAATAGTACAGTCCACCATACTTACATTCTTCCTCTTTTGGACAATGGTCATCTTTGATCGTTTGAGAACATGGAAGGCACCAATTCACATAAAACCGATGAAACATCTAAAACCAATGGTCTCCTTCTCTAGGGGTATATAGTGTCCATTGCCAGAGATGCACTGACTCCGGAGTACAGAGTCCCAATTCCTTGGACCCATAGGACAACATAACAACAGTTTGTTCAAGAGTCCATGGGCATGTCCTGCTACCTCCGCTTGCACATTACGTAAACAACTGGTCCTCTATGTAAAGACCACGAGACTTATGTCCATCCGAATCCATGTTTCTTTTTTTTATAAACAGAGGCCCCCAGGCTAACACAACATTGGCTCATCATTCTATGAGCACAGTCCACAAAGTCTTGACCTGGCTTGAACATCAGGTTGTCTGTTTCCTCCTCTACCCAATTACAACATTCCCCTTTAAGCATGTAAGTCTCAAAGTCCCTTGGGGCAAAGCTCACGGAAAACATGAGCTAGAACCCAGAGGGAGATGGGACAGAGTCCATGGGGCAAAGTGCACAGTCCTTCAGGACAGAAAAAGGTTTAAGACACTTTCGTCATCAACAGTCCCTGAATCCAGCAGGGTGATGTGCAAATATGCGCAAAACAAAACTGGGTTGGGGAAACACCACTCTGTGGTAATCCTGGCCAACATCAGGGATGCCGGTTACTATTGTGCCCTCTGCCATAGAAACACGGAACAGTTCCTCATCTTTGGATCACGTGCAACTAGCACAACTGTATTGGTCAAGGCTGACCCCCGATTTTTTCCTTATGACTGCCATGTTGAATTTCCATGGCTGCATTCACACCCAGGTCTCCTTGGCACCAAACTGCCCCATGTATGTCGTTAAGTAGAGACCATGGGAGACAATAACTGTGGCCAGAGTACTCACACCTTCTGCCAGGTCCGAGGCCTTTGTACTGGCAGCAGAGGAAGTATTGCTAGAGACAATATCCACCCTAGTTCTGCAGATGTACACCACTGTGCCTGAAAGGGTAGGGCTCGGTGGTGTGGGGGCCCTAGCTGTAGTCACTTCAAGATGTGGTTGAGCAGCCACCTGGTGATTCACACCTTCCTCTCCTGTTGCCTGAAGCTCTTCCTCTTCTGTCTGGATTAATGTCACTGCCACCACGTACCACCTACATGACCCGGTTGCTGGTCTCTGTCTCCCGGATGAAGCCGTATCCCTTTCTACAATCAAAATGTCTAACTTGACCACTAGTCATCCCTTCTCCGACCTGTCCACCTCCGGTATGCTTCAGTTGATCCCTCACCCACTTTTTCTGCTCCTTCCTCCATAGCATCACCTTCACCATCCATCTGACCTTAGGATGGTTCGGGGCTGGTGTCTCTTCCCCATGTTTCTGAGATGGAACCTCCATCTTAGGATCGGATCGCAGTTCCTGGACCTCTGCTTGGGCCTTTATTGTGACCTCAGTGGCTCTCAATCTGAGCCCTGAATGCATGGTGCAGGACAAAAAGGGAGGATTCTGAGCAATGAGCTCAAATTGATGACATCACAGGGTGCGTGGCCCACGAATCTCACTCTGTACAAGGAGGAAGCAGAACTAATTCATCAGATTTATCATAAGATGCTTCTGCTGTGCAATAGAGAACTACCGGCTCCCGGCAGCCCACCTATTCCACAGTCACACACCATAACTGACACCCATCCAAAGCCTCGGTCCACTGCACAGCTCTCATCATGTTGTAACTGCCACCTCTAAATCACCAGTCCACAGCACTACTCCCAACATATACAGTATATTCCTTCTCTAGATTGACTACGCACAGATGCACAAACCATTGTGGAGTTTATGTGGGAAGTCTGTGGAGGAGAAGGGTAGAGAGGTGGTTGGGTGTGTGCCGTGGAGGAGGAGGATGACTTGGATGAGGCATATTAGAACCGTACACACCTTTTTTATTCCATTCTCTTGTAGACAGTGGGTGGACACTGATGATGGAGTCATGTGTTATGAATAGGTAATTCAGAACCACAATGGACCTTGAAGTTCAGAGCACACAGAGTGACCTGACAATAACCAAAAAACATAGGACGAGCTCTGAGACGTGGGAACTCTGCTGACCGCAATCCCTAATCCTATCACACCACACTAGAGGTAGCTGTGGATTGCGCCTAACGCTCCCTATGCAACTCGGCACAGCCTGAGAAACTAGCTAGCCCTGAAGATAGAAAAATAAGCCTACCTTGCCTCAGAGAAATTCCCCAAAGGAAAAGGCAGCCCCCCACATATAATGACTGTGAGTTAAGATGAAAATACAAACACAGAGATGAAATAGATTTAGCAAAGTGAGGCCCGACTTACTGAATAGACCGAGGATAGGAAAGATAGCTTTGCGGTCAACACAAAAACCTACAAACAACCACGCAGAGGGGCAAAAAGACCCTCCGCACCGACTAACGGTACGGAGGTGCTCCCTCTGCGTCTCAGAGCTTCCAGCAAGCAAGAAAAACCAAAATAGCAAGCTGGACAGAAAATATAGCAAACAAAAGTAACACAAGCAGAACTTAGCTTATGCTGGGAGACAGGCCACAGGAACGATCCAGGAGGAAGCAAGACCAATACTAGAACATTGACTGGAGGCCAGGATCAAAGCACTAGGTGGAGTTAAATAGAGCAGCACTTAACCTCATCACCTGAGGAAGGAAACTCAGAAGCGGCAGTACCACTCACATCCACCAACGGAAGCCCATAGACAGAATCAGCCGAAGTACCACTTGTGACCACAGGAGGGAGCTCGACCACAGAATTCACAACAGTCATGGATGTGTGTTGTGCACTGATTCATGGTTAATGTAGTCTGGATATTCAAAGGAAATGCTGGCAGAAAGCCTTGAACATACACAATAGCAAACTTCACAGGTGAGAGAAAGAGCTCAAAATCTATAACGCTGGGAACGTCACTCTGTCCGAAGCCTTAATAGACTGCGCAGGCGCAACGCTCCTAGCGTTACATTATAGAAAAAATGCCGCCGAGAGCAGGGGGTCGGGAGCACGGGGACGCCGTCTACATATGTGCGCCCTGATTATGCAAATAATCCGCCGCCATAGTAAGTTTTTACTTACGCTATTCGTTTCGGGCGCCATTGTCTTGCTCCTCCTGGTGCCGGAATCGGCGCCTGCGCAGTCCGCGCTTTCCGGTGCCATTTTCTTGAAGACACACTGCTGTGTGTCTTCAAGAAAATGGCGCCGGAAAGCGCGGACTGCGCAGGCGCCGATTCCGGCACCAGGAGCAAGACAATGGCGCCCGAAACAAATAGCGTAAGTAAAAACTTGCTGTGCCATGAGGCTGTGGCACTTCATGCCACAGCAATTTGTTACTTACGCCATTCCTTTCCGGCGCCATTGTCTTGCTCCTCCCGGTGTCGGAATCGGCGCCTGCGCAGTCCACGCTTACCGGTGCCATTTTCTTGAAGACACACAGTAGTGTGTCTTCAAGAAAATGGCGCCGGTAAGCGCGGACTGTTAAGGCGCCGATTCCGGCACCGGGAGGAGCAAGACAATGGCGCCGGAAAAGAATCAGGTAGCGTAAGTAACAAATTGCTGTGCCATGAGGCTGTGGCACTTCATGCCACAGCTATTTGTTACTTACGCCACCTGATGGGGGTCATAAACCTTTATGGAGCAGCGTATGGGGCATATGGATGGGAGCAGCACATGACAGAACGGGGGTGCAGGATGGGAGCAGCACATGACAGAACGGGGGCGCAGGATGGAAGCAGAGCATGTCAGAACGGTGGCGCAGGATGGCAGCAGCACATGACAACGGGGGCGCAGGATGGGAGCAGCACATGACAGAACGGGGCGCAGGATGGGAGCAGCACATGACAGAACGGGGGCGCAGGATGGAAGCAGAACATGACAGAACGGGGGCGCAGGATGGCAGCAGCACATGACAACGGGGGCGCAGGATGGGAGCAGCACATGACAGAACGGGGCGCAGGATGGGAGCAGCACATGACAGAACGGGGGCGCAGGATGGCAGCAGCACATGACAGAACGGGGGTGCAGGATGGAAGCAGCACATGACAGAACGGGGGTGCAGGATGGGAGCAGCACGTCAGAATGGGAGCGCAGGATGGGAGCAGCACATGACAGAATGGGGGCGCAGGATGAGTGCAGCACATGACAGGATGGGGACGCAGGATGGAGCAGCACATGACAGGATGGGGGCGCAGGATGGAGCAGCTCATGACAGGATGGGGACACAGGATGGAGCAGCACATGACAGGATGGGGACGCAGGTTGGAGCAGCACATACCAGGATGGAGACCATATACCAATATAAATGCTCGCCACCCGGGCGTAGAACGGGTTCAATAGCTAGTATAAAATAATGGTAATGGGGGATTTCTAGGTTCACTATAAGAACATTAAAATATTATTCGTGTTTCCAGAAAACCCCTTAAGCATTATGTTCTCATAAAGAACTCACATAAGATACATATGACTCTCCTCAAGTAGTTACTCACAAGTATCCCTTATTATGGCAAAGTGAAAAGGAATTGTGTAAAGCAACATGCTGTGCTGAATGAGAGTCAGATGCACTACTTAGCAGGCACTATTTCATGGAGACTATGTTTTGGCAGTTTTATTAGGGAGAGTGTGGAAATCATTAGATCATGAAAACTGCTAGAACAGGGTTGTCAAGTCATTTTCAGAGTCCTAACCACAATCTATGGCATTGTGATCAGGGAGTGGTAAAGGTGACTTGATGGTACTATTCTGTAAGTTTACAAGGTTTAATGATTTACACACTTTTCCACATAGCATTTGAGATAACCATATAGGTACCTGAATGTACAAATATTTTTTTTTCCTAAAAGGTCAAAAATTCTTAAACAGAAACTCTGAAATCTTGAGCAAAGTGCTTTGAGAAATAGAACAGGAGCAGTATAGAAAAGTTTATCTGAAATAACACATGTCAACCCCCAGAGGGCATGATTGCACTAGTAATAGTCTCAGTAACACTAAACTGTGTGTTTCTATGCTTAAAAATGTACATTAGAATCATTGACTTTTTAAAGATCATTATTTTTTTAATTTATATATTTTTATTGCAGGAAAAACGAAAAATTAAAACTGATGTAATCGTTAACACCATTGTGAAATACAACCACAATGCACTTATGTAACATAGTAACATAGTTAGTAAGGCCGAAAAAAGACATTTGTCCATCCAGTTCAGCCTATATTCCATCATAATAAATCCCCAGATCTACGTCCTTCTACAGAACCTAATTGTATGATACAATATTGTTCTGCTCCAGGAAGACATCCAGGCCTCTCTTGAACCCCTCGACTGAGTTCGCCATCACCACCTCCTCAGGCAAGCAATTCCAGATTCTCACTGCCCTAACAGTAAAGAATCCTCTTCTATGTTGGTGGAAAAACCTTCTCTCCTCCAGACGCAAAGAATGCCCCCTTGTGCCCGTCACCTTCCTTGGTATAAACAGATCCTCAGCGAGATATTTGTATTGTCCCCTTATATACTTATACATGGTTATTAGATCGCCCCTCAGTCGTCTTTTTTCTAGACTAAATAATCCTAATTTCGCTAATCTATCTGGGTATTGTAGTTCTCCCATGCCCTTTATTAATTTTGTTGCCCTCCTTTGTACTCTCTCTAGTTCCATTATATCCTTCCTGAGCACCGGTGCCCAAAACTGGACACAGTACTCCATGTGCGGTCTAATTAGGGATTTGTACAGAGGCAGTATAATGCTCTCATCATGTGTATCCAGACCTCTTTTAATGCACCCCATGATCCTGTTTGCCTTGGCAGCTGCTGCCTGGCACTGGCTGCTCCAGGTAAGTTTATCATTAACTAGGATCCCCAAGTCCTTCTCCCTGTCAGATTTACCCAGTGGTTTCCCGTTCAGTGTGTAATGGTGATATTGATTCCCTCTTCCCATGTGTATAACCTTACATTTATCATTGTTAAACCTCATCTGCCACCTTTCAGCCCAAGTTTCCAACTTATCCAGATCCATCTGTAGCAGAATACTATCTTCTCTTGTATTAACTGCTTTACATAGTTTTGTATCATCTGCAAATATCGATATTTTACTGTGTAAACCTTCTACCAGATCATTAATGAATATGTTGAAGAGAACAGGTCCCAATACTGACCCCTGCGGTACCCCACTGGTCACAGCGACCCAGTTAGAGACTATACCATTTATAACCACCCTCTGCTTTCTATCACTAAGCCAGTTACTAACCCATTTACACACATTTTCCCCCAGACCAAGCATTCTCATTTTGTGTACCAACCTCTTGTGCGGCACGGTATCAAACGCTTTGGAAAAATCGAGATATACCACGTCCAATGACTCACCGTGGTCCAGCCTATAGCTTACCTCTTCATAAAAACTGATTAGATTGGTTTATGACTGCATGATTTCCAAATACACATTCGTACACTGTCTTGTATGCTATAGCTGCCCCCAGGTGCACTCTCTCTGAATTTGGGGGCTTTGTCGCTAACACTGTGGGTATGACAGGCAATTTTATGAGTTCACTGTCAGTGGCTTCACAGGCAGTGTGGTTGGCACTGAAGACACAGCAGTATTGAAGCATATGTCTCTTTTTAACTTGTGTTTTGAATTATGACAGGTTGAGAGGCACAGTACAGGAATGCTTTTGCAAGTGTAATCCCGTAGACTGCTAAAGATTCAGGGAGCCCTTTTCCCACAAGAAATCTCTAAATTACTAAAATAAAGGAAAAGAAAAAAAATAAACATATTTGATATACTTGTGTACATAAAAAATGCCTGAATTGATATTTTTGAACACATAAGCTCCCTAAAACAATACCGTATTTTCTGGTGTATAAGACGACTGGGCGTATAAGACGACCCCCAACTTTTCCATATAAAATATGGAATTTGGGATATGCCCGCCGTATAAGACGGGGGTCATCTTATATGCCCAGTCATCTTATACGGTATGTGGTTCCCAGGGTCTGGAGGAGAGGAGACTCTCCTTGAGGCCCTGGGATCCATATTCATGTAAAAAATAAAGAATAAAAATAAAAAAACATGGATATACTCACCCTCGGACGGCCCCTGGCTCACAGCGCTGCTAGCGTCTCCCTCCGTTCCTAAGAATGCAGTGAGTGAAGGACCTTCGATGACGTCGTGCTGACCGCTCATGTGACCGCGACATCATCGAATATACAGTCATTATATGTGGGGGGCTGCCTGTTCCTTTGGGGATTTTCTCTGAGGCAAGGTAGGCTTTATTTTTCTATCTTTAGGGCTAGCTAGTTCCTTAGGCTGTGACGAGGCGCCTAGGGATCGTCAGGAGCGCTCCACGGCTATTTCTAGTGTGTGTGATAGGATTACGGATTGCGGTCAGCAGAGTTCCCACGTCTCAGAGCTTGTCTTGTATTATTAGTAACTATCAGGTCATTCCGTGTGCTCTTAACCACCAGGTCCATTATTGTCCTCACCACCAGGTCATAACAATACAGGTGGCCAAAAGTATTAATGCATCTCAATAGAGGGATAAGAGAAGTTCTGAGACCATTTTTTTTTCTTTGCAGTGTGTTTTGTCTCTCTTTTCCCCTTTACCTCTGGGTGGTTCAGGATACAGGTGTAGATATGGACATTCAAGGTCTGTCCTCTTGTATGAATAATCTCACTGCAAGGGTACAAAACATTCAAGATTTTGTGGTTCAGAATCCGATGTTAGAGCCTAGGATTCCAATTCCTGATTTGTTTTTTGGGGATAGATCTAAGTTTCTGAATTTCAAAAATAATTGTAAATTGTTTCTTGCTTTGAAACCTCGCTCCTCAGGTGACCCTGTTCAACAAGTGAAAATCATTATTTCATTGTTACGTGGCGACCCTCAAGACTGGGCATTTTCCCTTGCGCCAGGAGATCCGGCATTGCGTGATGTTGATGCGTTTTTTCTGGCGCTTGGATTGCTTTATGATGAACCAAATTCAGTGGATCAGGCAGAGAAAATCTTGCTGACTCTGTGTCAGGGTGTTATGTTTGCTAATGACAGGTGTTATGAAGGCAATCCAGAAACACAGTGTGCTTAGCGATCAGAGCGCACACAGTGATCTGACAAATACCCAAAAATACAAGAACGAGCTCTGAGACGTGGAAACTCTGTAGACTGCAAACCTGATCCTATCCTAAACACAACTAAAAGCGGCTGTGGATTGCGCCTAACAACTACCTAGGCAACTCGGCACAGCCTAAGAAACTAGCTAGCCTGAAGATAGAAAAATAGGCCTGACTTGCCCCAGAGAAATTCCCCAAAGGAAAAGGCAGCCCCCCCACATATAATGACTGTGAGTAAGATGAAAAGACAAAACGCAGGGATGAAATAGATTCAGCAAAGTGGGGCCCGATATTCTAGGACAGAGCGAGGACAGAAAAGCAAACTTTGCAGTCTACAAAAAACCCTAAAGCAAAACCACGCAAAGGGGGCAAAAAAAACCCACCGTGCCGAACTAACGGCACGGCGGTACACCCTTTGCGTCTCAGAGCTTCCAGCAAAACAAAAGACAAGCTGGACAGAAAAAAAGCAACAAAAAAGCAAAAAGCACTTAGCTATACAGAGCAGCAGGTCACAGGAACAATCAGGAGAAGCTCAGATCCAACACTGAAACATTGACAAGGAGCAAGGATAGCAGCATCAGGCGGAGTTAAGTAATGAAGCAGTTAACGAGCTCACCAGAACACCTGAGGGAGGAAGCTCAGAAGCTGCAGTACCACTTGTGACCACAGGAGTGAATTCAGCCACAGAATTCACAACAGTACCCCCCCCTTGAGGAGGGGTCACCGAACCCTCACCAGAGCCCCCAGGCCGACCAGGATGAGCCGCATGAAAGGCACGAACAAGATCGGAAGCATGAACATCAGAGGCAAAAACCCAGGAATTATCTTCCTGAGCATAACCCTTCCATTTAACCAGATACTGGAGTTTCCGTCTAGAAACACGAGAATCCAAAATCTTCTCCACAATATACTCCAATTCCCCCTCCACCAAAACCGGGGCAGGAGGCTCAACAGATGGAACCATAGGTGCCACGTATCTCCGCAACAACGACCTATGGAATACATTATGTATGGAAAAGGAGTCTGGGAGGGTCAAACGAAAAGACACAGGATTGAGAACCTCAGAAATCCTATACGGACCAATAAAACGAGGTTTAAATTTAGGAGAGGAAACCTTCATAGGAATATGACGAGAAGATAACCAAACCAGATCCCCAACACGAAGTCGGGGACCCACACGGCGTCTGCCATTAGCGAAAAGTTGAGCTTTCTCCTGGGACAAGATCAAATTGTCCACTACCTGAGTCCAGATCTGCTGCAACCTATCCACCACAGAATCCACACCAGGACAGTCCGAAGACTCAACCTGTCCTGAAGAGAAACGAGGATGGAACCCAGAATTGCAAAAAAATGGAGAAACCAAGGTAGCCGAGCTGGCCCGATTATTAAGGGCGAACTCAGCCAAAGGCAAAAAGGACACCCAATCATCCTGGTCTGCAGAAACAAAACATCTCAGATATGTTTCCAAGGTCTGATTGGTTCGTTCGGTCTGGCCATTAGTCTGAGGATGGAAAGCCGAGGAAAAGGATAGGTCAATGCCCATCCTACCACAAAAGGCTCGCCAAAACCTTGAGACAAACTGGGAACCTCTGTCAGAAACAATATTCTCAGGAATGCCATGCAACCGAACCACATGCTGAAAGAACAAAGGTACCAAATCAGAGGAGGAAGGCAATTTAGCCAAGGGCACCAGATGGACCATTTTAGAAAAGCGATCACAGACCACCCAAATGACTGACATCTTTTGAGAAACGGGAAGGTCAGAAATGAAATCCATCGAAATATGTGTCCCAGGCCTCTTTGGGACCGGCAAGGGCAAAAGCAACCCACTGGCATGAGAACAGCAGGGCTTAGCCCTAGCACAAATCCCACAGGACTGCACAAAAGTACGTACATCCCGTGACAGAGATGGCCACCAGAAGGATCTAGCCACTAACTCTCTGGTACCAAAGATTCCAGGATGACCAGCCAACACCGAACAATGAAGTTCAGAGATAAGTTTATTAGTCCACCTATCAGGGACGAACAGTTTCTCTGCTGGACAACGATCAGGTTTATTCGCCTGAAATTTTTGCAGCACCCGCCGCAAATCAGGGGAGATGGCAGACACAATGACTCCTTCCTTGAGGATACCCGCTGGCTCAGATAAACCCGGAGAGTCGGGCACAAAACTCCTAGACAGAGCATCCGCCTTCACATTTTTAGAGCCCGGAAGGTACGAAATCACAAAGTCGAAGCGGGCAAAAAATAACGACCAACGGGCCTGTCTAGGATTCAAGCGCTTGGCAGACTCGAGATAAGTCAAGTTCTTATGATCAGTCAATACCACCACGCGATGCTTAGCTCCTTCAAGCCAATGACGCCACTCCTCGAATGCCCACTTCATGGCCAGCAACTCTCGATTGCCCACATCATAATTACGCTCAGCGGGCGAAAACTTCCTGGAAAAGAAAGCACATGGTTTCATCACTGAGCAATCAGAACCTCTCTGTGACAAAACCGCCCCTGCTCCAATCTCAGAAGCATCAACCTCGACCTGGAACGGAAGAGAAACATCTGGCTGACACAACACAGGGGCAGAACAAAAACGACGCTTCAACTCCTGAAAAGCTTCCACAGCAGCAGAAGACCAATTAACCAAATCAGCACCCTTCTTGGTCAAATCGGTCAATGGTTTGGCAATGCTAGAAAAATTACAGATGAAGCGACGATAAAAATTAGCAAAGCCCAGGAACTTTTGCAGACTTTTCAGAGATGTCGGCTGAATCCAATCCTGGATGGCTTGGACCTTAACTGGATCCATCTCGATAGTAGAAGGGGTAAAGATGAACCCCAAAAATGAAACTTTCTGCACACCGAAGAGACACTTTGATCCCTTCACAAACAAAGAGTTAGCACGCAGGACCTGAAAAACCATTCTGACCTGCTTCACATGAGACTCCCAATCATCTGAGAAGATCAAAATGTCATCCAAGTAAACAATCAGGAATTTATCCAGATACTCACGGAAGATGTCATGCATAAAAGACTGAAACACAGATGGAGCATTGGCAAGTCCGAACGGCATCACTAGATACTCAAAATGACCCTCGGGCGTATTGAATGCAGTTTTCCATTCATCTCCTTGCCTGATTCTCACCAGATTATACGCACCAGGAAGATCTATCTTAGTGAACCAACTAGCCCCCTTAATCCGAGCAAACAAGTCAGATAACAATGGCAAGGGATACTGAAATTTAACAGTGATCTTATTAAGAAGGCGGTAATCAATACACGGTCTCAGCGAACCATCCTTCTTGGCTACAAAGAAGAACCCTGCTCCCAGTGGTGATGACGATGGGCGAATATGTCCCTTCTCCAGGGATTCCTTCACATAACTGCGCATAGCGGCGTGTTCGGGCACGGATAAATTAAATAATCGACCTTTAGGGAATTTACTACCAGGAATCAAATTGATAGCACAATCACAATCCCTATGCGGAGGTAGAGCATCGGACTTGGGCTCTTCAAATACATCCTGATAATCAGACAAGAACTCTGGGACCTCAGAAGGGGTGGATGACGAAATCGACAAAAATGGAACATCACCATGTACCCCCTGACAACCCCAGCTGGATACCGACATGGAATTCCAATCCAATACTGGATTATGGGTTTGTAGCCATGGCAACCCCAACACGACCACATCATGCAGATTATGCAACACCAGAAAGCGAATAACTTCCTGATGTGCAGGAGCCATGCACATGGTCAGCTGGGCCCAGTATTGAGGTTTATTCTTGGCCAAAGGTGTAGCATCAATTCCTCTCAATGGAATAGGACACCGCAAAGGCTCCAAGAAAAACCCACAACGTTTAGCATAATCCAAATCCATCAGATTCAGGGCAGCGCCCGAATCCACAAACGCCATGACAGAAAACGACGACAAAGAGCATATCATGGTAATGGACAGAAGGAATTTGGACTGTACAGTACCAATGACGGCAGACCTAGCGGACCGCTTAGTGCGCTTAGGACAATCAGAAATAGCATGAGTGGAATCACCACAGTAGAAACACAGACCATTCAGACGTCTGTATTCCTGCCGTTCAACTCTAGTCATAGTCCTATCGCACTGCATAGGCTCAGGTTTAACCTCAGGCAGTACCGCCAAATGGTGCACAGATTTACGCTCGCGCAAGCGTCGACCAATCTGAATGGCCAAAGACAAAGACTCATTCAAACCAGCAGGCATAGGAAATCCCACCATGACATCCTTAAGAGCCTCAGAGAGACCCTTTCTGAACAAAGCTGCCAGCGCAGATTCATTCCACTGAGTGAGTACTGACCATTTCCTAAATTTCTGACAATATACTTCTATATCATCCTGACCCTGGCACAAAGCCAGCAAATTTTTCTCAGCCTGATCCACTGAATTAGGCTCATCGTACAGCAATCCGAGCGCCAGGAAAAACGCATCGACACTACTCAATGCAGGGTCTCCTGGCGCAAGAGAAAATGCCCAGTCTTGAGGGTCGCCGCGCAAAAAAGAAATAATAATCAAAACCTGTTGAATAGGATTACCAGAAGAATGAGGTTTCAAGGCCAGAAATAGCTTACAATTATTTTTGAAACTTAGAAACTTAGTTCTATCTCCAAAAAACAAATCAGGAATAGGAATTCTTGGTTCTAACATAGATTTCTGATCAATAGTATCTTGAATTTTTTGTACATTTATAACAAGATTATCCATTGAAGAGCACAGACCCTGAATATCCATGTCCACACCTGTGTCCAGAATCACCCAAATGTCTAGGGGAAAAAAAAAAAAAAGTGAACACAGAGCAGAAAAAAAAAAAAAAATGATGTCAGAACTTTTTCTTTCCCTCTATTGAGAATCATTAGTTAGGCTCCTTGTACAGTTATGTTTGCTAATGACAGGTGTTATGAAGGCAATCCAGAAACACAGTGTGCTTAGCGATCAGAGCGTACACAGTGATCTGACAAATACCCAAAAATACAAGAACGAGCTCTGAGACGTGGAAACTCTGTAGACTGCACACCTGATCCTATCCTAAACACAACTAAAAGCGGCTGTGGATTGCGTCTAACAACTACCTAGGCAACTCGGCACAGCCTAAGAAACTAGCTAGCCTGAAGATAGAAAAATAGGCCTGACTTGCCCCAGAGAAATTCCCCAAAGGAAAAGGCAGCCCCCCACATATAATGACTGTGAGTAAGATGAAAAGACAAAACGCAGGGATGAAATAGATTCAGCAAAGTGGGGCCCGATATTCTAGGACAGAGCGAGGACAGTAAAGCAAACTTTGCAGTCTACAAAAAACCCTAAAGTAAAACCACGCAAAGGGGGCAAAAAAAACCCACCGTGCCGAACTAACGGCACGGCGGTACACCCTTTGCGTCTCAGAGCTTCCAGCAAAACAAAAGACAAGCTGGACAGAAAAAAAGCAACAAAAAAGCAAAAAGCACTTAGCTATACAGAGCAGCAGGTCACAGGAACAATCAGGAGAAGCTCAGATCCAACACTGAAACATTGACAAGGAGCAAGGATAGCAGCATCAGGCGGAGTTAAGTAATGAAGCAGTTAACGAGCTCACCAGAACACCTGAGGGAGGAAGCTCAGAAGCTGCAGTACCACTTGTGACCACAGGAGTGAATTCAGCCACAGAATTCACAACACAGGGTCAGGATGAGGTAGAGATATATTGTCAGAAGTTTAGGAAGTGGTCTGTACTCACTCAGTGGAATGAATGTCCGCTGGCAGCAATTTTCAGAAAGGGTCTCTCTGAAGCCCTTAAGGATGTCATGGTGGGATTTCCCATGCCTGCTGGTCTGAATGAGTCTATGTCTTTGGCCATTCAGATCGATCAACGCTTGCGTGAGCGTAAAGTTGTGCACCATTTGGCGGTATTATCTGAGCATAGACCTGAGCCTATGCAATGTGATAGGACTTTGACTAGAGCTGAACGGCAAGAACACAGACGTCGGAATGGGCTGTGTTTTTACTGTGGTGATTCCACTCATGCTATCTCCGATTGTCCTAAGCGCACTAGGCGTTTCGCTCGGTCTGCCACCATTGGTACGGTACAGTCGAAATTTCTTTTGTCCGTTACTCTGATTTGCTCTTTGTCATCCTATTTTGTTATGGCATTTGTGGATTCAGGCGCTGCCCTGAATTTGATGGACTTGGAGTTTGCTAGGCGCTGTGGTTTTTTCTTGGAGCCCTTGCAGTATCCTATTCCATTGAGAGGAATTGATGCTACGCCTTTGGCCAAGAATAAGCCCCAGTACTGGACTCAATTGACCATGAGCATGGCTCCTGCATATCAGGAGGATATTCGCTTTTTGATGTTGCATAATCTGCATGATGTGGTCGTTTTGGGGTTGCCATGGCTACATGTCCATAATCCAGTATTGGATTGGAAATCTATGTCTGTGTCCAGCTGGGGTTGTCAGGGGGTACATGGTGATGTTCCATTTTTGTCTATTTCGTCATCCACCCCTTCTGAGGTCCCGGAGTTTTTGTCAGATTACCGGGATGTATTTGATGAGCCCAAATCCAGTGCCCTACCTCCTCATAGGGATTGCGATTGTGCTATCAATTTGATTCCTGGTAGTAAGTTTCCTAAGGGCCGACTGTTCAATTTATCTGTTCCAGAACACGCCGCTATGCGGAGTTATATAAAGGAATCCTTGGAGAAGGGTCATATTCGCCCGTCGTCGTCACCATTGGGAGCAGGGTTCTTTTTTGTGGCCAAGAAGGATGGTTCTTTGAGACCTTGTATTGATTACCGCCTTCTTAATAAGATCACAGTCAAATTTCAGTACCCTTTGCCGCTGCTGTCTGATTTATTTGCTCGGATTAAGGGGGTTAGTTGGTTCACCAAGATAGATCTTCGTGGTGCGTATAACCTTGTGCGTATTAAACAGGGCGATGAATGGTAAACAGCATTTAATACGCCCGAGGGCCATTTTGAGTACCTGGTTATGTCATTCGGGCTTTCCAATGCTCCATCAGTATTTCAGTCCTTTATGCATGACATCTTCCGAGAGTACCTGGATAAATTCCTGATTGTATATTTGGATGATATTTTGGTCTTCTCGGATGATTGGGAGTCTCATGTGAAGCAGGTCAGATTGGTGTTCCAGGTCCTTCGTGCTAATTCTTTGTTTGTGAAGGGGTCTAAGTGTCTCTTTGGAGTTCAGAAGGTTTCATTTTTGGGTTTCATTTTTTCCCCTTCTATTATCGAGATGGACCCTGTTAAAGTCCAGGCCATTTATGATTGGACTCAGCCGACATCTGTGAAGAGTCTGCAAAAGTTCCTGGGCTTTGCTAATTTTTATCGTCGCTTCATCAGTAATTTTTCTAGTGTTGCTAAACCGTTGACTGATTTGACCAAGAAGGCTGCTGATGTGGTCAATTGGTCTTCTGCGGCTGTGGAAGCTTTTCAGGAGTTGAAGCGTCGTTTTTCTTCTGCCCCTGTGTTGTGCCAGCCAGATGTTTCGCTCCCGTTTCAGGTCGAGGTTGATGCTTCTGAGATTGGAGCAGGAGCTGTTTTGTTGCAAAGAAGTTCTGATGGCTCGGTGATGAAACCATGTGCCTTCTTTTCTAGAAAGTTTTCGCCTGCTGAGCGCAATTATGATGTTGGCAATCGAGAGTTGTTGGCCATGAAGTGGGCATTCGAGGAGTAGCGTCATTGGCTTGAAGGAGCCAAGCATCGCGTGGTGGTCTTGACGGATCACAATAATTTGACTTATCTCTAGTCTGCCAAACGGTTGAATCCTAGACAGGCTCGTTGGTCGCTATTTTTCTCCCGTTTTGATTTTGTGGTTTCGTACCTTCCGGGCTCTAAGAATGTGAAGGCTGATGCCCTGTCAAGGAGTTTTGTGCCCGACTCTCCGGGTGTTCCTGAGCCGGCGGGTATTCTCAAAGAGGGGGTAATTTTGTCTGCCATCTCCCCTGATTTGCGGCGGGTGCTGCAAAAATTTCAGGCTGATAGACCTGACCGTTGCCCAGCGGAGAAACTGTTTGTCCCTGATAAATGGACTAGTAGAGTTATCTCTGAGGTTCATTGTTCGGTGTTGGCTGGTCATCCTGGAATCTTTGGTACCAGAGATTTGGTGGCTAGATCCTTTTGGTGGCCGTCTTTGTCGCGGGATGTGCGTTCTTTTGTGCAGTCCTGTGGGACTTGTGCTCGGGCTAAGCCCTGCTGTTCTCGTGCCAGTGGGTTGCTTTTGCCCTTGCCGGTCCCGAAGAGGCCCTGGACGCATATTTCTATTGATTTTATTTCGGATCTCCCTGTCTCTCAGAAGATGTCAGTCATTTGGGTGGTTTGTGATCGCTTCTCTAAGATGGTCCATTTGGTACCCTTGTCTAAATTGCCTTCCTCCTCTGATTTGGTGCCGTTGTTTTTCCAGCATGTGGTTCGTTTACATGGCATTCCGGAGAACATCGTTTCGGACAGAGGTTCCCAGTTTGTTTCGAGGTTTTGGCGATCCTTTTGTGCTAGGATGGGCATTGATTTGTCTTTTTCCTCGGCTTTCCATCCTCAGACAAATGGCCAAACCGAACGTACTAATCAGACTTTGGAAACATATCTGAGATGCTTTGTTTCTGCTGATCAGGATGATTGGGTGTCCTTTTTGCCTTTTGCTGAGTTCGCCCTTAATAATCGGGCCAGCTCGGCTACTTTGGTTTCTCCTTTTTTCTGCAATTCTGGTTTCCATCCTCGTTTCTCTTCAGGGCAGGTTGAGTCTTCGGACTGTCCTGGTGTACATACTGTGGTGGATAGGTTGCAGCAGATTTGGACTCATGTGGTGGACAATTTGACATTGTCCCAGGAGAAGGCTCAACATTTCGCTAACCGCCGGCGCTGTGTGGGTCCCCGACTTCGTGTTGGGGATTTGGTTTGGTTGTCGTTTCGTTATGTTCCTATGAAGGTTTCCTCTCCTAAGTTTAAGCCTTGTTTCATTGGTCTGTATAAGATTTCTGAGGTTCTCAATCCTGTGTCATTTCGTTTGACCCTTCCAGCTTCTTTTGCCATCCATAATGTATTCCATAGGTCGTTGTTGCGGAGATACGTGGCGCCTGTGGTTCCATCCGTTGATCCTCCTGCCCCGGTGTTGGTTGAGGGGGAGTTGGAGTATGTGGTGGAGAAGATTTTGGATTCTCGTATTTCGAGACAGAAACTCCAGTACCTGGTCAAGTGGAAGGGTTATGGTCAGGAAGATAATTCCTGGGTCTTTGCCTCTGATGTTCATGCTGCCGATCTGGTTCGTGCCTTTCATTTGGCTCGTCCTGGTCGGCCTGGGGGCTCTGGTGAGGGTTCGGTGACCCCTCCTCAAGGGGGGGTACTGTTGTGAACTCTGTTGTTAAGCTCCCTCCTCTGGTCATGAATGGTACTTCGGCTGGTTCTGTCCATGGGCTTCCTCTGGTGGTTGTGAGTGGGGCTGCGGCTTCTGAGGTTCCTTCCACAGGTGACGAGGTTAATTCGTTAGCTGGCTGCTCTATTTAACTCCACCTAGATCATTGCTCCATGCCACCTGTCAATGTTCCAGTATTGGTCTAGTTCACTCCTGGATCGTTCTTGTGACCTGTCTTCCCAGCAGAAGCTAAGTTCCTGCTTGTTTTTCTCTGTTTGCTATTTTTTCTGTCCAGCTTGCTATTTTGATTTTTTGTCTTGCTTGCTGGAAGCTCTGGGACGCAGAGGGAGCGCCTCCGCACCGTGAGTCGGTGCGGAGGGTCTTTTTGCACCCTCTGCGTGGTCTTTTTGTAGTTTTTTGTGCTGACCGCAAAGTTACCTTTCCTATCCTCTGTCTGTTCAGTAAGTCGGGCCTCACTTTGCTAAATCTATTTCATCTCTGTGTTTGTAATTTTCATCTTAACTCACAGTCATTATATGTGGGGGGCTGCCTGTTCCTTTGGGGATTTTCTCTGAGGCAAGGTAGGCTTTATTTTTCTATCTTTAGGGCTAGCTAGTTCCATAGGCTGTGACGAGGCGCCTAGGGAGCGTCAGGAGCGCTCCACGGCTATTTCTAGTGTGTGTGATAGGATTAGGGATTGCGGTCAGCAGAGTTCCCACGTCTCAGAGCTTGTCTTGAATTATTAGTAACTATCAGGTCATTCCGTGTGCTCTTAACCACCAGATCCATTATTGTCCTCACCACCAGGTCATAACAGACAATTGACATGGAGTAACTGAAGACAACTGGACGTTCCTTTTAAACAAATATATATAACTAGCTGTTGAACCCGTTTTACGCCCGGGTGGCGAGCATTTATATTGGTATATGGTCTCCATCCTGCGTCCCCATCCTTTCATGTGCTGCTCCATCCTGCGTCCCCATCCTGTCATGTGCTGCTCCATCCTGCGTCCCCATCCTGTCATGAGCTGCTCCATCCTGCGCCCCCATCCTGTCATGTGCTGCACCCATCCTGTGCCCCCATTCTGTCATGGGCTGCTCACATCCTGCGCCCCCATTCTGACATGTGCTGCTCCCATCCTGCGCCCCCATTCTGACATGTGCTGCACCCATCTTGCGCCTCCATTCTGACATGTGCTGCACCCATCCTGCGCCTCCATTCTGTCATTTGCTGCTCCCATCCTGCACCCCCATCCTGTCATGTGCTGCTCCCATCGTGCGCCCCCGTTCTGTCATGTGCTGCTTCCATCCTGCACCCCTGTTCTGTCATGTGCTGCTGCCATCCTGCACCCCCGTTCTGTCATGTGCTGCCCTATTCTGTCATGTGCTGCTCTCATCCTGTGCCCCCATTCTGTCATGTGCTGCTCCCATCCTGCGCCACCATTCTGTAATTTGCTGCTCCCATCCATATGCCCCATACGCTGCTCCATAAAGGTTGATGGCCCCATAAGATGCTCCATAGTATATGCCTCATATGCTTCTCCATTATAGTTGATGGCCCCCATAAGATGCTCCATAGTATATGCCTCATATGCTGCTGCATTATGGTTGATGGCCCCCATAACATGCTCCATAGTATATGCCTCATATGCTGCTGCATTATGGTTGATGGCCCCCATAAGATGCTCCATAGTATATGCCTCATATGCTGCTGCATTATGGTTGATGGCCCCCATAACATGCTCCATAGTATATGCCTCATATGCTGCTGCATTATGGTTGATGGCCCCCATAAGATGCTCCATATTATATGCGTCATATGCTGCTGCATTATGGTTGATGGCTCCCATAAGATGATCCATAGTATATGCCCCGTATGCTGCTCCATTGTGGTTGATGGCCCCCATAAGATGCTCCATAGTATATGCCCCGTATGCTGCTCCATTATGGTTGATGGCCACCATAAGATGCTCCATAGTATATGCCTCATATGCTGCTCCATTATGGTTGATGGCCCCCATAAGATGCTCCATAGTATATGCCCCATATGCTGCTGCATTATGGTTGATGGCCCTCATAAGATGCTCCATAGTATATACCTCATATGCTGCTCCATTATGGTTGATGGCCCCCATAAGATGCTCCATAGTATAAGCCCCGTATGCTGCTGCATTATTGTTGATGGCCCCCATAAGATGCTCCATAGTATATGCCCCGTACACTGCTCCATAAAGGTTTATGGCCCCCAAAAGATGCTCCATAGTATATACCCCATACACTGCTCCATAAAGGTTTATGGCCCCCATAAGATGCTCCATAGTATATGCCCCATACACTGCTCCATAAAGGTTTATGGCCCCCATAAGATGCTCCATAGTATATGCCCCGTATGCTGCTGCGATATATTAAAAAAAAATAACATACTCACCTATCGTCGCTGGGCGTCGAGTGCTGGGGGGCCTGAGCAGGCGGGGACACCGGAGCGCTGTTGGGGTCAGGTGCCGGAGTCGTCGCTAGCTCAGGCCCCCGACACTTGCCATAGTCACATGGCCCCGATCCAGCGCTGCGTGCCGCTCCGTGTTCCGGGTCCTCTAGCTGTGACTGTTCAGTCAGAGGGCAGCGCGCATTAAGCGCGTCATCGCGCCCTCTGAACTGTGAACGTCACAGGCAGAGGACCTGAAAGATGGAGCGGCGCGCAGCGCTGGAACGGGACAGGTGAATGTAGGTGAATATAGCTTATACTCACCCTCCTGGCACGTCCCTGCTTCTCCGTTGGAGATCGCGGTGTGCGTTCAGTGCTTACGCGTACCGCAATCTCCTGGGCTGCGTCACTCTGTGGGGTCCAGACTGCGCCGGCGCTTGCGCTTGCGCAGTCTATAAAGGCTTTGGACAGAGTGACGCTCCCAGCCTTATATTATAGATATAGATGGTTAGCACTCAACTGAAGAATATTGATATATCGTACTAGCGAAAAGGAACCATTGGTCCCATAGATACAAGTTCAATGTAGAATCACTGCACACATACAATGGAAGAAGTATGCTTCAGGTGAATATTTATTAACGGTGATAAGTAGGGTTGAGCGAAATGGATCGGACAATTTCAAAAGTCGCCGACTTTTGGCAAAGTCGGGTTTCATGAAACCTGACCCGATCCTAGTGTGGGATCGGCCATGCGGTCGGCGATCTTCGCACCAAAGTCGGGTTTAATATGACGCGTTCAGCACCATTTTTATATATATATGTCATTGAGACACATATATATATATATATATATTTACTTCAGCGCGATATAGCAGAAAAGCCGGTAATTCAATTGCTGGCTTTTCATTTCTCCTTCCTAAACCCGACATGATATGAGACATGGTTTACATACAGTAAACCATGTCATATTCCCATTTTTTTTGCATATTACACACTACTATAGTTAATAGTGTGTATGTGCAAAATTTGGGCACTGTAGCTATTAAATTTAAGGGTTAAATCGCGGAAAAATTGGCGTGGGCTCCCGCTCAATTTTCTCCGCCAGAATGGTAAAGCCAGTGACTGAGGGCAGATATTAATAGCCTAGAGAGGGTCCATGGTTATTGGCCCCCCCGGCTAAAAACATCTGGCCCCAGCCACCCCAGAAAAGGCACATCTGAAAGATGCGCCTATTCTGGCACTTGGCCACTCTCTTCCCACTCCCATGTAGCAGTGGGATATGGGGTAATGAAGGGTTAATGTAACCTTGCTATTGTGAGGTGACATTAAGCCAGATTAATAATGGAGAGGCGTCAATTATGACACCTAGCCATTATTAATCCAATAGTATGAAATGGTTAAAAAAACATACACACAATATTGCAAAGTATTTTAATGAAATAAACACACAGGTTGTTGTAATATTTTATTCCACTCTCAATCCACCTGAAGACCCTCGACCTGTAACAAATTAAAAATAATAAACCAACAATATCCCATACCTTCCGATGATCTGTCACATCCCACGATGTAAATCCATCTGAAGGGGTTAAATTATTTTACAGGCAGGAGCTCTGCTAATGCAGCTGTGCTCATGCCAGTAAAACCACAGCAATGAATGGAAAGTAGGTCAATGACCTGTAGTTACCTTCATTCACGGTGATGCGCCCTCTGCTGGATGTCCTCATATGACCTCGAGGCTGGGAAAATATTCAGAAAAGTTCCCACACTCGCGGTCATGTCTTATATCCTGTCGGCTCCTGCAGTGATTTTACAGAAGCTGACAAATAAATTATCGAGTTTTCTTCTATCTATCTTTCTGTGCCATATAAATGCATATATATATATATATATATATATATATATATATATATATATATGTACACACATCAGTTCTATGTGTATATATATTTTCTATTCTAACCTGTCAGTGTGGTTATACTGTATGCCGCAGATCATTTGCCGGCTTTCTATCTATTTCTGTTTCTATTTTATATACACTGCTCAAAAAAATAAAGGGAACACTAAAATCCCACACCCTAGATATCACTGAATGAAATATTTCAGTTGCAAATCTTTATTCATTACATAGTGGAATGTGTTGAGGACAATAAAACATAAAAATAATCAATGTAAATCAAAATGAATATCCCATGGAGGTCTGGATTTGGAATGACACTCAAAATCAAAGTGGAAAATCAAATCAAGGCTGATCCAACTTCAGTGGAAATGCCTCAAGGCAAGGAAATGATGTTCAGTTGTGTGTGTTGCCTCCATGTGCCTGAATGACCTCCTTACAACGCCTGATGAGGCGGCGGATGGTCTCCTGAGGGTTCTCCTCCCAGACCTGGACTAAAGCATCCGTCAACTCCTGGACAGTCTGTGGTTCAACGTGACGTTGGTGGATGGTGCGAGACATAATATCCCAGATGTGTTCAATTGGATTCAGGTCTGGGGAATGGGAGGGCCAGTCCATAGCTTCAATGGCTTCATTTCGCAGGAACTGCTGACACACTCCAGCCACATGAGGTCTGGTATTGTCCTGAATTAGGAGGAACCCAGGGCCAACAGCACCAGCATATGGTATCACAAGGGGTCCTGGTGTTCTGTGGCAAATGCCAAGCATCCTGTACAACCCTCATCTGTGGACGTCGGGCACTCAGACCATCCTCATGGAGTCATTTTCTAATCGTTTTGCAGACAAATGCACATTTGTGGCCTGCTGGAGGTCATTTTGCAGGGCTATGGCAGTGCTCCTCCTGTTCCTCCTTGCACAAAGGTAGAGGTAGTGATCCTGCTGCTGGGTTGTTGCCCTCCTACAGCCCCCTGCACATCTCCTGGTGTATTGGCCTGTCTCCTGTTAGCGCTTCCAGCCTCTGGACACTGCCCTGACAGACACAGCAAACCTTTTCACCACAGCTCGCATTGATGTGCCATCCTGCATGAGCTGCACTACCTGAGCCATTTGTGTTGGTTGTAGACTCCGTTTCATGCTACCACGAATGTGAAAGCACAGCCAACATTCAAAAGTGACCAAAACATCAGCCAGAAAGCATTGGTACTGAGATGTGGTCTGTGGTCCCCACCTGCAGAACCACTCCTTTATTGAGTGTGTCTTGATAATTGCCAATAATTTCCATCTGTTGTCTATTCCATTTGCACAACAGCATGTGAAATTGATTGTCAAACAGTGTTGCTTCCTAAGTGGACAGTTTTATTTTGCAGAACTTTGATTTACTTGGAGTTATATTTTGTTGTTTAAATGTTCCCATTATTTTTTTGAGCAGTGTATAAATATATATATATATGTGTGTGTGTGTTTTGAAGAATATTTCGTTTGAAAACGATGTTTAAATGACAGAGAATTGCTGTATGTAAAAGGTCATATTAACATCGCATTGCAATCAGATAGCAATCGCACTGCATTCTGATGTAAATGCTAGATGTGAAAATTCAGATTGTACTCGCATAGAAAATGCATGACACTCGCATGACACTTGCATTGCTCTCGTCTGACTCTCCTGCATCAAAATCTGACCGTTTTTAACCCCTTCATGACCCAGCCTATTTTGACCTTAAAGACCTTGCCGTTTTTTGCAATTCTGACCAGTGTCCCTTTATGAGGTAATAACTCAGGAACGCTTCAACGGATCCTAGCGGTTCTGAGATTGTTTTTTCGTGACATATTGGGCTTCATGTTAGTGGTAAATTTAGGTCAATAAATTCTGCGTTTATTTGTGATAAAAATGGAAATTTGGCGAAAATTTTGAAAATTTCGCAATTTTCACATTTTGAATTTTTATTCTGTTAAACCAGAGAGATATGTGACACAAAATAGTTAATAAATAACATTTCCCACATGTTTACTTTACATCAGCACAATTTTGGAAACAAAATTTTTTTTTGTTAGGAAGTTATAAGGGTTAAAAATTGACCAGCGATTTGTCATTTTTACAACGAAATTTACAAAACCATTTTTTTTAGGGACCACCTCACATTTGAAGTCAGTTTGAGGGGTCTATATGGCTGAAAATACCCAAAAGTGACACCATTCTAAAAACTGCACCCCTCAAGGTACTCAAAACCACATTCAAGAAGTTTATTAACCCTTCAGGTGCTTCACAGCAGCAGAAGCAACATGGAAGGAAAAAATGAACATTTAACTTTTTAGTCACAAAAATTATCTTTTAGCAACAATTTTTTTATTTTCCCAATAGTAAAAGGAGAAACTGAACCACGAAAGTTGTTGTCCAATTTGTCCTGAGTACGCTGATACCTCATATGTGGGGGTAAACCACTGTTTGGGCGCACGGCAGGGCTTGGAAGGGAAGGAGCGCCATTTGACTTTTTGAATCAAAAATTGGCTCCACTCTTTAGCGGACACCATGTCACGTTTGGAGAGCCTCCGTGTGCCTAATTATTGGAGCTCCCCCACAAGTGACCCCATTTTGGAAACTAGACGCCCCAAGGAACTTATCTAGATGCATAGTGAGCACTTTGAACCCCCAGGTGCTTCACAAATTAATCCGTAAAAATGAAAAAGTACTTTTTTTTCACAAAAAAATTCTTTTAGCCTCAATTTTTTCATTTTCACATGGGCAACAGGATAAAATGGATCCTAAAATGTGTTGGGCAATTTCTCCTGAGTACACCAATACCTCACATGTGGGGGTAAACCACTGTTTGGGCACATGGTAAGGCTCGGAAGGGAAGGAGCGCCATTTGACTTTTTGAATGAAAAATTATTTCCATCGTTAGCGGACACCATGTCGCGTTTGGAGAGCTCCTGTTTGCCTAAACATTGGTGCTCCCCCACAAGTGACCCCATTTTGGAAACTAGACCCCCCAAGGAACTTATTTAGATGCCTAGTGAGCACTTTAAACCCTCAGGTGCTTCACAAATTGATCTGTAAAAATGAAAAAGTACTTTTTTTTCACAAAAAAATTCTTTTCGCCTCAATTTTTTCATTTTCACATGGGCAGTAGGGTAAAATGGATCATGAAATTTGTTGGGCAATTTCTCCCGAGTACGTCGATACCTCATATGTGGGGGTAAACCACTGTTTGGGCACTCGGCAGGGCTCGGAAGGGAAGGCGCGCCATTTGACTTTTTGAATGGAAAATTAGCTCCAATTGTTAGCGGACACCATGTCGCGTTTGGAGAGCCCCTGTGTGCCTAAACATTGGAGCTCCCCCACAAGTGACCCCATTTTGGAAACTAGACCCCCCAAGGAACTTATCTAGATGCATATTGAGCACTTTAAACCCCCAGGTGCTTCACAGAAGTTTATAACGCAGAGCCATGAAAATAAAAAATAATTTTTCTTTCCTCAAAAATGATTTTTTAGCCTGGAATTTCCTATTTTGCCAAGGATAATAGGAGAAATTGGACCCCAAATATTGTTGTCCTGTTTGTCCTGAGTACGCAGATACCCAATATGTGGGGGTAAACCACTGTTTGGGCGCACGGCAGGGATGGCACGCCATTTGGCTTTTTAAATGGAAAATTAGCTCCAATCATTAGCGGACACCATGTCACGTTTGGAGAGCCCCTGTGTGCCTAAACATTGGAGATCCCCCAGAAATGACACCATTTTGGAAAATAGACCCCCAAAGGAACTAATCTAGATGTGTGGTGAGGACTTTGAACCCCCAAGTGCTTCACAGAAGTTTATAACGCAGAGCCATGAAAAAAAAAAAAAAATTATTTTCTCAAAAATGATTTTTAGCCTGCAATTTTTTATTTTCCCAAGGGTAACAGGAGAAATTTGACCCCAAAAGTTGTTGTCCAGTTTCTCCTGAGTACGCTGATACCCCATATGTTGGGGTAAACCACTGTTTGGGCACATGCCGAGGGTCGGAAGTGAAGTAGTGACGTTTTGAAATGCAGACTTTGATGGAATGCTCTGTGGGCGTCACGTTGCATTTGCAGAGCCCCTGATGTGGCTTAACAGTAGAAACCCCCCACAAGTGACCGCATTTTGGAAACTAGACCCCAAAAGGAACTTATCTAGATGTGTGGTGAGCACTTTGAACCCCCAAGCGCTTCATAGAAGTTTATAATGCAGAGCCGTGAAAATAATAAATACGTTTTCTTTCCTCAAAAATAATTATTTAGCCCAGAATTTTTTAATTTTCCCAAGGGTAACAGGAGAAATTTGACCCCAATATTTGTTGTCCAGTTTCTCCTGAGTACGGTGATACCCCATATGTGGGGGTAAACTACTGTTTGGGCACATGCCGGGGCTTGGAATTGAAGTAGTGACGTTTTGAAATGCAGACTTTGATGGAATGCTCTGCGGGCGTCACGTTGCGTTTGCAGAGCCCCTGATGTGCCTAAACAGTAGAAACCCCCCACAAGTGACCCCGTTTTGGAAACTAGACCCCGAAAGGAACTTATCTAGATGTGTGGTGAGCACTTTGAACCCCCAAGTGCTTCATAGAAGTTTATAATGCAGAGCCGTGAAAATAATAAATACGTTTTCTTTCCTCAAAAATAATTATTTAGCCCAGAATTTTTTATTTTCCCAAGGGTTACAGGAGAAATTGGACCCCAAAAGTTGTTGTCCAGTTTCTCCTGAGTACGCTGATACCCCATGAGTGGGGTTAAACCACTGTTTGGGCACACGTCGGGGCTCAGAAGGGAAGTAGTGACTTTTGAAATGCAGACTTTGATGGAATGGTCTGCGGGTGTCACGTTGCGTTTGCAGAGCCCCTGGTGTGCCTAAACAGTAGAAACCCCCACAAGTGACCCCATTTTAGAAATTAGACCCCCCAAGGAACTTATCTAGATATGTGGTGAGCACTTTGAACCCCCAAGTGCTTCACAGACGTTTACAACGCAGAGCCGTGAAAATAAAAAATCATTTTTCTTTCCTCAAAAATTATGTTTTAGCAAGCATTTTTTTTGATTCACAAGGGTAACAGGAGAAATTGGACCCCAGTAATTGTTGCGCAGTTTGTCCTGAGTATGTTGGTACCCCATATGTGGGGGTAAACCACTGTTTGGGCACACGTCAGGGCTTGGAAGTGAGGGAGCACCATTTGACTTTTTGAATACGAGATTGTCTGGAATCAATGGTGGCGCCATGTTGCGTTTGGAGACCCCTGATGTGCCTAAACAGTGGTAACCCCTCAATTCTACCTCCAACACTAACCCCAACACACCCCTAACCCTAATCCCAACTGTAGCCATAACCCTAAACACAACCCTAACCGCAACACACCCCTAACCACAACCCTAACCCCAACACACCCCTAACCATAACCACAACCCTAATTCCAACCCTAACCCTAAGGCTATGTGCCCACGTTGCGGATTCGTGTGAGATATTTTCGCACCATTTTTGAAAAATCCGCGGGTAAAAGGCACTGCGTTTTACCTGCGGATTTTCCGCGGATTTCCAGTGTTTTTTGTGCGGATTTCACCTGCGGATTCCTATTGAGGAACAGGTGTAAAACGCTGCGGAATCCGCACAAAGAATTGACATGCTGCGGAAAATACAACGCAGCGTTTCCGCGCGGTATTTTCCGCACCATGGGCACAGCGGATTTGGTTTTTCATATGTTTACATGGTACTGTAAACCTGATGGAAAACTGCTGCGGATCCGCAGCCAAATCCGCACCGTGTGCACATAGCCTAATTCTAAAGGTATGTGCACACGCTGCGGAAAACGCTGCGGATCCGCAGCAGTTTCCCATGAGTTTACAGTTCAATGTAAACCTACGGGAAACAAAAATCGCTGTGCCCATGCTGCGGAAAAACTGCACGGAAACGCAGCGGTTTACATTCCGCAGCATGTCACTTCTTTGTGCGGATTCCGCAGCGGTTTTACAACTGCTCAAATAGAAAATCGCAGTTGTAAAACCGCAGTGAAATGCGCAGAAAAACCGCGGTAAATCCGCCATAAATCCGCAGCGGTTTAGCACTGCGGATTTATCAAATCCGCAGCGGAAAAATCCGCAGAGGACCAGAATACGTGTGCACATACCGAAACCCTAACCCTAGCCCTAACCCTACCCCTAGCCCTAACCCTAACCCTAACCCTACCCCTACCCCTAACCCTACCCCTACCCCTACCCCTAACCCTACCCCTAACCCTACCCCTACCCCTAGCCCTAACCCTAACCCTAACCCTACCCCTAACCCTAACCCTAACGATATTCTAACATTAGTGGAAAAAAAAAATTTCTTTATTTTTTTATTGTCCCTACCTATGGGGGTGACAAAGGGGGGGGGGTCATTTATTATTTTTTTTATTTTGATCACTGAGATATAATCTATCTCAGTGATCAAAATGCACTTTGGAACGAATCTGCCGGCCGGCAGATTCGGCGGGCGCACTGCGCATGCGCCCGCCATTTTGGAAGATGGCGGCGCCCAGGGAGAAGACGGACGGGACCCCGGCTGGATCGGTAAGTATGATGGGGTGGGGGGGGACCACGGGGGGGGGATCGGAGCACGGGGGGGGAATCGGAGCGCGGGAGGGGTGGAACGGAGCACGGGGGGCGTGGAACGGAGCACGGGGGGCGTGGAACGGAGCACGGGGGGGCTGGAATGGAGCACGGGGGGGTGGAACGGAGCACCGGGGGGGTGGATCGGAGTGCAGGGGGGGTGATTGGAGCACAGGGGGGTGATTGGAGCACGGGGGGAGCGGACAAGAGCACGGGGGGGAGCGGAGCACTGGACGGAGGGGAGCCGGAGCAGTGTACCGGCCAGATCGGAGGGCTGGGGGGGCGATCGGTGGGGTGGGGTGGGGGCACACTAGTATTTCCAGCCATGGCCGATGATATTTCAGCATCGGCCATGGCTGGATTGTAATATTTCACCCGTTATAATAAGTGAAATATTACAAATCGCTCTGATTGGCAGTTTCACTTTCAACAGCCAAACAGAGCGATCGTAGCCACGAGGAGGTGAAGCCACCCCCCCTGGGCTAAACTACCACTCCCCCTGTCCCTGCAGATCGGGTGAAATGGGAGTTAACCCTTTCACCCGATCTGCAGGGACGCGATCTTTCCATGACGCCGCATAGGCGTCATGGGTCGGAATGGCACCGACTTTCATGACGCCTACGTGGCGTCATGGGTCGGGAAGGGGTTAAAATCGCTAGTGTGTCTCCTGCCTAAGGCTCTGTGCACACGATGCGGATTTTGCTGCGGATCTGCAGCGGATCGGCAGCTGCGGGTCCGCATCAGTTTCCCATGAGTTTACAGTACAATGTTAACCTATGGGAAACCGAAAACGCTGTGCCCATGCTGCAGAAAAAACAGCGCGGAAACGCAGCAGTTTACATTCGGAAACCGGAATGGTTTACATTCGGAATCCGCAGTGGTTTTACACCTGCTCCATAATAGAAAACTGCAGTTGAGTCCGCACGAAAACCGCGGAAAATCAGCAGGAAAAACGCTGTGTTTTTGCCCTGCAGATTTATCAAATCCGCTGCAGAAAAATCTGCAATGGACAATTCTATATGTGCACATGCCCTAAGTCTGCAAAAACCAGAATGTTGGTAGTAAAAATATTATGCAGAATACACAATTATTTGATGCATTTTAGCATGTCTTTTTGCTTGCTTTTCCCTATTCATTTTAATGGATGAAAAAAACACTGCAAAAAAAATGAAAGAATTTGCAAACTGTAGATTAGAAAAAAAAACTTTGACGGTTCAGATCCTCAAGGAACAAATAAACAGTATGTGTCTGAGATTTCAGAAATCTCATTCACATTGCTGGTACTGTTAAACACAAGGTAAAAAAAAAATGCAGAAAACTGCAGCATGTGAACACGCCCTAATTGTCTGTTGTGTTTAAAAGGACAGGTCATTGAAGGTGACTGAACAATATGCAAGAATAACAGATGCAAGTAAGAAGTACCTGACTGCGATTTCATCTAATCAGTAAACTCTGTCATTGGCTATATATGATACGCTAATTATTTTAGGAGCAAATATATAGAACAGGCAAATTTGGTTCAATTATTATGATGTGAGATTGTATAAAATAATAACAATTTTGTTTTCTCTTATTCACCATTCTCATCTATGATGCCGGATTGGATGATATCATTTACCGTATATTGCAGATATAAAGCCTGCAGTAATGTTCTTGCTGTATATTTGCAGGTACAGAAAAGTCTTCTGTCCTTTTCACAAATGCTTCGGCTGCTATATTTAGCTCGCGTCTTCCGTGCGTGGGTGTTTCAGACTGAACTATAAGAAACAGTCCTTTAATAGCAAAGAAATTGCGGAATATTAGCTTTCCTATTTTGGAAATGATGTTATGAACAGATAATCGGTACGGTATCACGTGGTAACTTAAGGACATCCACAGAGATGCATTATCTTGCGTGATAATAACAACATAAAACGCCAAGGATAGTGCTATAATGATAAATGATCACATTTCCTGCGCATTTACCCTGTTGACTATGCAGGGGGGAAAAAAGTCAGAGTGAACGTGTTCTCACTAATTGTCCTAATGTTGTCCTCCACGGTGTATCACAGCGAGAAACGTCGTGACTGACCGTGATTCATTTTCTGACGTTAAGTATGATTATTTCAGGGTTCTGTATTTCTAGCTCTCATGCTGACAGGTGAGTAGGATATACAGGAGACCAGGAGGATGGTGGGAAGCAAAGAATCACAATTTTTAGTACAACAAGGTTCAGTGACTTTATTAGCAGGTCACACTCTACGTTTAAGACAACTTTAAAATGTAATATTTGCTATATTATCGAATAGAAAATGGCTCAAGCACGTTATGATTCTTGTGTGTCACTTATCTCTGGGAAATATGTCACTATTGCAGGTAGCAGAAGTATCCATAGCACATAAAATAAGCAAGAAGATTGCAGGAAGAAGAAAGAATTATTTATATGCAGAATAAATAATTCCTCATTTTCAGCCTTAGAGCGAACCTGTCACCAGGTTTGACCAATATGAGACAACGCCACAACCTTTCAGGGCTGATATGCAAAATTCTATAATGCTGTATATACAGTTTGGAAAATAAATATATGATACACCTCCGATTTTGCAAGTTTTCCCTCTTACAAAGAATGGAGAGGTTTCTAATTTTTATCGTAGGTACACTTTAACTGTGAGAAACAGAATCTGAAAATAAAAACCTGAATGTCGCATTGTATGACTTTAAATAATTTGCATTTTATTACATGAAATCAGTATTTGATCACTTACCAAGCAGCAAGAATTCTGGCTCAGACAGACTTGTTAATTTTAAGAAGCCCTCCTACTCTGCACTCATTACCTGTATTAATTGCACCTGATGAACTTGCTACCTGTATAAAAGACAACTGTCTACACAATCAATCACAATCCAACATCTCCAGCATGGCCAAGACCAAAAAGCTATCTAACAACATGGACAAAATTGTAGACCTGCACAAGGCAGGATGGAATACAGGGCAATAGGCAAGCAGCTTGGTGAGAAGGCAACAACTGTTGGCACATTTATTATAAAATGGAAGAAACACAAGGTAATTATCAATCTTTCTCCATCTGGGGATTCATTAAAGACTTCTCCTCATGGGGTAAAGATGATTCTGAAAAAAAGTCAGGAATCAGTCTAGGACTACACGGGAGAACCTGAACAATGACCTGAAAAGAACTGGGACTATAGTCTCAAACATTACCATTAGTAACACACTATGCAGTCATGGATTAAAATCCTGCAGGGCATGCAAGGTCCACCTGCTCATGCCAGAAAATGTGCTTGTCCGTTTGAAGTTCACCAGTGACCATCTGGATGAATCAGAACAGGCATGGGACCATGTGGACAGATGAGACCAAAATAGAACTTTTTGGTATAAACTCCACTTGCCTTGTTTGGAGAAAGAAGGATGAGCACAACCCCAAGAACACTTTCCCAACCAATGAAACATGGTGGGGTAACATCATACTTTGGGGGTGCTTTTCTGCAAAGTGGACAGGACGACTGCACCATATTGAAGGGATGATGGATATGGTCATGAATTACGAGATATTAGCCAACAACCTCCTTCCCTCAGTAAGAGCATTGAAGATGGGTTGTGGCTAGGTCTTCCAGAATGACAATGACCCAAAACACGTAGCCAGGGCAACAAAGGAGTGGCTCCAAAAGAAGCACTTCAAGGTCCTGGAGTGGCGTAGCCAGTCTCCAGACCTGAATCCAATAGAAAATCCTTGTAGGGAGCTGAAACTCAATGTTGCCCAGCAACAGCTCTGAAGCCTGAAAGCCATAACTAAAGGAAACTGTGACCTCTGTAATTGCAAACAAAGGTTTCTGTACCAAATATTAACCCCTTCATGACTGAAGTTTTTCACCAGGCGGCGCTCATATCAATCCGGCAGTAACAACCATAGAGGTCTGTAGGAGACCTCTGGTTGTCATGCAAACCCATCGGTGGCCTGCGATCACCAATGGCCGGATTTCCGGCATGCTTGTCGGAGGCACTTGCTAAATGCCGCTGTCAGAGTTTGACAGTGGCATTTAAAGGGTTAACAGCCGTGGAAAGATCGCAATTCCTCCTGCAGCTGTTAGCGGCATATGTCAGCTGTTCAAAACAGCTGACATGTGCTGGAAAAGATGTGGATTCACCGCCAGTGCCCACATCAAAGGGAGGATGTCCGACATTTGTGTATTATTACTCCCTATGTCGGAAAGGGTATAAGCTCTGTTTTTCTATTATATCAAATGCTTAATTCGTGCAATAAAATGCAAATTCATTATGTGAAAAATCATACAATGTGATTTTCTAGAGTTTTTTTAAGATTCTGTCTCTCACAATTGAAGTGTACCTACAATAAAAATTACAGACCTCTCTGTTTTTTGTAGGTGGGGAAGCTTTCAAAATTGACAGTGTATTAAATACTTACTTTCCCCACTGTATGCCCCCAACCGAACCTACAAAATGAGAAAAAGAACTTTTATTATACTCACTTGAGGGGCGTCTGGCCCGAGGGGTGTCGTTAGTCTTGGTCAGATGCCTCCCTTCTTCTTGTGATGGTCTCCTCCTTCTTGCTTCAAGTGGATGACGCACCCTTACATCATCCTCACTGTGCTTTGCCCTTGCCAGGGTTAGAGAAGTACGCCTGCACAGGAACGTGATGCCTGGGAGACTGTGTGAATGACGTAAGGATGCATCATCTACGCATAGCAAGAAAGACGACGGTATCGCAAGACCAGCGACATCACTCGGACTGGACCACCTCGAAGGTGAGTATATTAAAGGTCTTTTTCTTGACTTGCAGGTCAGGTTGGGGGCATATATATAGAATTATAACATACTGTACATCAGGCCTGAAAGGTGGTGGCCTTATCTTGTATCGGTCAAACCTGGTGACAGGTTCCCTTTAAGCCTTTTGCTGCCAGAGATCTCTAAATATTTTGCGCCTCTGGTAGCTAGAAGAATTTCACACTTTTGATGTATATGTAACACCCCAGGTTCCTGGTAGTTACAGTGGCATTGCTTTCCTCACGGGAGAGTGATGTCATGCTTGGAAGCGAGGAAGGATCCCTTTATCAGGTATTCAGCCATACAAAACTAGTCTGACTCCAGGCCAGAAGCAGGAGCTCTGAACCTCGTTTCAAGGGAACTTCCCTATATAATATATATTCTGGTCTGGAGGAGGAGTTAGTCAGATCGTGAGAGGAGAGTAAGGAGTGAGGAAGGAAATCTGGGGCCGTGCAGCCACGTGAGGTGCTGCAGCTCTTGGGGAGAGCAAAGAGAAAAGCAGAGGAGTCTGTAAAGAGACTGAGAAGGGAAGTAGAGCAAAGGAGAGTGAAGAGCTGGAGAGAGAAGCTGCGACTGGGCTTCCTCCACGCTGAGCGCAGATAACAGTAGCTGGAAGACCGAAGTTGTGCAGTACTTTATGTCTCACAGCAGATACCGGCAGACAGCTGGATTTCAAGTCACCTGTCCATCATTAACACCCGAGGACACAGTAACACATAGAGCTCGGAGTCATCATGAGAGACCCTGTAAAATGGCTCGAGTTACCTGTCGTACGGGTTTTAGTATGCTACCTAAAAAGGGGGACAGAGAGAACATGAGGACCTTGTGTGAGGTCTAAGGCTGCAAGGGACTACAACTCAGCGCTAGAAGGAAGGCTTCCAACCACACCTGGAAAGGGAGATTCTAAGATTCGCTTCCAAGCCGGCCGGACCATACCTGTACCTGTGATCAGGTACCCTGGACGGTAGCTGCCTGAACTCTACAGTAAAGAGGTAAAGAGACTGCAACCCTGTGTCTTCCGTTTCTATACCACCTACCACCTGTCCCTACTACAGCGGGAGCCTTGGGGACCCAGCTTCACCTGTGGGAAGCCATACCATCCTTGCTGCCATGTCATCACCCCAGAGGACCCCTTTAAGCAGCGTCGGTCATCCTTGACTGAGTACCACAGGTGGCATCACAAACTTTTATTATTTAACAAACCCCTTTAAAGACTTTTCCCTTAACATGGGTGCCCAGGGCCAGGGACCGGATCACACATTCCTTTAAGTACAGGACCCGGTACCGAGTGCCCCACGGCCCTGGCGGGCATTCCATGTACAATCTAAATTACAAAATAATAAATTGACAATAATCTCCAATAACTATATGTTTTCTGAACGTAGAAACCTACCATATTATCAAAATGCCACTTAGCACTTTCTACAAGCAGGCACACTACATAAAAGAAAAAAAAAGTTCCCATTAAAATGTAGATTTAGCACCAAAGTTTTTATTTTCACAAGAAGTAATAGGAGAAATATACCACAATTTGCTAAACACGTTCTGCCGAGTGAGGCAATATTCTACAATACTGTGCAAAAGTTTTAGGCAGGTGTGAACAAAATGCTGCTGAGTAGGAATGGTTTAAGAAATAGAAGTGTCAATAGTTTGTTTTTATCAATTAACAAAATGCAAAGTAAGCTAACAATGGAAAATGCTAAATCAATATTTGTTGTGACCAAAATTTATCTTCAATACAGCATCAAAATCAATTATTTTAGGTACTCTTACACACAGCTTTTAAAGTAATTTGGTATGTGGGTTGTTTCAAACATCTAAGAAAACTAAACACAGGGATATAGGCTTGTGCAAATCCTTTTTTCTCTTCCTCTGATGCACTGCTTCAAACAGTCTCAATGATGTTTCTATAGTCAATCAATGCATCTTTGATACTCAACTTTGCCTGTTTGTTGGTATCATCAATGCTGAGAAATCCAGGCAGATACTTATCATAGTAACATAGTAACATAGTTAGTAAGGCCGAAAAAAGACATTTGTCCATCCAGTTCAGCCTATATTCCATCATAATAAATCCCCAGATCTACGTCCTTCTACAGAACCTAATAATTGTATGATACAATATTGTTCTGCTCCAGGAAGACATCCAGGCCTCTCTTGAACCCCTCGACTGAGTTCGCCATCACCACCTCCTCAGGCAAGCAATTCCAGATTCTCACTGCCCTAACAGTAAAGAATCCTCTTCTATGTTGGTGGAAAAACCTTCTCTCCTCCAGACGCAAAGAATGCCCCCTTGTGCCCGTCACCTTCCTTGGTATAAACAGATCCTCAGCGAGATATTTGTATTGTCCCCTTATATACTTATACATGGTTATTAGATCGCCCCTCAGTCGTCTTTTTTCTAGACTAAATAATCCTAATTTCGCTAATCTATCTGGGTATTGTAGTTCTCCCATGCCCTTTATTAATTTTGTTGCCCTCCTTTGTACTCTCTCTAGTTCCATTATATCCTTCCTGAGCACCGGTGCCCAAAACTGGACACAGTACTCCATGTGCGGTCTAATTAGGGATTTGTACAGAGGCAGTATAATGCTCTCATCATGTGTATCCAGACCTCTTTTAATGCACCCCATGATCCTGTTTGCCTTGGCAGCTGCTGCCTGGCACTGGCTGCTCCAGGTAAGTTTATCATTAACTAGGATCCCCAAGTCCTTCTCCCTGTCAGATTTACCCAGTGGTTTCCCGTTCAGTGTGTAATGGTGATATTGATTCCCTCTTCCCATGTGTATAACCTTACATTTATCATTGTTAAACCTCATCTGCCACCTTTCAGCCCAAGTTTCCAACTTATCCAGATCCATCTGTAGCAGAATACTATCTTCTCTTGTATTAACTGCTTTACATAGTTTTGTATCATCTGCAAATATCGATATTTTACTGTGTAAACCTTCTACCAGATCATTAATGAATATGTTGAAGAGAACAGGTCCCAATACTGACCCCTGCGGTACCCCACTGGTCACAGCGACCCAGTTAGAGACTATACCATTTATAACCACCCTCTGCTTTCTATCACTAAGCCAGTTACTAACCCATTTACACACATTTTCCCCCAGACCAAGCATTCTCATTTTGTGTACCAACCTCTTGTGCGGCACGGTATCAAACGCTTTGGAAAAATCGAGATATACCACGTCCAATGACTCACCGTGGTCCAGTCTATAGCTTACCTCTTCATAAAAACTGATTAGATTGGTTTGACAGGAGCGATTTCTCATAAACCCATGCTGATATGGAGTTAAACAGTTATTCTCATTGAGATAATCCAGAATAACATCCCTCAGAAACCCTTCAAATATTTTACCAACAATAGAGGTTAGACTTACTGGCCTATAATTTCCAGGTTCACTTTTAGAGCCCTTTTTGAATATTGGCACCACATTTGCTATGCGCCAGTCCTGCGGAACAGACCCTGTCGCTATAGAGTCACTAAAAATAAGAAATAATGGTTTATCTATTACATTACTTAGTTCTCTTAGTACTCGTGGGTGTATGCCATCCGGACCCGGAGATTTATCTATTTTAATCTTATTTAGCCGGTTTCGCACCTCTTCTTGGGTTAGATTGGTGACCCTTAATATAGGGTTTTCATTGTTTCTTGGGATTTCACCTAGCATTTCATTTTCCACCGTGAATACCGTGGAGAAGAAGGTGTTTAATATGTTAGCTTTTTCCTCGTCATCTACAACCATTCTTTCCTCACTATTTTTTAAGGGGCCTACATTTTCAGTTTTTATTCTTTTACTATTGATATAGTTGAAGAACAGTTTGGGATTAGTTTTACTCTCCTTAGCAATGTGCTTCTCTGTTTCCTTTTTGGCAGCTTTAATTAGTTTTTTAGATAAAGTATTTTTCTCCCTATAGTTTTTTAGAGCTTCAATGGTGCCATCCTGCTTTAGTAGTGCAAATGCTTTCTTTTTACTGTTAATTGCATAATCCATCATGCAAACAGGTAGTTTCTGATTGACTCCAAATTTATTCTACAGCAGAACACAGAACACGACTTCAAACATACAATTAATGCCATTAACCCCTTCATGACTGATGTATATTACGTCTTCAGCCGTGTCACTGCCTTTGATGTACGCTCACAGGCTGAGACTGCTTCTTTCTCCGCACTTGATCGTATGAGCAAACGCTAACCCTCTCAGGGAGATTTGGGCTTTGCTGACAGACAATTTTCAAATGATTAATCAGAACAGTCTCCAAATGTGTGGGACAACAGAAAAATCACAATTGTACTCACAAATGTCGCTAAGACCAGACCAGGTATAAACTGACCCTTGGAGGTAGTCGATTGAGTTTGCCACCTTTTCCACGTCGAGGCCAGCTACAGGAAATTTAGTGTCGTTGTTGGGTGTGTGCAACATTGTACCCGAATCTGCTGCTTCTAGTGTCATCTCTGATGCACTTAATGTAATCCCACTCCTTTTTACCTTTTCGATCAATAAGCCAGGCAAGTCCTTAAAAACAATGTCCTTTTTCTACATGACAAAACTGGTGAACAGGGGATAGCAAGTTATACATCTCCATCTTTCAATCAATACGTCTGCTCCATTTTTATGCATTTTGTTCCTGGCAACAGGGACCACAGGGGGCATGGGGAGAAGTGCCAGCATTGTATTAGGGGTAGGGTCATACGGGTCCATATGTATTGCTATTATCCCAGTACCTGGACTCTTTGCCTATATCAGTCCCAGGGGCCATTCATTGAGACAATACTCCCTGTTTTAGTGCTCACAGCCGAGCGCTACCTTTTCTACAGGGGTTCTTACTTCCTGTGTGTCCTTCTGCCTCCGTAACTTGCTTATTTCCATGCTGAGCCTTGTAGTTTCACAAACGATAATCCTGTCCTCCTCCTGTCCTGAATCTAGACTCCTGTTTGGGCCCAGTCACTCGTCCTCCTCCCTAGCATGCTAGGTGTTAAAGCTGTCATCACATAACACAGGATACTGCCGTTCAAAGTGAAATCTGAACCTATCAAGAAAAAAAATAGTGACCTCTCATAACATTACTACAATATAATAATGTGATTGCTGTTTTCAGGGAGAAATACGACAACTCAACCATCTTTTACATAGAAACAAAATGTGTATAGCTAAAATCAATCAGCATGTTCTTCAGAGTGCAGAACCAGTGTCGTAACCAGCTAGTTGATCAGCAAAAAGCTCACAATAAATAGCAGAAAAATTAAATAGAAGAGGTAATTATAAAAACATCCTACAGAGACAGATATTTCTGTCTTGACATAATGGGGCCGATTCACTAAGACAGGTGTAGCGC
The DNA here is from genome assembly GCF_032444005.1 of Ranitomeya imitator. Taxonomy (NCBI): domain Eukaryota; kingdom Metazoa; phylum Chordata; class Amphibia; order Anura; family Dendrobatidae; genus Ranitomeya; species Ranitomeya imitator. The sequence continues at coordinate 219,500,024 of NC_091285.1, read as the reverse complement.
AAACTTGCACTATGCCATGCCTGACAGAGTACAAGAGGTGCATGCCGCTTAATGAATTTGACAACACTAGTAAGTGGAGTGCACCTCTGTGCGCTGTGTCCGAAATGCTGCTTAGTCGCTGGAGTAGCATTCTTAGCATTAAACCTTTAAAATGCCTTCAGATTTGATTAATTTGACTAGCGGCACAGCCACGCACCACCCTGGCTCATCCCCAGGTTTGCCCATTTTGGTGAAGCGGATCCAAAGTTGTGTGAATACACCAAAAATCCCTAAATTTCAAAACAACTCCACATTGTGCTAAACTGTTGAGACTTTTCAAAGCTTTCGGAACACTTTCATGTCACACAAGCTTTGATAAATCAGCTCTTATATTTTTGTATACTTTCTGTAAATTAGATATGCTGAAAAAACATCTGTCAATGATAAATTAAATTATGAGCTTTGGCAGCACAGTGGGTCAGTGGTTAGAACCGCAGCCTAGCAGTGCAGGGGCCCTGGGTTCAAATCCCACCAAGGACAACATCTCCAAGGAGTTTGTGTGTTCTCCCTGTGATTGCATGGGTTTCTTCCCACACTCCAAAGACATACTGATGGGGAATGTAGATTGTCAGCCCCAATGAGGTCAGTGCCAATAATGTCTGTAAAGCACTGTGGAATTAATAGTGCTATAAAAGTGAGTAAAATAAATAAATGAATCAGACAGTTCTTCATTAACATCTGTCTGTGTTTGACTTTTATACAGCCAAGTGCAATACAACTTTCCTAAATATGATTGAGCCAACATGTTCTGTTCATGGCAGTCAAAAAATCATGCAGAAAACTACAAATCATTCAGAAAACAATTTGCAGGCCGCCAGCTCCCAGCATTTTAAATGCTTGATTCAGAGTGACATTGTTTGCTAACAGAATTAGCACTGCCTTCTTATTTCATTTATCTTTGTAATATATTCAAAATGTGTAGAATTTGAAGCCAAAAATATGCATATGTCTACAATTCAGCTTTTGGAAATCCATTTTCCTGCCTCACTCCTCTTTTGATGTCATCTATGCCTAAAGATTTAATCCCATGGCATCACAGCCAGTTTTGGCCTTAACCCCTTAAGGACTGCGACATTTTGTAGATTCATGAAAGGGCCTCATTTTTTTAAATCTGACCAGTGTCACTTTATGAGGTAAAAACTCTGGAACGCTGATTCCGAAAATGTTTGTCTTGAAATATTGTACTTCATGATAGTAGTAAAATTTGCTCGATCTAACTTGCATTTATCTGTGAAAATATCAGAAATTTGGCTAAAATGTCACAATTTTCAAACTTTTAATTCTTATGCCCTTAAACGAGATAGCAATAACACATAAAATAGTTAGTAAATAGCATTTCCCACATGTCTACTTTACACAATTTTTGAAACATAATTTTTTTTTGCTAGGAAGCTAGAAGTGTTAAAAGTTGATCAGCGATTTCTAATATTTTTCAACAAAATTTAGGGACCACCTAACAAATCAAGTGACTTTGGGGGCCTATATGACAGAAAATACCCCAAAGTGACAACTTTCTAAAAACTGCACCCCTCAAGGTCCTCAAAAGCACATTCAAGAAGTTTATTATCCCTTCAGGTGCTTCACAGGAATGAATGCAATGCGGAAGGTAAAAATAAACATTTTTCTTTTTCTCTCAAAGATTTTAATTTAGCCCCATTTTTTTTATTTTCAAAGGGTAACAGGAGAAAATGAACCTCAAAATTGTTGTGTAATTTCTCCTGAGTACGCTGTCATGTGAGGGCTTGTTTTTCGGGTGACGAGTTAACCATTTTTATTAGTTCCATTTTTGGGCACATGACATTTTTTGATCGCTTTCTATTCAGATTTTTGGAGGCAGAATGAACAAAAATCATTAATTCAGGGTTTTTTTATGCCATTAAAGGCAGATTTATTCTTCAGGTCAGTATGATTACAGCAATACCTCATTTGTGTATTTTTTTTTAGTGTTTTGGCACTTTTACACAATAAAAACTTATATAGAAAATAAAAACTTATATAGAAAATATAATTATTTTTGCATCGCTTTATTCCGAGAGCTAAAACTTTTAAATTTTTCCACTGTTGGAGCTGTATGGCAGCTTGCTTTTTGTGGGACAATATGCTGTTTTCAGTTATACCATTTTTCTTTACATTTGTCTCTTGCATTTTATTTTACTTTATTCCAGTGGCATGATGAAAAACAATAGTTTTTTACAGCATTCATTGAAGGGGTTAACTGAATGGATTAACTAGTGTGACAGTTTTACACTGTACATCGGGTCATATTGGAAGCGGCGATACCAAATGTGTACTTTTTTTCTCCATAAAATGTATTTTTTTACTTAGCCCATGTTTGGAACTTTCACTTTTTCACTTTGATCACAGGTATAATGCATTACAATGCATTTTACCTGTACAGGAAGCATTTTAGACCATGCTCTGAGCATGGTCTAAGCAGCCTTCCATAATTTGGTGACCCGGGAGTCATCATGAAGATACTGGGTCACCATGATTGAGCCTTTGCGGGGGCACCGATCTGAAGGCAGAGGGTGCTTCCTCCCTCTACCTGCCTCCTAAATGTTATTGCTTTCAAGGGCAGCATTTAGGTAGTAAAACAGCCTGGAGCGGTGCTGGTATTGTCCCTTCCTGTAAATGCAGGAGCTCGACACAAAACTGTCACTGCGTGTTTACAATCACAATCTTTTTTATTGTCCGTTCTACATGTCAGCTAATCTGGGCCCGGCTAAAGAATGTCATCAGGGCCAGAATTAGAAGCATGCCGACCAGGCAGCTGACTAGGGCCCCCCGCTCCTACAGTGGCCCCCAGCCATCCCAGATTCAACTTATCGGCACCATAAACGTTGATACAGTTGAAAGACGTGATAAAGGAGAGGGTGTCATGTGATAATCCCTCTCCCATCATTCCCCCTCTGCCTCTGATTCAGCGTGTGCCAGCAGTGGAGCTCATGAGACGCTTAGATGTTCTGCAGAAGCCAGAGCAGCGAGGGAACGAGGAGGAGAGGTAAGTATTGTGTGTGTGTGTGTATGCATTATAGTGTGTGTGTTTCTGCTGCACTATACTGTGAACGAGGGGACTGCACTATACTGTATGGTGTGTGTCAGCTGCACTATGCTGTGTGTGAGGGGACTGCTCTATACTATATGGTGTGTGTGTCAGCTGCACTATACTGTGTGTGAGGGGACTGCACTATACTGAATGGTGTGTGTGTCTGCTGCACTATACTGTGTGTGGGGAACTGCACTATACTGTATGGTGTGTGTGTCTGCTGCACTATACTGTGTGTGGGGGACTGCACTATACTGTTTTATGTGTGTGTGTGTGTGTGTGTGTGTTCTGCTGCACTATACTATGTGTGGCGACTGCACTATACTGTACTGTGTGTCTACTACACTATACTGTGTGTGAGGGGACTGCATTATACTGTATTGTGTGTGTGTCTGCTGCGCTATTTTGTGTGGGGGACTGCACTAGACTGTGTTTTGTGTGTTTCTGCAGCACTATAATGTGTGTGTGTGGGGACAGCACTATACTGTGTGTGAGGGAAATGCACTATACTGTATTGTGTGTGTGTGTGTGTGTGTGTCTGCTGCACATTATATGCATATCCTGCCTGCTGCACTCTGGTGCAGATCCTGTCTGCTGCGTTCTGGTGCAGATCCTGCTTGCTGCACTCTGGTGCAAATCCTGCCTGCTGTACTCTGGTGCAGATTCTGTCTGCTGCACTCTGATATGAACTCTGCCTGATGCAATCTGATTCAAGCTCTACATACTACAATTATAGGCAATTATTTTGCTTTGGTGGATAACAAGTACCACTTAATATAATTATCAATATTGGGTCTTATGAAAGCTCTGCTGATTTGCAAATCTCCACAGCTTTCATAATGGGTCAACAGCTTTTTAACAATCAGCTGGCCATCCTCTAACCAAGTGTTCTGCCCAGATCCCCTGGACCACCTACCCCATTTGTTATAATAGTCTAATGTGGGCTTTGACTTGTCTAATCATGTTCTGCTGCCTTTTTCATGTAGAGGCCAGAAATTGTATTAATAACTATAGTCTGAAAAGAGCAAAAATATTTGTGCAATGTGCCTTTGGGCTTCTTTGTGGCAAATGGTAACTTTTGCTGAGTGCATTTCAGCTTCTATCATTCTCCGTAACATTGTTTGGATCAATGACACATCCTGGAATAAAGTAATGGAGGTTTCTGAATCATCCATATTAACAAATGTAATTGGGATAGCTCAGCTAGATCAGGAGCCTCTGGTGTGAGAGTTCGAAACCAGTATGCAGATTATATTGTATTCCCTGAAGTCAAAGTGCCATGGCAAGATACGCTGTTTCCCTAATCCATAATTGTGCTTTTTGTTTTAAATAATCTATGCACGTGTTATTTAGATATGAATATTTTTAGCTGGTCACGTGGGGCCGCTCATTTACAGCAATGAATATGCGGCTCCACCCCTATGGGAGGTGGATCCGCATATTCATGATTGTAATAGGTGGCTCCACGTGACCGCTCATACAGTAGAAGGTGCGGCCAGGACAGGAAGCAGCGCCAGCCAGCAAGGGAGCCGGGTGAGTATTTTAATAAGAGCGGGGGGCGCACTGGGCGTGGGAGGGGGGTGGGGACATGGATATTTATTTAAAACACGATTATTCATATCTTCTCTACAGCAAACGCTGCTGCAGGGAAGATATGAATCGCGGCTTCAGCACCAGTGGGGGGGACAGCGCTTACAGTAGCGCTGTCTCCTGCACAGCACACGGACTGCACATGGACAACATCCATGTGTGGTACGTGTTTTACACAGACCCATTGACTTTAATGGGTCCGTGTAATCCGTGCGCTCCCACGAACACTGACATGTCTCCGTGTTTGGCACACGGAGACACGGTCTGCAAAAAATCAATGACATTTGCACAGATGCATTGATTTCACTGTGTCTACGTGTGTCAGTGGCTCCGGTATGTGAGGAAACTGTCACCTCACGTACCGGAGCCACTAACGTGTGAAACCGGCCTAAAAGAACAAAAATGTGCCTGTTTACTGAATCGCTCAATTACCATCCAAATAATAGTCTTCCCTCCAGACAAAGGCAAATCCTTAATGAAATCCATGGACAAGAGAGTCCACAGTCTTTCTGTAACTGACAATGAAGCCAATTCCCTGGCTGGCTCAACCGGTTATGACAGATTATAGCGTGTTCACAAACATCACAAGTGAATCCAAAATCCTTAATATCATTAAGCATGGATGGCAACCAAAAGAGTCTTGCAGTGGAATTCTGCATAGCTGTGACCCCAGGATGACTCAAGACAAAATCATGAAACTCCTGCAACAAACGTAATCTTACATACACAAGCACAAATAATTTCCACAATGGAGTAGTGGAAGTAGGCAATGACTGGACTTCACAGATCTCTGCTTCCAACTCTGAGGACACCACAGAAATATCAATACCTTGAGAAAGAATGGAGGATGGAGGTTCTGGAGGAGAAACTGAATCAAGGCTGCGCGATAAAGCATCAACGTTAACATTCTTGGACCCTGGACTGAATATGATACCAAAGTTGTATCTAGAAAAAATAAAGTCAATCTGACCCGTCTTGGGGCTAAACGATTAGCAGATTCAATATAAGCAATTTTTTATGATCCGTCACATTAGTAAACAGATGAATAGCTCTCTCTGCAAAAAATGTCTCCATTCTTCAAAAGCTAATTTAACAATGAGCTGTTCACGGTTCCCAATGTCATAATTACTCTCAGCAGACAAAAATCTTATAGAGGAAAATGCACAAGGGTGCAAGTTGGTCAGATTTTGGGGCTTTGAGACAAAACAAAACCCCAACCTCTGTGGCATCCACCTCCATGATGATTGGTTTCTGGACATCAGGTTGGACATGAGACACTCCTTCAATTTAGTAAAGGCTCCAATAGCGTCCTACTACCAAATTTTAACCACTTCATTCACTGGCGATTTTCCATTTTTAATTTTTTTCTCCTCTTCTTCCGAGTGCCATAACTTTTTAAAAAAAATTTTTTATAGCTTTTTTAATGTATTTATTGTGTTCACTAAAAGCTAAAACTGACCTGACAATATGATATTCCATGTCAGTACAAGTACGCAGATACCAAATATGTATAGGTTATTTTTTTATTTAAATGGTGAAAAAAAAAATTCTAAATTTGTAAGTAAAAAAAAATATGTTGCCATTTTCTGAGACCCGTAGCTTCTCAGTTTTTCTTGATCTAGGGCTTATTTTTTCAACACCAAAGAGACATTTTTATTTATACCATTTTGGGCTAGATATGAAGTTTTGATCTCCTGTTATCATATTTTATTGCAATGTTGCAGCAGCCAAAAAACGTAATTCTGATGTTTTAATTTTTTTTTCTAGTTACATTGTTTACCGATTTGATTAATTTACTTTGTATTTTGATAGATTGGACATTTCTGAACACAGTGATACCATTTTTTATTTATTACATTTATTGTGCTCTGGTGTTTGGAAGCACACTCGATCATAAAAATGGACCATAAATTTGGGAAGAATCTGCTTAAACTTTTTGCCTGATTTGCTCATTACTGTTTGGTACGATTTAAATATCAGGTTTGATTTACCAGCAATTTTAGCATCGAAATGTACCAAAATGTAAAGCACAACAACACTGGTAAGTAGGGTTGAGCGAAACAGATCGGTCAATTTCATAAGTCGCCGACTTTCGGCAAAGTCGGGTTTCATGAAACCCGAGCCGATCCCAGTGTGGGATCGGTCACGCAGTCGGCGATCTTCTAGCCAAAGTCGTGTTTCATATGACGCGTTCAGCGCCATTTCTCAGCCAATGAAGAGTGTGGGCAGCGCGGTGACATAGGTCTCAGTCCCCACCATCTTAGAGAAGGGCATCACAGTGATTGGCTTGCTTTCTGCGGCGTCACAGGGGCTATAAAGGGGCGTGCACGCCGACCGCCATCTTACTTCTGCCGATCTGAGCATAGGGAGAGGTTGCTGTAGCTTCGTCTGAACCAGGGATATTGTTAGGAAGGGAATATTAACCCCCAAAACGCTTGTGCTGTAGCAATTTCCACTGTCCAACACCACCTTTTATTTGCAGGGAGGCTAGATTTCTATGCATCAGGTCTGTAGCTTATAAGGCTCCCTGATAGCTGCATTGCTGTTTGTACGCCGCTGTGCAAACCAACTGCTTTTTTCAAAGCAAAAATCATGTTGCTGCTTCTTTTCTGCACAGTTCTCTTGTTTCTTTGTCCACACTCTTGTGTCCAGCAGTTCTTTTTATTGCTGCCATACTAATCCTTTGATCATTGTATGGAGATTGAAATTGTACTACAGCCCTTGTATTTTTTGATATATCTGTCATCCACTTTCTGCCACTCAAACTGTGTAGTGTAATACAGTGGGCCTGATTTTTTCCTGCATTCTCCCACACATAAAAAAGGGAGATTTATATTGCCAGTGAGTGCATCTGCGTCAGTCCTGTTTGTGGCATCTGTCATCCACTTTCTGCCACTCAAACTGTGTAGTGTAATACAGTGGGCCTGATTTTTTCCTGCATTCTCCCACACATAAAAAAGGGAGATTTATATTGCCAGTGAGTGCATCTGCGTCAGTCCTGTTTGTGGCATCTGTCATCCACTTTCTGCCACTCAAACTGTGTAGTGTAATACAGTGGCCCTGATTTTTTTCCTGCATTCTCCCACACATAAAAAAGGGATATTTATATTGCCAGTGAGTGCATCTGCGTCAGTCCTGTTTGTGGCATCTGTCATCCACTTTCTGCCACTCAAACTGTGTAGTGTAATACAGTGGCCCTGATTTTTTTCCTGCATTCTCCCACACATAAAAAAGGAAGATTTGTATTGCCACTGAGTGTATCTGCGTCAGTCCTGTTTGTGGCATCTGTCATCCACTTTCTGCCACTCAAACTGTGTAGTGAAATGCAGTGGCCCTGATTTTTTCCTGCATTCTCCCACACATAAAAAAGGGAGATTTATATTGCCACTGAGTGCATCTGCGTCAGTCCTGTTTGTGGCATCTGTCATCCACTTTCTGCCACTCAAACTGTGTAGTGTAATACAGTGGGCCTGATTTTCCCAGCAGTCTCACACACCTATAAAGGGAGATTTAAATCTCACAACAAGTTTACGTACACCTTCTAACTGGTTTTACAGTACCATATTACGTTTGTTAGATTGGTTACATTTTTCCAAGAATGAGGAAGTCTGGTGGAAGAGGTCATGGCCGTGGGCTGTCATTGTCAGCTGGTAATGATGGTAGTGGTGGTGGAGCATCAGGTGGTCATGGGAAAAGCAATATAGCACCTAAGTCTCAAGTTGTTCAGTCACCGTCATCGTCTGGCTACACAAGGCCTCGAACGCTCCCTTTTCTGGGAGTAGGAAAACCGCTTTTAAAGCCGGAGCAGCAGGAACACGTTTTGGCTTTCCTTGATGACTCTGCCTCTAGCTCTTTCGCCTCCTCTTCGGAAAGTGCAAAATTTAAAAGCAGCGCGTCGTCAGTGGATACTCCCGGTCAGGAACAAGACGCTTCCTTGTGTCCTTCACCCAGAACAACAGAGAAGGATGCGTCAGGCGACACAACAGGTTACTCCATGGAGCTCTTTACACATACCGTGCCTAGGATAGAAAGAGAAATTGTTAACAGGCCATGCCCATTACAAGATGAATCGGACATGGAGTGCACAGATGCACAGCCACAGCTAGATTATAATGCTGTTCCATTGACTCAGATCACAACATTGCCCTCACAGTGTACTGAGCCAGAATCTGACCCTGATGAGACTATGGTGCCCCGTCCCGAACGCTATAGCACCGGCTTACACGGTGACACAGAGGAAGGTGCACAGGACATAGAAGAGGAGGTGATAGATGACCCAGTTGTTGACCCCGATTGGCAGCCATTGGGGGAACAGGGTGCTGCCAGCAGTAGCTCTCAAGCGGAGGAGCAGGAGCCGCAGCAGGCATCAACATCGCAACAGCTAACATCTGGCAGGCCCGTATCTGGCCAAAAACGTGTGTCAAAACCAAAAACAGTTGTAGGACAGCGTGGCCATCCAGTTAAAGCAGCTCAGTGTGCAATGCCTGAAAAGGTATCCGATAGTAGGAAGAGTGCAGTCTGGCAATTTTTTAACCAAGATCCAAATGATCAGTGCAAAGTCATCTGTAAGAAATGCTCAAGGACCTTCAGCAGAGGTCAGAATGTGAAAAATCTAAATACAAGTTGCATGCGTAGACATTTAACCACCATGCACTTGCAAGCCTGGACTAACTATCAATCGTCCCGTAACGTTGTTGCACCCTCTCACAATGAAGCTTGTCAGCAACACTACATGCCTTCCATCACTGTAAGCCCACCGTTTACGAAACCACCTGCAGCAAATGTGGAGGTTTCGTCGCAAGGCCAAAGCAGTCAGGGAATCACCAGATTCGTGGCAGGAAACACTGTATGTAGGCCAACTGCAAGAATACCATCACCAACCCTTTCTCAGTCTGCCATGTTCACCATCACCCCCATTAGTTCCACCATATGCAGCTCTCCAGTCCAGCTCACCCTACAAGAGACTCTCGTTAGGAAAAGGAAGTACTCATCCTCTCATCCGCGTACACAGGGTTTGAACGCCCACATTGCTAGACTAATCTCGTTAGAGATGATGCCCTACCGGTTAGTTGAAAGCGAAGCTGTCAAAGCCCTGATGGACTATGCAGTACCATGCTACGACCTACCCAGTTGACATTTCTTTGCGAGAAAAGCCATCCCAGCCCTCCACCAGCATGTAAAAGACCGCATTGTCCATGCACTCAAGCAATCTGTCAGTAGAAAGGTGCACCTCACAACAGAAGAATGGACCAGTAGGCATGGCCAGGGACGTTATGTGTCCATCACAGCACACTGGGTTAATGTGGTGGATGCAGGGTCCACAGGAGACAGCCATATTGGGACAGTTCTGCCTAGCCCACGGTCTAGGAAACAGTTGGCTGTAGGCGTTCGCCCCCCTCCTCGTCCTCCAGCAGAAGCGAGAGCTCGTCCACAGACCGCAGTCGCACGACCACTCCATCCGCAGCTGCCACTATTGCACACGAGGTGTCCCATTATGGAACAGATAGAGGCAAATGTCAGCAGGCAGTGTTGGAAATTAAGTGTTTGGGCGACAACAGACACACCGCGGAAGTTCTGTCCGAGTTCTTGCAGCAAGAAGCTCAGTCATGGCTGGGCAGTGTACATCTTGAGGCAGGCAAGGTAGTCAGTGATAACGGAAGGAATTTTATGGCTGCCATAGCCCTTTCACAACTGAAACACATTCCTTGCCTGGCTCACATCTTGAACCTGGTGGTGCAGTGCTTCCTGAAAAGTTATCCTGAAGGTGCGCAGACTTTGCTCGCACATCCGCCGTTCGCCCGTACACTCCAGCCGTATGCAGAACCATCAGCGATCTTTGAAGCTTCCCCAGCACCGCCTAATAATCGACGTTGCAACAAGGTGGAACTCCACACTGCACATGCTTCAGAGGCTGTGCGAACAGAGGCGTGCTGTTATGTATTTGTGGGAGGATACACATACACATTCAGGCAGTTGGATGGCAGACATGGAGTTGTCAGGTGTGCAGTGGTCGAAGCTACAAGACCTGTGCCAAGTCCTTCAGTGTTTTGAGGAATGCAGATGCCTGGTTAGTGCAGACGACGCCATCATAAGCATGCGCATCCCCCTAATGTGTCTGCTGGTGCAAAGTTTGACGCACATAAAGGAGCAGGCATCTGCAGCCGAGAACGAGGGAAGCCTTGATGACAGTCAGCCATTGTCTGGTCAGGGAAGTCTACTGGATGAGGTGGTGGGCGAAGAGAAGGAGGACGAGGAGGATGATGGGGATGAATATTTTTTGGATGAGGAAGCTTCTCAGGGGGCAATAGAAACTGGTGGCGTTGCAAGGTCAGGTTCAGGGTTTTTGAGGGAGACAAGTGACGTTGATTTGCCAGAAAGTGCTCCTCAACCCAGCAAAAGCAGTGAATTGACACCTGGAACATTGGCCCACATGGCGGATTATGCCTTGCATATCCTAAAAAGGGACCCCCGCATTATAAAAATGATGACCAATGACGATTACTGGTTGGCCTGCCTCCTGGATCCACGCTATAAAGAGAAATTGCAAAATATCATGCCACATGAGAACCTTGAGCAAATATTGGCAACCAAACAAGCAACTCTTGTAGACCGTTTGATTCAGGCATTCCCAGCACACAGCTGCGGTGATAGTTCTCACACGAGCTGCAGGGGGCAACATGGCAGAGGTGTTAGAGGTGCACAAATCAGAATTGGCGTTGGCCCGGGGGGATTTTCTAACCAGGCTGTGGAGTGATTTCGCAATGACCGCAGACAGGACAGGTACTGCAGCATCATTTCAAAGTGACAGGAGACAACATTTGTCCAGTATGGTTACTAACTATTTTTCCTCCCTTATCGATGATCTCCCTCATCCGTGATTCCCATTTGATTACTGGGCATCCAAAATAGACACCTGGCCTGAATTGGCAGAATATGCATAGCAGGAGCTTGCTTGCCCAGCAGCTAGTGTGCTATCAGAAAGAGTATTCAGTGCTGCTGGTTCAATACTGACCGAAAAAAGTCGTCTGGCTACTCAAAATGTTGATGATCTAACCTTCATTAAAATGAACCAATCATGGATTTCTAATAATTTTGCCCCACCTTTCCAAGCTGACACATAGCTTTCCAGTAAAAAGGTTTTGCTTTTGGACTGGTCTTACTGACTGTTCCAATTTCTCCATTTGCAGCTGCTGTATGTCCAGCATACGCCATTTTTACACCTCCCTAAATGGGCTGACTCTCCCCACGGGGCCATGGTCACCACTTGGCGCAAGCACCCGTGAGAGTGCCGTTTGTCTGAAGAGGTGGGTGTGCCCACTTTTGGGCGACCTCAGTGGCACAGGGTCCCTCATAGTACAATGAAGTGTCTCTGGCGGTGGTGGTGCGCACCCAACGTCAGACACACCGTTGTAACATGAGGGGCCCTGGGCCAGTACCGCCAGCCATGAGAGAGTGTTGCCCCCCCAAGCTCAAACAGTGCTCTACCACTTGCAAAATTATCTCTCACTGCTCCACCACTGTTTAGTCTATGCGGTTAAATCCTTCAATGGCACTGCCAATACCAATTTTTTGACATATATGATGCTATTAAAAATATTCAGGGGCCCTGTCCTACATTTACACCAGTTAATACTTTGTGCCAAATACCACTGTCTGCAAGTCAGCAGAGGAGCCCACCCCTGTACCTAGGTATGCCACCTGTTTATTTGTTAAATTTTTTTTTTGCCAGACATTAACCTCAATTTATTATTTTGGCCTACTAACTGTGTCAGACACTCCTTCCAATTGTCCTCCGCTGACAACACCAATGCTGCCTGTGTAAACCTAGAACCTATTTAAAAGTGCATAGAGCCTACTTTTTTATTTTAGGCCTAGTAAGTCTGTCTGTGGTCCCTCCTTCCAATTGTCCTCCACTGACCACACCAATGCTGCCTGTGTACCCCTGGAATCTATTTAAAAGTGCACAGAGCCTACTTTTTTATTTTAGGCCTAGTAAGTCTGTCTGCGGTCTTTCCTTCCAATTGTCCTCCACTGACCACACCAATGCTGTCTGTGTACCCCTGGAACTTATTTAAAAGTGCATAGAGCCTACTTTTTTATTTTAGGCCTAGTAAATCTGTCTGCGGTCCCTCCTTCCAATTGTCCTCCACTGACCACACCAATGCTGCCTGTGTACCCATGGAACCTATGTAAATCTGCATAGAGCCAACTTTATTTATTTTAGGCCTAGTAAGTCTGACTGCGGTCCCTCCTTCCAATTGTCCTCCACTGACCACACCAATGGCGCCTGTGTACCCATGGAACCTATTTAAAAGTGCATAGAGCCTACTTTTTTATTTTAGGCCTAGTAAGTCTGTCTGCGGTCCCTCCTTCCTATTGTCCTCCACTGACCACACCAATGCTGCCTGTGTACCCCTGGAACCTATTTAGAAGTGCATAGAGCCTACTTTTTTTATTTTAGGCCTAGTAAGTCTGTCTGCGGTCCCTCCTTCCAATTGTCCTCCACTGACCACACCAATGCTGCCTGTGTACCCCTGGAATCTATTTAAAAGTGCATAGAGCCTACTTTTTTATTTTAGGAATAGTAAGTCTGTCTGCGGTCTCTCCTTCCAATTGTCCTCCACTGACCACACCAATGCTGCCTGTGTACCCCTGGAACTTATTTAAAAGTGCATAGAGCCTACTTTTTTATTTTAGGCCTAGTAAATCTGTCTGCGGTCCCTCCTTCCAATTGTCCTCCACTGACCACACCAATGCTGCCTGTGTACCCATGGAACCTATGTAAATCTGCATAGAGCCAACTTTATTTATTTTAGGCCTAGTAAGTCTGTCTGCGGTCCCTCCTTCCAATTGTCCTCCACTGACCACACCAATGCTGCCTGTGTACCCCTGGAACCTATTTAGAAGTGCATAGAGCCTACTTTTTTTATTTTAGGCCTAGTAAGTCTGTCTGCGGTCCCTCCTTCCAATTGTCCTCCACTGACAACACCCATGCTGCCTGTGTACCCATGGAACCTATTTAAAAGTGCATAGAGCCTACTTTTTTTTACTTTTGGCCTAGTAATTCTGTCTGCGGTCCCTCCTTACAATTGTCCTCCATTGACCACACCAATGCTGCCTATGTACCCCTGGAACCTATTTAAAAGTACATAGAGCAAATTTTTTTATTTTAGGCCTAGTAAGTCAGTCTGCGGTCCCTCCTTCCAATTGTGCTCTGCTGTAATGTGTACACCTGTAACGCTGCCGCACGTGTACACCTGTAACCTTTTTTAAACTGCTTTGAGCCAACTTTTTGGTTTAAAGCCTACTACCTGTGTCTGTCTGCGCCACTTAATACAGCTGTCTTCCTCTTAAAAAAGCTGAGCTTCATTTGTCAGGTTTTCAGCCTATCGGAATATGAAAACTGCATTGTGACTACTAGTTTGGTTGGGGCCTACTAACGGTGTCTGCTGCTCCTTGGTGTTCTCCTGGTTTTTTTCATTAGCTTCAATCTTCAGGCTTTCGTCCTATGTTTTTTAAAATATTAAACTGCATTTGGCCTACTAGTTTGGTTGGGGCCTACTAACGGTGTCTGCCGCTCCTATGTGTTCTCTGTTATGATCCGGTGACCTGGGAGCAGCATGAAAACTTTCACTGGAGTAGGTAGTAGTAGTGTAGCATCGGGTAGTTTCGTCAAACTCAATCTGACAGGTGCCCCGCCCCTATCAAAGTGTATCAAAGTGTGTAACCCCTCCCCTCCCCTTGTCTGACGGCTGGTATCCAGCTGTCCCTCCTTGTTTGATTCCCCCTTTTGATATAGTTTAATATAGTTTAATTTGTTGTAGTTTTGATATTATTCCCGTATTTTGTGGAATAACACATGTTTATAATTATAGCCTAGTCGTGTATTTATTTTACACGTGGTTTATAACACCTTTCTCATTTGTTTTATAATAGATTTTATACGTATCCCCGAGTTTGATTCTGTAAGCTTTTGTTTTATTCACAGTGTATTCATATAGTGGAGAACTTAAAGCTGTTTATATGTGTCTCTACTGAACACTATGGTGAACATTAACTAAATGTTTATTTTCACAAACAGAGAATCTGCTGTGGGTATTTGCAGTGTATTCATATAGTGGAAAACTTAAAGCTGTCTATTTGTTTTTGTAAATGGTGAACACTAACTAAATGGTGAACATTACCTAAATGTTTAGGTTAACTGCGGTTCAGAGGTTCATAACACCTAGGTCAATTGTTGTTGTATTTGCGTACCCAATAAATGTTTATTTTCACAAGCAGAAGAGGCAGCTTTTCTGTTTGTACATCTATTGTACCTGAAGGTTATTGCGGGTCATGTGCCCAGGCATTGGATTTTATAACGCCGAATGTTTGATATTTGCTTTCTCTTTTTTGTGTCCTGAAGATGGCATCTGAGAAGTTATTTAGCTGTTATCTGTGGGGCATTGTAAGCTGTGTTTATTCACAGTGTAGCAGATTTTCTCCTTGTGGCTGCCTTATATACACAGAAGCGATATGCACCAATGTCACAACACAAGTTATAATATGACCCAATGTTACAACACAAGCAAGTAAGAAGCGGTATTTTATACGAATATAAATTTTATTTCTCACAATAAAACAACAGCTCAAAGAATATAAACACTAATATCCATATTAAATGACTCTTTAGCTTTATGAGTAAGAGACAACCTACAAATAGAATCCTTTTCCCTAGTAGTTTTATATTCTATGTCTGATATATTTCTACACAAAGCTACAAAACTATTTTGTAGTTTATAATGTATCACAGTAGTTTCATGCGAAGTTTACAAAATAATTAATATAGCGTTACAAGACGAGTACAGCATTTATCCAGTACATTCTTTACATCGTGAGCCACATGGTTTGTAGCATCGGTAGAGACCTTTTTTTTAGGTAGCAGAGTTCCGCGTGTGGTACCTAATGACGGCGAATGTAAAGATTGAATTGTACGGGGTGACGGAGCTAACTTCAGCGGTGTAGATACAGAGCGTGTCTCACTGTTGGTAATTTTTAATTCATCTAAAAGCTTCATAGTAGCGGGGTTACCCACAACTGTAGACGGCACATTTAGCTCTGCCATAGCCTGCATAAATGAATCCCAACCCGGCGGTAAATTTCTACTGTTCAGAGCATGGCTCTGCGTTGTACTACGTACCAAATCCAGTAAGTTAGACCCGGGTATTACGGATCCTTTGAAAATAAATTCAGCATTATTATTCCAGGCTGTGACATTTTTATCCTGCAGCATCCTGTTTAGTAAAAATTCAGCATTCTTTTTATATCTTTGGTTTATATGGCCAACAATTTCAGCGAACTCATGATTTTTATCAGAGTCGGCCTGTAATTCGCACTTTTACAGACTATATGTGGATTACAGCCTGTATACAGTAACAGGCGGCATGACTGAGTGTAATATTGCACTCAATACTGTGCAAAGGGTCTCAATACTTATGACCGTGTGATATTTCAGTTTTCTTTTTAATAAATTCGCAAAAATCTACATTTCTGTTTTGTTCAGGCATGCTGGCGTGCAGGGTGTACATTAATATATATATATCTCAGAATGCAACAGAATAGTAGTGCTAATTAGACCATATAATTAGAAAATTATGTAGAAACCCAAAGTTTTGATAAGTGTATGAAAATACACCAATATTAACTATTTGTGCTATTTTAGGCGTAAATTTGAACTATATGTATAGCAGTCAGGAGTTGGGGCGATGAAATATGTGTTACAAGCGTAGTGAATTGCAGATATATTCTACAGTGTATGGCATTTTGAGAAATGTGTGGCATAATCAATTACTTATCACGGCCACTAGATGGCATAATATCATATTAATTATACATTGGGGTATACTTTTGAAAACTTACAAATTCATTGGAAATTTTTAAACCATTATTGCTTAGGCAAATACAGAATATAAAAAGTAAAAACATTAAATAGTATAAAAATGTTTTATTGTCAGAACTAATTGGAAATAAAGAACACATTTTAAGCTAACCGCACTCACTTTACACAATCAGAAAAAAGGAAACACACTTTAAGTTAGCTAACAGCATGATGCCGACAAATGCATCTTTGCGGAATCTGAACACAACACATACAACACACGACAAGCATACACACACACAACATACAGAGCACATACAACACATGCGACACAACACACACGACAAGCATACACACACAACATACAGAGCACATACAACACATGCGACACACACAACAAACATACATAACATACAAAACACACACATCACATACAACACACATGACAAGCACACACACAACATACAGAACACATACAACACATGCGACACACACACAACACACACAACAAATACACATGATTTTTTGCACTTTATTAATATGCTGTCCACATATAGTATTTTTGATATCTCTTATTTCCATGGTGTAAAATCTCGTTGATGGCTTACAAAGACATTTCAATACTATAAAAATTCTTACAGAATATAAAAATGGTTTACTGGCAGTACTATACTGCGACTGGCTTATTTTTGTACAAATTCAGGCTGTTTGCTGATCCCCTTTCTGTATTTGCAAACCGTGCAATATATCTTTATAGAAATAACACTTCTGCACCCACGGGCGCTTCTCAGCCAGACAGGCATCCGGTACTCATCAGGCACTGTGAAATAATGCAAAAATACAGCTGTGTGCGGCTGGCTGCATCAACATTTTGCTATTATAAGTTTATGGTTTGTAAAGAACACGCATCACATACAGAACTCACACACACACACACACACAACACACAACACACAACACTCACATATGAAAAATGACAATCATTGTATGTGATTTAAAAGACTTTAGTTAGATTTATCAGGGGTGATTTAGTTTGAAAGCCCGCAGTTCCGCGGTAATGGCAGGTGTTGGACATGCATTTAACAGTCTTTCATATGTATCGCAGAACGATTTTAGTTCCATCTGTGCGAGTTTGCTTTGAGCGTACTGCGCAGACATGTCAGTAAACATTTTGACATGGGCAGCATCCCACGAAGGACGACACAAAACACACACATCACATACAACACACACGATAAGCACACACACAACATACAGAACACATACAACACATGCGACACACACACAACACACACAACAAATACACATGATTTTTTGCACTTTATTAATATGCTGTCCACATATAGTATTTTTGATATCTCTTATTTCCATGGTGTAAAATCTCGTTGATGGCTTACAAAGACATTTCAATACTATAAAAATTCTTACAGAATATAAAAATGGTTTACTGGCAGTACTATACTGCGACTGGCTTATTTTTGTACAAATTCAGGCTGTTTGCTGATCCCCTTTCTGTATTTGCAAACCGTGCAATATATCTTTATAGAAATAACACTTCTGCACCCACGGGCGCTTCTCAGCCAGACAGGCATCCGGTACTCATCAGGCACTGTGAAATAATGCAAAAATACAGCTGTGTGCGGCTGGCTGCATCAACATTTTGCTATTATAAGTTTATGGTTTGTAAAGAACACGCATCACATACAGAACTCACACACACACACACACACACACACACACACACAACACACAACACACAACACTCACATATGAAAAATGACAATCATTGTATGTGATTTAAAAGACTTTAGTTAGATTTATCAGGGGGGATTTAGTTTGAAAGCCCGCAGTTCCGCGGTAATGGCAGGTGTTGGACATGCATTTAACAGTCTTTCATATGTATCGCAGAACGATTTTAGTTCCATCTGTGCGAGTTTGCTTTGAGCGTACTGCGCAGACATGTCAGTAAACATTTTGACATGGGCAGCATCCCACGAAGGACGACATGTGTAAGGTGAATGTACAGCAACTTTCTGCTTTCTATCTACACGGCGCCGGGATACGGCGCCTTTCTTTAGAGGTAATACAGGGGCAAAAACGCTAGAAGAGCCTGCAAGAGCAGTATCTGCAGATTGCACAGTCTGGCACACAGGTATATTGAGGGGGTCTATGGGTGACCACATACCCTCGGAGAGCTGTTCAATTTCTCTGTTTTCAGGAGTAACTTGTGGTATGGCGTCTGGGCTATTGGAGGGCCGTGTTATGCGGGGCCTAGCGTTCTGCGCGGCCCGTTTCTCTCTTGAAACGCGCGTATATTTCTGATGGGGAATCTTGGGGCTTGGATTCCCGGGTTGTTTTGGTGCCGCGGAGCATTCATCACAATCCACAACACAGATGGGCGAAAGAGATGTTGCGCGCACCGTCGTATTAGCTCTTTGCGGTTGATTCTCTGCAGCTCCGTAATTACGCCGGTGCAAAACTCGTTGCTGAAGAGGCGACGTATCTAAAAGAAAAGATACAAGTGGCGGTTAGCCGCGAAACGGAGCAAAATTGGAAAAGCTAAACGGCGACGCATAGCTATGATACTGCGTAATATTTGAAAAGTTAACGGGGGCCGCTACCCGTGAAATCATTGTAACAATATTTACATAAACATGTATAGAGCAGTCCAGATATATACTTACAAGTATGAAGCGGGAATTGTTCCACAACAGCTCCTGATTTAACGGGCGGCGCAATGCTCAAACTCGCAGAGGCGGGAATATTCTCTTTTTCAAGCTGTATTTTCCGGGCAACTAAATTAGCGGGTGTAAGTAAAAATATAACGATTAGCGAACATAGAATTGATTTTCTACACAAAACTACAGCATTGAAATGGTTATATACAGTTAGGGCCAGAAATATTTGGACAGTGACACAATTTTCGCGAGTTGGGCTCTGCATGCCACCACATTGGATTTGAAATGAAACCTCTACAACAGAATTCAAGTGCAGATTGTAACGTTTAATTTGAAGGGTTGAACAAAAATATCTGATAGAAAATGTAGGAATTGTACACATTTCTTTACAAACACTCCACATTTTAGGAGGTCAAAAGTAATTGGACAAATAAACATAACCCAAACAAAATATTTTTATTTTCAATATTTTGTTGCAAATCCTTTGGAGGCAATCACTGCCTTAAGTATGGAACCCATGGACATCACCAAACGCTGGGTTTCCTCCTTCTTAATGCTTTGCCAGGCCTTTACAGCCGCAGCCTTCAGGTCTTGCTTGTTTGTGGGTCTTTCCGTCTTAAGTCTGGATTTGAGCAAGTGAAATGCATGCTCAATTGGGTTTAGATCTGGAGATTGACTTGGCCATTGCAGAATGTTCCACTTTTTGGCACTCATGAACTCCTGGGTAGCTTTGGCTGTATGCTTGGGGTCATTGTCCATCTGTACTATGAAGCGCCGTCCAATCAACTTTGCAGCATTTTGCTGAATCTGGGCTGAAAGTATATCCCGGTACACTTCAGAATTCATCCGGCTACTCTTGTCTGCTCTTATGTCATCAATAAACACAAGTGACCCAGTGCCATTGAAAGCCATGCATGCCCATGCCATCACGTTGCCTCCACCATGTTTTACAGAGGATGTGGTGTGCTTTGGATCATGTGCCGTTCCCTTTCTTCTCCAAACTTTTTTCTTCCCATCATTCTGGTACAGGTTGATCTTTGTCTCATCTGTCCATAGAATACTTTTCCAGAACTGAGCTGGCTTCTTGAGGTGTTTTTCTGCAAATTTAACTCTGGCCTGTTTATTTTTGGTATTGATGAATGGTTTGCATCTAGATGTGAACCCTTTGTATTTACTGTCATGGAGTTTTCTCTTTACTGTTGACTTAGAGACAGATACACCTACTTCACTGAGAGTGTTCTGGACTTCAGTTGATGTTGTGAATGGGTTCTTCTTCACCAAATGAAGTATGCGGCGATCATCCACCACTGTTGTCATCCGTGGACGCCCAGGCCTTTTTGAGTTCCCAAGCTCACCAGTCAATTCCTTTTTTCTCAGAATGTACCCAACTGTTGATTTTGCTACTCCAAGCATGTCTGCTATCTCTCTGATGGATTTTTTCTTTTTTTTCAGCCTCAGGATGTTCTGCTTCACCTCAATTGAGAGTTCCTTTGACCGCATGTTGTCTGCTCACAGTAACAGCTTCCAAATGCAAAACCACACACCTGGAATCCACCCCTGACCTTTTAACTACTTCATTGATTACAGGTTAACGAGGGAGACTCCTTCAGAGTTAATTGCAGCCCTTAGAGTCCATTGTCCAATTACTTTTGGTCCCTTGAAAAAGAGGACGCTATGCATTACAGAGCTATGATTCCTAAACCCTTTCTCCGATTTGGATGTGGAAACTATCATATTGCAGCTGGGAGTGTGCACTTTCAGCCCATATTATATATATAATTGTATTTCTGAACATGTTTTTGTAAACAGCTAAAATAACAAAACTTGTGTCACTGTCCAAATATTTCTGGCCCTAACTGTATATATATATATATATATATATATATATATATATATATACATATTTATATATATATATTTTCAAAAATGAATTTTCTGACAGTTAGCTAGCAGCTGTAAGTAAATAAGAGCATTACACAAAAGTGAGAATCGCCTGTATTCCAGGTGAACAGATACCTTTTCTATTCTTGAAACACCTGCGTAACGAGCTGCCGCGTCTTTTAGGCGCATCGGGTGGCGATGAAATTGCAGGGTTCTTGACATCTATGATCTCCACGTCGGAACCCAGCGTATCGCATGGCTCGGGAACACACCAGTTTTCAGGCATATCGTGCGATGTCTCCGTGTCAGTATCTGTATGAGAAATTGCGCGTAGTTCGTGTTTACATACAAAGGATTAAAGCAACTGACATAGTATAATATAGTTTTACGGCATAAACATATTTGCGGTGTAAATTAATATAGCAAGACTTATGCCGCTATATATTAATAATTCAGTATTATATTGGTGACTACCGCTATTATTTGTTTTATTAATTTAAGCATATATTTATTATGACATAATTTGTGTAATACAATAGATAATAGCGGCTATAGTTTTACGTCATAAACAGTATATATTAACATAGATAATATATATATATATATATATTAGAATGTAGAATGTAAGCCCGCAAGGCCTGGGTCCTCTGTATCAGTCCGTCATTGTTAGTTTGTTTACTGTATGTGCTATTTGTAACGTGTATGTAACCCCGTCTCATGTACAGCACCATGGAATCAGTGGTGCTATATAAATAAATAATAATAATAATAATATATATATTTAGCTTTCTTACATGTGATACATGAAAGATAAATATCTTTGTACCGTGTTACAATGAAATTTTTCCCTATCTAAAAGCAAAAAGGCGCGCCTAATTACCCATGATGAGGTGAAGAGCAGGGCCATTATCGGTTAGCGGCTCCACGGCTTCAATGCGCTCATAATTCTGCGTTATGAAATTATTGCGCCAATCGGGCGACATACACGGCTCTTAAATAAGAAAGAATGCGTGAATATATAATTAATATAAATTACTTATAATATAATGACTCAATCAGAATGAGTCAATACTCTGCACATTATACGCGTATAATACTGAGTTAATACATGCATTAATTGCATGTATGCCTGTGTTCTGGGTGTTAACAGAAGGCGTTCGGTGGGACGTAACTGGGTGTGTTTCTGGGTGTTAACAGCTGGCTTGTTTTCTGACACTCAGGATAAATACAGCTGGCTGTACCACTATAGTACAGCAGACATCCACCAGAAGCCAGACTAGACTAAAAGAAGAACTATTCTAAATGTAAGTATATAAGACAGTTGGCTTATTATTCGCAATTGCTTAATTATATTTAACTATGCATCTCTAAAACCATAATTAAGGATGTTATTTGTTTAATAAGTTAGTGTTATACTGTCAGCTATATGCATTGGCAGAGGCATAACCACCATTGCTATCTGACATGTGTTAGCAATTAGTCATGGGTGCCGTATAATGCGGATTCCCTGTAGGTGTGGGCACGGTGGGTGGTCATTTCTCTTTAAATACATGGATAGTTCCTCCAAGCTTGAGAAGCAGAATCTTAAACACCATTTTTCTTGGCCTCTGAACAGCGGCGCTACTCTCTGAAAAAGTAAGTGTTTAATGTAGGGCCTCTGAACAGCTGCGCTACTCTCTGAAAAAGTAAGTGTTTAATGTAGGGCCTCTGAACAGCGGCGCTACTCTCTGAAAAAGTAAGTGTTTAATGTAGGGCCTCTGAACAGCTGCGCTACTCTCTGAAAAAGTAGGTGTTTACTGTTTTATTTGCGGCATAATATTATCATTGCCTGTAACGCATATTTTTGTAACGTAGTTTTAAACTGTATTTATTGGCGGAGCAGTTATAGATAAAACTTTTCCCCTATTTATTTAAGATGGACGCCCAATACCCTCGCGATCAATGCAGCCCCCTTCTTGCAAGCACACAATTAGGTATTATACGCGTATAATGTGCAGAGTATTGACTCATTCTGATTGAGTCATTATATTATAAGTAATTTATATTAATTATATATTCACGCATTCTTTCTTATTTAAGAGCCGTGTATGTCGCCCGATTGGCGCAATAATTTCATAACGCAGAATTATGAGCGCATTGAAGCCGTGGAGCCGCTAACCGATAATGGCCCTGCTCTTCACCTCATCATGGGTAATTAGGCGCGCCTTTTTGCTTTTAGATAGGGAAAAATTTCATTGTAACACGGTACAAAGATATTTATCTTTCATGTATCACATGTAAGAAAGCTAAATATATATATTATTATTATTATTATTTATTTATATAGCACCACTGATTCCATGGTGCTGTACATGAGACGGGGTTACATACACGTTACAAATAGCACATACAGTAAACAAACTAACAATGACGGACTGATACAGAGGACCCAGGCCTTGCGGGCTTACATTCTACATTCTAATATATATATATATATATATATTATCTATGTTAATATATACTGTTTATGACGTAAAACTATAGCCGCTATTATCTATTGTATTACACAAATTATGTCATAATAAATATATGCTTAAATTAATAAAACAAATAATAGCGGTAGTCACCAATATAATACTGAATTATTAATATATAGCGGCATAAGTCTTGCTACATTAATTTACACCGCAAATATGTTTATGCCGTAAAACTATATTATACTATGTCAGTTGCTTTAATCCTTTGTATGTAAACACGAACTACGCGCAATTTCTCATACAGATACTGACACGGAGACATCGCACGATATGCCTGAAAACTGGTGTGTTCCCGAGCCATGCGATACGCTGGGTTCCGACGTGGAGATCATAGATGTCAAGAACCCTGCAATTTCATCGCCACCCGATGCGCCTAAAAGACGCGGCAGCTCGTTACGCAGGTGTTTCAAGAATAGAAAAGGTATCTGTTCACCTGGAATACAGGCGATTCTCACTTTTGTGTAATGCTCTTATTTACTTACAGCTGCTAGCTAACTGTCAGAAAATTCATTTTTGAAAATATATATATATAAATATATATATATATATATATATATAACCGTTTCAATGCTGTAGTTTTGTGTAGAAAATCAATTCTATGTTCGCTAATCGTTATATTTTTACTTACACCCGCTAATCTAGTTGCCCGGAAAATACAGCTTGAAAAAGAGAATATTCCCGCCTCTGCGAGTTTGAGCATTGCGCCGCCCGTTAAATCAGGAGCTGTTGTGGAACAATTCCCGCTTCATACTTGTAAGTATATATCTGGACTGCTCTATACATGTTTATGTAAATATTGTTACAATGATTTCACGGGTAGCGGCCCCCGTTAACTTTTCAAATATTACGCAGTATCATAGCTATGCGTCGCCGTTTAGCTTTTCCAATTTTGCTCCGTTTCGCGGCTAACCGCCACTTGTATCTTTTCTTTTAGATACGTCGCCTCTTCAGCAACGAGTTTTGCACCGGCGTAATTACGGAGCTGCAGAGAATCAACCGCAAAGAGCTAATACGACGGTGCGCGCAACATCTCTTTCGCCCATCTGTGTTGTGGATTGTGATGAATGCTCCGCGGCACCAAAACAACCCGGGAATCCAAGCCCCAAGATTCCCCATCAGAAATATACGCGCGTTTCAAGAGAGAAACGGGCCGCGCAGAACGCTAGGCCCCGCATAACACGGCCCTCCAATAGCCCAGACGCCATACCACAAGTTACTCCTGAAAACAGAGAAATTGAACAGCTCTCCGAGGGTATGTGGTCACCCATAGACCCCCTCAATATACCTGTGTGCCAGACTGTGCAATCTGCAGATACTGCTCTTGCAGGCTCTTCTAGCGTTTTTGCCCCTGTATTACCTCTAAAGAAACGCGCCGTATCCCGGCGCCGTGTAGATAGAAAGCAGAAAGTTGCTGTACATACACCTTACACATGTCGTCCTTCGTGGGATGCTGCCCATGTCAAAATGTTTACTGACATGTCTGCGCAGTACGCTCAAAGCAAACTCGCACAGATGGAACTAAAATCGTTCTGCGATACATATGAAAGACTGTTAAATGCATGTCCAACACCTGCCATTACCGCGGAACTGCGGGCTTTCAAACTAAATCACCCCTGATAAATCTAACTAAAGTCTTTTAAATCACATACAATGATTGTCATTTTTCATATGTGAGTGTTGTGTGTTGTGTGTTGTGTGTGTGTGTGTGTGTGTGAGTTCTGTATGTGATGCGTGTTCTTTACAAACCATAAACTTATAATAGCAAAATGTTGATGCAGCCAGCCGCACACAGCTGTATTTTTGCATTATTTCACAGTGCCTGATGAGTACCGGATGCCTGTCTGGCTGAGAAGCGCCCGTGGGTGCAGAAGTGTTATTTCTATAAAGATATATTGCACGGTTTGCAAATACAGAAAGGGGATCAGCAAACAGCCTGAATTTGTACAAAAATAAGCCAGTCGCAGTATAGTACTGCCAGTAAACCATTTTTATATTCTGTAAGAATTTTTATAGTATTGAAATGTCTTTGTAAGCCATCAACGAGATTTTACACCATGGAAATAAGAGATATCAAAAATACTATATGTGGACAGCATATTAATAAAGTGCAAAAAATCATGTGTATTTGTTGTGTGTGTTGTGTGTGTGTCGCATGTGTTGTATGTGTTCTGTATGTTGTGTGTGTGCTTGTCGTGTGTGTTGTATGTGATGTGTGTGTTTTGTATGTTATGTATGTTTGTTGTGTGTGTCGCATGTGTTGTATGTGCTCTGTATGTTGTGTGTGTATGCTTGTCGTGTGTGTTGTGTCGCATGTGTTGTATGTGCTCTGTATGTTGTGTGTGTGTATGCTTGTCGTGTGTTGTATGTGTTGTTTTCAGATTCTGCAAAGATGCATTTGTCGGCATCATGCTGTTAGCTAACTTAAAGTGTGTTTCCTTTTTTCTGATTGTGTAAAGTGAGTGCGGTTAGCTTAAAATGTGTTCTTTATTTCCAATTAGTTCTGACAATAAAACATTTTTATACTATTTAATGTTTTTACTTTTTATATTCTGTATTTGCCTAAGCAATAATGGTTTAAAAATTTCCAATGAATTTGTAAGTTTTCAAAAGTATACCCCAATGTATAATTAATATGATATTATGCCATCTAGTGGCCGTGATAAGTAATTGATTATGCCACACATTTCTCAAAATGCCATACACTGTAGAATATATCTGCAATTCACTACGCTTGTAACACATATTTCATCGCCCCAACTCCTGACTGCTATACATATAGTTCAAATTTACGCCTAAAATAGCACAAATAGTTAATATTGGTGTATTTTCATACACTTATCAAAACTTTGGGTTTCTACATAATTTTCTAATTATATGGTCTAATTAGCACTACTATTCTGTTGCATTCTGAGATATATATATATTAATGTACACCCTGCACGCCAGCATGCCTGAACAAAACAGAAATGTAGATTTTTGCGAATTTATTAAAAAGAAAACTGAAATATCACACGGTCATAAGTATTGAGACCCTTTGCACAGTATTGAGTGCAATATTACACTCAGTCATGCCGCCTGTTACTGTATACAGGCTGTAATCCACATATAGTCTGTAAAAGTGCGAATTACAGGCCGACTCTGATAAAAATCATGAGTTCGCTGAAATTGTTGGCCATATAAACCAAAGATATAAAAAGAATGCTGAATTTTTACTAAACAGGATGCTGCAGGATAAAAATGTCACAGCCTGGAATAATAATGCTGAATTTATTTTCAAAGGATCCGTAATACCCGGGTCTAACTTACTGGATTTGGTACGTAGTACAACGCAGAGCCATGCTCTGAACAGTAGAAATTTACCGCCGGGTTGGGATTCATTTATGCAGGCTATGGCAGAGCTAAATGTGCCGTCTACAGTTGTGGGTAACCCCGCTACTATGAAGCTTTTAGATGAATTAAAAATTACCAACAGTGAGACACGCTCTGTATCTACACCGCTGAAGTTAGCTCCGTCACCCCGTACAATTCAATCTTTACATTCGCCGTCATTAGGTACCACACGCGGAACTCTGCTACCTAAAAAAAAGGTCTCTACCGATGCTACAAACCATGTGGCTCACGATGTAAAGAATGTACTGGATAAATGCTGTACTCGTCTTGTAACGCTATATTAATTATTTTGTAAACTTCGCATGAAACTACTGTGATACATTATAAACTACAAAATAGTTTTGTAGCTTTGTGTAGAAATATATCAGACATAGAATATAAAACTACTAGGGAAAAGGATTCTATTTGTAGGTTGTCTCTTACTCATAAAGCTAAAGAGTCATTTAATATGGATATTAGTGTTTATATTCTTTGAGCTGTTGTTTTATTGTGAGAAATAAAATTTATATTCGTATAAAATACCGCTTCTTACTTGCTTGTGTTGTAACATTGGGTCATACTATAACTTGTGTTGTGACATTGATGCATATCGCTTCTGTGTATATGTGGCACCCCTAGGGGTATTTGCCACAAAAATAGTTACTGACACTAAATACAAATATTAAGATAGCAAAACTGCACTACCACCTCCGGCCAGAAGGGGGAGCTCCAGAGACTCCCCTTGATCCATTCTGGTCTGAGAGAAGAAATGGCAGTTGGGCTAAGGAGCTGATAGTGAGAGGTCATGCAGCTGAATTCCTAACAGCCCTATGACGGTTTCCAGGCCCAAATCACCGGCCTGAGGAGAAGAGGGATAGAGAAAAAGGACATTGTGAGAACCGGGTAGCATTAATCACTACCTAGAACAGGCGCAAAGACGGATACCGGATCCGTGGCTGTATTCATTACATATAATACAGCAACCGGAAAAACGTGAGGTGATATCAGCTTCACTAGGGTCGGACGCAGCAACAGACACAGAGTTCAGCGGTACTCCTGGAGGGGGTAAGCCGATAAAAGGACTCGGGTTGCCCGTCGAACCAGGACCCGGAGGGGACAGATTGGGCCAGCAGCCAGTTCACATACAGCAGCAGGGCCACACAGATATTGCGTACAATAAGAGGCGAAGACCCCGGCAGGGTCAAAGTAACTCAGAGTTCCCATACAGACTCCGGTGACAGGACTGGTTGTAAATCCTTTTTTTGTTAAAGTAAACTGGTTAAACGTTTCAGTGCCTCAGTTTTTTCATTTGGACAATAGCCATCTATCCAGGATTGGGATCATCACCGCTGGGAGAACCTGCTGCTGATCAAGTAAGTGCCTGTTCCCTCACGATACCCTTTACACTGTGCATTGCCTGAGGCCACAGCACCGGGTCAAGCCACCCGTGACACCCCCCTCAAGAGACAGACCCCATTGGTCCGGTGCTGGGTACCCCGGTCTCTTGGGCGTCACATTTGGCGTCACGAACAGGATCTAGCCAGCCCGTATACCGGGTATTGTGTGCCGTGATTGGAGCCCAAAACTGTGAAAACTTGGATGAAAAATCTTGAAAATTGACTTTATTAAAGAAAATTCCATTCCCCATTGAAAACTATTAAAAGTGACTTTTCCCCATTGGTTATAATGGAGTAAAGATGGCCGCCATCCCCTGAGGTGATCACCTCATGACAGTTGGGCACGAGACTGTTAATTGAGCTACGCCATCACCTGAGCCCCAGTCTAACTGAAAAACTTCAGAATCCGCCATTACAGTGCGTGCGGCGGGCGGGAGCAGCAGGGGGCGTGTCATTGTGGGCGGCACCAAGCTGAGCGCTCTGACATCAGAGCAAGGGGAAAATCGATCCTGCTGCACAGCGGAACGAATCTACACTATCCCGACGGAAGCGGAGGACCGGAAGGGTCCGGATTAACCAAGGGGGCACAGTATGTCGCAGCACGGAGACGCCGCAGCACCCGGCGACGCTAATACAGCTGAAAGACAGAGTGTTGCTAGAGAGTCCGGTAGCGCAGCGGTGCAAGGAGTGGCGCCCATCATGCCGGTGCTGATGCCATATACCCCGGGTGGCCCATGGCTTCCAATGTATGAAGGTGAGCCTAATACCCTTGACGATTTCAGAGAAAAGATGCTGGCCCATTTTGACATGTTCCCCGTGGGTGAAGTTCAGCGTTTTAGTCTCCTGATGATGCAGTTAAGTGGCCATGCTAAGCGAGAAGTCACAGCATGGGCAGCTGATCTAAAAGGCACTGTTGAACGCATATTTGCTGGATTAAAAGCTACATTTGAAACCACTGCCAGCAGCAAAGCTAAAGTACGATTCTTTAATTGCAAACAAAAAGTTAATGAGGGCGTGAGAGACTTTGCCTTAAACCTGCAGGAAGCCCTTAAATCACTTACACTGGCTGAACCCATTTTTAACACCGGAGCGGATAAACTGCTAAGAGATCAATTTATTGAGGGACTCTACACCCCTTCTCACCGGGGGCATGTGAGCATGCTTGTTTTTAAGAACCCTGAATTGACATTTGCCCAATTAAAGGAGAGCGTTATACGTCTCCAGCTGGCAGAGGCACCTCGGGATCAGGAGCCTGCGCAACTCATGGCAGAGGCTCCTCAACAACATGGAGTACCAGTGACATCAGCTATGTCCGGGGCCATTGCTAAGCCCCTGGGGCCCAATACTAATGAGGCTCTTCAACAAAAGCTTGATTCTTTAACTGATGTTGTTGCTTCAATGGCTAAAACCATGCAGGAGATGAGAGGACCCAAGATGGAGTTGTCAAACCGTAGAGAAGGTGTTCCATGGATGAGACCCCGGAGATACCCGACATGGAGAGGACGACCCCACTACCGCTACCAACCGGATGGACAGCCCATTTGCCGCCGTTGCCAGCAGCCAGGCCACTTTGCACGAGATTGTGATTTAAACGGGAATCCCCTGGGAATGCGGGCCGCTTCACAGGAATGAACTTTCAAGGCCCAACACCCTGGCACGACAGGTACATCGGAGAACGACCCATTATCCCTATCGTGCTGGACGGAATGCCCCTCAACGCTTTGCTGGACACAGGTTCCCAGATTTCATCTATACCGTATATCCTTTATAAGAGGTACTGGGCTGATGCAGATATTGATAAAGGGCCCTCTGATGTTGAACTAGATATATGGGCCAGTAATGGTATGTTGGTACCGAAACTAGGATTCAGGGAGATGACCATAAAGATTGGTAAAGTAGAATTGAAGAAACAGGGTATAATTGTTGTTGATGTTGACCGGCGGAACTGTGAACCAACTGTATTGATAGGAATGAATGTGTTAGAGAACTGCTTTTCCGAAGTCATTTCTGTCTTACAGCAAATTGCTGAAACTGCCCAATCCTGCCAGCAGAGAGTTCTCCGGAGGGAAATAAAAGTATTGATGTTAAGGCAACAGGTAGAAGTTGCAGGTGGAGAAATCGGCAGTGTGAGGGTAAGTGATTCAACGTCTATTGTAATCCCACCAAAAACAGAAATGCTGGTATGGTGTAGAGCAGCCATTGGTACTAAGGGACGAGATAATCAAGCCTTAATAGAACCAGTGTACACCGACAGCAGGCCCACTATACTCACAGCACGAGGGATAGTCGAGGTACACCGGGGACGAGTGCCGGTACGACTTTTGAACTGTGGAGAGGAAGAGGTCACTTTGCCAAGGTATGCTACAATGGCAAAGCTATATACTGTTGACAACAATGCCATCACAACCATTGAGCCCTTAGAACCAACCTGTCAGGTGGAAGGCAATGGCTCAGATGGAGAAATGGAGGATTGGTGCCAACAGCTACACGTGGGCATAAATTCAACACCTACCCATCAAAAACAAGGGGTGTATAGGCTAGTGACGGAATATGAACAAGTCTTCAGTAAACACCCATTGGACTTTGGACGGATAGAAGGGGTAGAACACATAATCCCCACTAGTGACCATCCCCCAATAAAAGAAAGATATAGACCCATACCGCCCGCTCACTATCAATGTGCAAAAGATATGCTGAGGGAGATGAAACAGGCCGGGGTAATAAGAGACAGCTGTAGCCCCTGGGCGGCCCCTCTAGTGATTGTCAAAAAAAAGGACGGAACCATGAGAATGTGCGTAGACTACCGGAAGATTAATAACATCACCCATAAAGACGCCTACCCCTTGCCTAGGATAAAAGAGTCCTTAACTGCTTTGAAATCTGCTAATTATTTTTCCACCTTAGACTTAACAAGCGGGTATTGGCAAGTCCCTGTGGCTGAGCGAGATAAGGAAAAGACGGCATTCACCACACCAATGGGTCTATGTGAATTTAATCGCATGCCGTTCGGACTCTGCAACGCATCCGGTACCTTCCAGCGGCTGATGGAATGCTGCCTCGGACACAAGAACTTCGAGACCGTCCTCCTGTACCTAGATGATGTGATCGTCTACTCAAAGACTTACGAACAACACTTAATAGACCTGGCAGAAGTGTTCGAAGCCTTATCCAGGTATGGCATGAAAGTCAAGCCATCCAAATGTCACCTTCTCAAGCCAAAGGTCCAGTACCTGGGACACATCGTGAGTTCGGAGGGAGTAGCACCAGATCCCGAGAAAATAAGCGCCATAAGGGATTGGCCAAGACCTACCAGCGCAAAAGAAGTGAGACAATTCCTGGGATTGGTGGGTTACTATCGCAGATTTATAAAAGGATTTACCAAGTTGGCAGCACCCTTGCAAGACACCTTGGTA
This sequence comes from Ranitomeya imitator, assembly GCF_032444005.1. NCBI lineage: Eukaryota > Metazoa > Chordata > Amphibia > Anura > Dendrobatidae > Ranitomeya > Ranitomeya imitator. The sequence goes on along the minus strand of NC_091285.1, from coordinate 219,468,238 downwards.
GGGCAGACGAAGAAACCTTCAAACCGAAACCCTCCTTTTCAGTGGAACGACGAAAGGGAAGACTCCTTTGAACAACTAAAGAAGGCACTAACCGGAGAAGAGGTTCTGGCATACCCAGATTACCATCAACCTTTCATCCTCTACACCGATGCCAGTAATGTGGGACTAGGAGCGGTGCTGTCACAAAAGCAAGAAGGTCGGGAGAAAGTCATCGCCTTTGCAAGTAGAAAGCTCCGGCCTACTGAAATAAATTCAGAAAATTACAGCTCCTTCAAATTGGAACTACTGGCAGTAGTTTGGGCTGTGACTGAACGTTTCAAACACTATCTGGCCGCTGCAGAATTTATTGTCTATACTGACAACAATCCGTTGACCCACCTGGACACAGCCAAATTAGGTGCGTTAGAACAGCGATGGATAGCCCGGTTATCTAATTACAACTTCAAGATCAAGTATCGAGCAGGTCGCAAGAATGGAAATGCCGATGCCCTATCCCGGATGCCACACTTGAGAGATGTAGAAGAAGAAACGGGGGAGCTTGAAGAAATTGAACTACCAGCCTTCCATCATCCCAAGGCAAAACATCATCAGTCAAGTACCTATCAGAAACAACAAGAGGTGAATTTAAATCCGTTAGCACACCATAGATGGGCTGACACCCAAGACAGCAATCCGGCTGTGAAGTTGGTGAAGGAACTGTTAACTGAGCAAAGTGCATATCCCGATGAGGATGCCCCAGAAGAGACGCATCAACTCTGGAAAGAGAGAGGCAAAATGTTCGTGTATCAAGGGAAGCTCTGTAGAAGGTACACCAATCCGAAAACACATGAATTGGTTTGGCAGATTATCGTGCCTAAACAAGATGTCAAGATGGTCCTCGAAGCTTACCATAATGGTGCTGGTCACTTCGGTTGGAAAAAGTTAGAAGTACTTCTAAGAGAAAGATTTTATTGGGTCGGGATGAGAAAATCAATCGAACAGTGGTGCAGAAATTGTGGCCCGTGCAACCTCAGAAGAAACGATCAAAAGAACCAAAGAGCACCACTGCAGCCCATAATCACCAAACAACCACTTGAACTTGTAGCCATGGACCACGTGAAGTTGACACCAAGCCGGTCTGGCTATGTCTATGCCTTGACCATCGTGGACCATTATTCACGCTTCTTGGTAGTAGTACCCGTAAAAGATCTGACAGCAAAAACAGCAGCCAAAGCGTTCCAAACGTACTTTTGTAGACCCCATGGATATCCGGAACAGGTTCTCACCGACCAAGGTACAGCCTTTGAATCAGAGATCTTCAGAGAATTCTGTAATATGTATGGTTGCAAAAAGATCCGGACGACGGCCTATCATCCACAAACAAACGGCTTATGCGAGAAGATGAACCATATTGTAATAGACCTACTAAAGACTTTACCTGAGACAGAAAGGAATCAATGGCCAGAGAAATTGCCTGACTTGGTGGATCTGTATAATCATGTTCCGGTGAGCTCTACCAACTGCACCCCAGCTTACCTTATGCGTGCAAGACCCGGCCAATTACCAATCGATCTAGAAATGGGAATTCTGAAACCAGACGCAGAAGTTCAAGACTCCAATTGGGATATCATACGGCAAAAGCAGTATCGCCAAGTGCAAGAGAGTGTGGAAAGAAGCCTTCAGCAAACTAGAGAAAGACAAGAGCGAACTTTCAACCAGAATGCTCTAGCGACCCCATTAAGACCGGGTGACCAAGTGCTCAAGAGAAATCGTCGAACCAATAAATTGGACAATCAGTGGGAAGCCGTACCCTACACAGTTTTACCAACAAGAGTGGATAATCCTAAAATGTGTCTCATTAGCAAAAACGGAGGCTTAACATCTGTACTAGTGTCAAGAGACAATCTTAAATTATGTCCGGAAGCATTGAAAGAGCCAGACATTGTCCAGCCAGAACCAGAAGTTATTCAACCCATACAGGTTCAACCAGTAAAGGAAAAAGAAGAGGAAGTGTATCACACCTGTATAGGAGACTTTCCCAAAACCCTACTAACATACCATGGTGCAGTAGTGGTTCCCATGGTGGCCTTTTACCCAACACCGAACCCAATACCAGAAGTCCCAAGACAGGAAGAGGCTGACCCCGTACTACAGGAGGTTCCAGGCCAGGAAGAACATATTCCTGGTCAGAGTAATCCCATTCACAGTGGACTTGCCAACTCCATAGTCGTGGAATTATCTATAGCAGAGCGGGCAGATACTACTTCCGCAGTAGACAGTAGTACACCACATGAAGAGACACCGCTATTACGTAGATCACAGCGTAGTACCCAGGGTCAATTACCGGCCAGGTATGCAGATTACCAACTATAAAGCTCATAATGTGAATTGTATATATGTTATGCCGTACATAGTTAAACAGAAAATGTAGTATAGTCATTGTTATCAGTCTGCAACGTTTAAGCCCAGTGCCTACAGAGACTTGTCTGTATGAACTTCTTGCATATTCTTGAACTTGTTATCAGCCTGGAGGCACTAAATCAAAGCTCCGGAAAGACTGCTTTTTGAACTTTGCTTTTTGCTCTTTTTGAACTTTCTTTAGACTTTATATTGAGTACCTTCAAGGGTAGAACTGTATTAATGGACGCTATTTGAAGTGACTTTTTACAGAACTCTATTTTTGTTTCCTTGAGTGGTTTTTGTAACTTTTCATTTTTAAGACTCTGTACATATTAATTGTTATTTCAAAATGTTATCGTCCCACAGTCCCGGAGTTCTGTTCTTAACTAAGGGGGAATGTGGCACCCCTAGGGGTATTTGCCACAAAAATAGTTACTGACACTAAATACAAATATTAAGATAGCAAAACTGCACTACCACCTCCGGCCAGAAGGGGGAGCTCCAGAGACTCCCCTTGATCCATTCTGGTCTGAGAGAAGAAATGGCAGTTGGGCTAAGGAGCTGATAGTGAGAGGTCATGCAGCTGAATTCCTAACAGCCCTATGACGGTTTCCAGGCCCAAATCACCGGCCTGAGGAGAAGAGGGATAGAGAAAAAGGACATTGTGAGAACCGGGTAGCATTAATCACTACCTAGAACAGGCGCAAAGACGGATACCGGATCCGTGGCTGTATTCATTACATATAATACAGCAACCGGAAAAACGTGAGGTGATATCAGCTTCACTAGGGTCGGACGCAGCAACAGACACAGAGTTCAGCGGTACTCCTGGAGGGGGTAAGCCGATAAAAGGACTCGGGTTGCCCGTCGAACCAGGACCCGGAGGGGACAGATTGGGCCAGCAGCCAGTTCACATACAGCAGCAGGGCCACACAGATATTGCGTACAATAAGAGGCGAAGACCCCGGCAGGGTCAAAGTAACTCAGAGTTCCCATACAGACTCCGGTGACAGGACTGGTTGTAAATCCTTTTTTTGTTAAAGTAAACTGGTTAAACGTTTCAGTGCCTCAGTTTTTCATTTGGACAATAGCCATCTATCCAGGATTGGGATCATCACCGCTGGGAGAACCTGCTGCTGATCAAGTAAGTGCCTGTTCCCTCACGATACCCTTTACACTGTGCATTGCCTGAGGCCACAGCACCGGGTCAAGCCACCCGTGACACCCCCCTCAAGAGACAGACCCCATTGGTCCGGTGCTGGGTACCCCGGTCTCTTGGGCGTCACATATATAAGGCAGCCACAAGGAGAAAATCTGCTACACTGTGAATAAACACAGCTTACAATGCCCCACAGATAACAGCTAAATAACTTCTCAGATGCCATCTTCAGGACACAAAAAAGAGAAAGCAAATATCAAACATTCGGCGTTATAAAATCCAATGCCTGGGCACATGACCCGCAATAACCTTCAGGTACAATAGATGTACAAACAGAAAAGCTGCCTCTTCTGCTTGTGAAAATAAACATTTATTGGGTACGCAAATACAACAACAATTGACCTAGGTGTTATGAACCTCTGAACCGCAGTTAACCTAAACATTTAGGTAATGTTCACCATTTAGTTAGTGTTCACCATTTACAAAAACAAATAGACAGCTTTAAGTTCTCCACTATATGAATACACTGCAAATACCCACAGCAGATTCTCTGTTTGTGAAAATAAACATTTAGTTAATGTTCACCATAGTGTTCAGTAGAGACACATATAAACAGCTTTAAGTTCTCCACTATATGAATACACTGTGAATAAAACAAAAGCTTACAGAATCAAACTCGGGGATACGTATAAAATCTATTATAAAACAAATGAGAAAGGTGTTATAAACCACGTGTAAAATAAATACACGACTAGGCTATAATTATAAACATGTGTTATTCCACAAAATACGGGAATAATATCAAAACTACAACAAATTAAACTATATTAAACTATATCAAAAGGGGGAATCAAACAAGGAGGGACAGCTGGATACCAGCCGTCAGACAAGGGGAGGGGAGGGGTTACACACTTTGATACACTTTGATAGGGGCGGGGCACCTGTCAGATTGAGTTTGACGAAACCACCCGATGCTACACTACTGGTAGTAACTATACTGACCGCAAATCCTGAACTTAACACCGCAACTAGAAGTAGCCGTGGGGTGTACCTAACAAACCCTAGACACCTCGTCACAGCCGGAGGACTAAATACTCCTATAGATGGAAATAGGAATTCTACCTTGCCTCAGAGCAGAACCCCAAAGGATAGGCAGCCCCCCACAAATATTGGCTGTGAGTAGGAGAGGAAAGACACACACAGGCAGAAAACAGGATTTAGCACAAGAGGCCACTCTAGCTAAAATAGGAAAGGATAGGACAGAGTACTGTGCGGTCAGTATTAAAACCCTTCCAAAAATATCCACAGCAGATTATACAAAAAATTCCTCCATCTAACTAAAGACGTGGAACGATATCTGCAACTCCAGAGACTCCTATACTCAGAGCAGGAATACAATAAAAAAACAAGCACACAGCTTGTGTGCCATAGAAAAAGAAACAGACACTTATCTTTGCTGAATTGGCAGCTAAGCAGGAGAAGCCAGACAGAGATCCAACACTTCCCAAGAAACATTGACAACTGGCAAGGACTAATGAGTCCTGCAAACCTAAATACCCCAGTCAGAATTGCAATCAGCAGATACACCTGTCCAGGACTGCAGCCCAGGGACAACTGCATTACCACCTACAACCACCGGAGGGAGCCCAAAAGCAGAATTCACAACAGTTCTCCTGGTTTACTTTCCCGAGCTTCAATCTTCAGGCTTTCGTTAAGTAGTTTTAATATTGAACTGCATTTGGCCTACTACTTTGGTTGGGGCCTACTAACGGTGTCTGCCGCTCCAAGGTTTTCTCCTGGCTTCCTTTCCTGAGCTTCTATCTTCAGGCTTTCATTAAGTAGTTTTAATATTACACTGCATTTGGCCTACTAGTTTGATTGGGGCCTACTAACGGTGTCTGCCGCTCCAAGGTGTTCTCCTGGTTTACTTGCCTTAGCTTCAATCTTCAGGCTTTCATTACGTAGTTTTAATATTGCACTGCATTTGCCCTACTAGTTTTGTTGGGGCCTACTAACGGTGTCTGCCGCTCCTAGGTGTTCTCCGGGTTTCCTTTACTGAGCTTCTATCTTCAGGCTTTCATTAAGTAGTTTTAATAATATAAAGCATGTGCCTACTAGTTTGGTTGGGGCCTACTAACCGTGTCTGCCGCTCCAAGGTTTTCTCCTGGTTTCCTTTCCTGAGCTTCTATCTTCAGGCTTTCATTAAGTAGTTTTAATATTACACTGCATTTGGCCTACTAGTTTGGTTGGGGCCTACTAACGGTGTATGCCGCTCCACGGTGTTCTCCTGGTTTACTTGCCTTAGCTTCAATCTTCAGGCTTTCATTAAGTAGTTTTAATATTGCACTGCATTTGCCCTACTAGTTTTGTTGGAGCCTAATAACGGTGTCTGCCGCTCCTAGGTGTTCTCCTGGTTTCCTTTACTGAGCTTGTATCTTCAGGCTTTCATTAAGTAGTTTTAATAATATAAAGCATGTGGCCTACTAGTTTGGTTGGGGCCTACTAACCGTGTCTGCCGCTCCAAGGTTTTCTCCTGGTTTCCTTTCCAGAGCTTCTATCTTCAGGCTTTCATTAAGTAGTTTTAATAATATAAAGCATGTGGCCTACTAGTTTGGTTGGGGCCTACTTATGGTGTCTGCCACTCCAAGGTTTTCTCCTGGTTTCCTTTCCAGAGCTTCTATCTTCAGGCTTTCATTAAGTAGTTTTAATATTACACTGCATTTGGCCTACTAGTTTGGTTGGGGCCTACTAACGGTGTCTGCCGCTCCAAGGTGTTCTCCTGGTTTACTTGCCTTAACTTCAATCTTCAGGCTTTCATTAAGTAGTTTTAATATTACACTGCATTTGCCCTACTAGTTTTGTTGGGGCCTAGTAACGGTGTCTGCCGCTCCTAGGTTTTCTCCTGGTTTCCTTTACTGAGCTTGTATCTTCAGGCTTTCATTAAGTAGTTTTAATAATATAAAGCATGTGGCCTACTAGTTTGGTTGGGGCCTACTAACCGTGTCTGCCGCTCCAAGGTTTTCTCCTGGTTTCCTTTCCAGAGCTTCTATCTTCAGGCTTTCATTAAGTAGTTTTAATAATATAAAGCATGTGGCCTACTAGTTTGGTTGGGGCCTACTTATGGTGTCTGCCACTCCAAGGTTTTCTCCTGGTTTCCTTTCCAGAGCTTCTATCTTCAGGCTTTCATTAAGTAGTTTTAATATTACACTGCATTTGGCCTACTAGTTTGGTTGGGGCCTACTAACGGTGTCTGCCGCTCCAAGGTGTTCTCCTGGTTTACTTGCCTTAACTTCAATCTTCAGGCTTTCATTAAGTAGTTTTAATATTACACTGCATTTGCCCTACTAGTTTTGTTGGGGCCTAGTAACGGTGTCTGCCGCTCCTAGGTTTTCTCCTGGTTTCCTTTACTGAGCTTGTATCTTCAGGCTTTCATTAAGTAGTTTTAATAATATAAAGCATGTGGCCTACTAGTTTGGTTGGGGCCTACTAACCGTGTCTGCCGCTCCAAGGTTTTCTCCTGGTTTCCTTTCCAGAGCTTCTATCTTCAGGCTTTCATTAAGTAGTTTTAATAATATAAAGCATGTGGCCTACTAGTTTGGTTGGGGCCTACTTACGATGTCTGCCGCTCCAAGGTTTTCTCCTGGTTTCCTTTCCAGAGCTTCTATCTTCAGGCTTTCATTAAGTAGTTTTAATATTACACTGCATTTGGCCTACTAGTTTGGTTGGGGCCTACTAACGGTGTATGCCGCTCCAAGGTGTTCTCCTGGTTTACTTGCCTTAGCTTCAATCTTCAGGCTTTCATTAAGTAGTTTTAATATTACACTGCATTTGCCCTACTAGTTTTGTTGGGGCCTAGTAACAGTGTCTGCCGCTCCTAGGTGTTCTCCTGGTTTCCTTTACTGAGCTTCTATCTTCAGGCTTTCATTAAGTAGTTTTAATAATATAAAGCATGTGGCCTACTAGTTTGGTTTGGGCCTACTAACGGTGTCTGCCGCTCCAAGGTTTTCTCCTGGTTTCCTTTCCAGAGCTTCTATCTTCAGGCTTTCATTAAGTAGTTTTAATATTACACTGCATTTGGCCTACTAGTTTGGTTGGGGCCTAATAACGGTGTCTGCCGCTCCAAGGTGTTCTCCTGGTTTCCTTTCCAGAGCTTCTATCTTCAGGATTTCATTAAGTAGTTTTAATATTACACTGCATTTGGCCTACTAGTTCGGTTGGGGCCTACTAACGGTGTCTGCCGCTCCTTCCTGTTCTCGTCCACTGAACAAAGCAGTGCCGCCTGTTTACTACTGTTACCAATTTTGAACTGCATTTAGCCTACTTGCTGATTTTGGCCTACTCACTGTGTCAGCCTCTCATTACAGTTGTCCTCCACTGAACAAAGCAATGCCGCCTGGTTAGTCCTGTTACCAATTTTGAAATGCATTTTGTCCACTTTATTATTTGGGCCTATATCTGTGTTTCCTCCTTATCCTGCCCATTGCCCAGCCAGTGCTAGATGATTCTGCTGGTACATTGACCCAGACCACTACATTTCCCTTGCATGCTACACAGCCAGAATCTGACTCTGCTGAAAGTCAGGTTCCCCTTCCCGCATACTATACCGCCTTACACGGGGACAAAGAGGAAGGTGCAGATGAAAGTGCAGGTTCCTTCATCAGGTGGGGGGGAATACTCGTTGGCAACGTCACTGGCACAGGGCCCCTCACAGTACGCAAAAATGTCACTGCCGGTGGGAGGCGCCCCCGCCGTGCAAATACACCGCCGTACTTTGAGAGGCCCTGTGCCAGTGCCACTGCGAACGAGTGGGCCCCCCCTGCTTGCTCGGGATCACAGCACTGCAAAGTTGAAATACTTACCTCTCCCTGCTCCACTGCCGTGACGTGGTCCACATTTCCTGGGCCCACTAAATACTTGAACCATCCATACCCCCCACAACTTTAGCCAAATGACCCCCAATTTCCAATGCCTAACTATTATTATAAGGTAAATTAAGATTGACAAGCTTCAGTAACAAGAATGGATGTTTTTGACATTAAAATGGGCACTGTAGGTGTCTTCCTGGCCTCCACTCACTGCCGACTATGCTTCCCCATTGACTTACATTGGGTTTCGTGTTTCGGTCGATCCCCGACTTTTCGCGATAATTGGCCGATTTCACTCGACTCGACTTTTGAGATAGTCGGGTTTCGCGAAACCCGACTCGATCCTAAAAAAGTAAAAGTCGCTCAACCCTACTGGTAAGTATCAGGTAACTATGTCAAATTATTATCATATGAAAAAGGGCCCACCACTGGTTGATCTGCAAGTATCCTATTGTCTGTGCTCACCAAATCTCATACCTGAGTATATCTGACATCCTGCTGGCTTCAAGATAAAATCCTCTATATAGAAATGAATAGTTCAGGACCTCCTTTTTAAACCTCCCCTTTAAAGATGCTATTTTATGCTAGATTGAAGGTGCTGGTCTATTCATATACAGATGCTTCTCACAAAATTAGAATATGATCAAAAAGTTAGTTTATGCCAGTTCTTCAATACAAAAAGTGAAACTCATAAATTATATAGAGTAATTACAAGCAGAGTGATATATTTCAAGTGTTTATTTCTGTTAATGTTGCTGATTATGGCTTACAGACAATGAAAACCCAAAAGTCATTATCTCAGTAAATTATAATAATATATAACACCAGCTTGAAAAATGATTTTAAAATCCGAAATGTTGGCATACGAAATGTAATTTCAGTATATGCACTCAATACTTGGGTGGGGTTCCTTTTATATCAATTACTGCATCAATGTGGCGTGGCATGGAAGCGATCAGCCTGTGGTACTGCTGAGGTGTTATGGAAGCCCAGGTTGCTTGGATAGCAGCCTTCAGCTTTTCTGCTTTGTTTGATCTGGTGTCTCTCATCTTCCTCTTGACATTACACCATAGATTCTCTGTGATGACTTTAGTCTTGATTACACACAGTGGACGTACACCAGCAGATGACATGGCTCCCCGAACCATCACTGATTGTGAAAACTTCACACTAGACCTCAAGCAGCTTGGATTGTATGCCTCTCCACTCTTCATCCAGACTCTGGAACCTTGATTTCCAAATAAAATGCAAAATTTACTTTCATCTGAAAACAACACCTTGGAGCACTGAGCAACAGTCTATTTCTTTTTCTCCTTGGCCCAGGTAAGAGCCTTCTAGCATTATCTATTGGTCATGAGTGGCTTGACACAAGAATGTGACACTTGCAGCCCATGTACTGGATACGTCTGTGTGTGGTGGCTCTTGAAGTAATGAATCCAGCAGCAGTCCACTCCTTGTGAATCTCCCCCAAATTTTTAGATGGCCTTTTCTTAACAAACCTTTCAAGGTTTCTGTTATCCCGGTTGCTTGTGCACCTTTTTCTACCACACTTTTTCCTTCCACTCCACTTTCCGTAAATATGCTTGGATGCAGCACTCTGTGAACAGCCAGCTTCTTTAGCAATGACCTTTTGTGGCTTACCCTCCTTGTGGAGTGTGTCAGTGACTGCCTTCTGGACAGCTGTCTAGTCAGCAGTTTTCCCCATCATTGTGGAGCCTAATGAAACAAATTAAGGGACCTTTTTAAACAACTAGGAAGCCTTTGCAGTTGTCTTTGTTAATTATTCCAATTTAATGAGATAATGACTTTTGGGTTTTCATTGGCTGTAAGCCATAATCATCAACTTTAACAGAAATAAACACTTGAAATAGATCACTCTGTTTGTAATGACTCTATATAATATATGAATTTTACTTTTTGTATTGAAGAACAGAAAGAAATTAACTTTTTGATGATATTCTAATTTTGTGAGAAGCACCTGTATATACTATGGGGTTAAATATTGGGGCATTATCATGTCAGATTATTATTATTTACTATACAATATATATTTTTTTATCACTCACTTGTAAAACTATTCTGTATAATAGTTAAAATAAATGATTTTTGTAACTAATGGGATTGTACACTGCTCAGTGTACACTACTAACTTCTCAATCTCTATGTTCCCCCCAGTAAAATAATAACATTAGACTCACCTCTGGTGTCAGCGCCATTCCAGCGATGTCAATACTGGCTCTCGTGAGGCTCATATGACATTGTTATGTCACACAATCCCTCTGGCCAATCACTGCTGTCTTAATTCTTCCATATTTTGGACATATCAGACATCTGGAGGAAGTGACAGCTGCAGCTGCACTCTCACTTCCTCCTGATGTTAATTAGGTCCTAATTAGAGGAGAGTGCAGCCAGTGCTGATTGGCCGCAGGGATTGAATGACATAACAATGTCATGTGAGGCCCGAGAGAGCCAGTACTGACACCGCTAGAACAGCGAAGGCACTTGAGGTTGATATAGATATTATAATTTTACTGGGGACAACAGAGGGAATTATATTTAGTTGAACTATAAATAAAATAGAGTTATAGTGTTCATTACATTAACTAGCGTATTGTTTTTTCAGACTGTGACAAGAAACGTGATACCTATTAATAAACCAAAGATAAAAAGAGGCATGCGTGGGTAGAGCCTGCTACGTAAGGACAATTATAGAGACAATGCTTTTTCTTTTGTCGAAACACAAGAATTATTGTTAAAACTTTAATTTGCTGCACTGCTAAACTCAGCCACCATGAAGTAATTATGAATGTGAAAGGTAATGAATGAATTTTTTTTTTGCTATGAAAAATAGCTTTCTATAACGTTTAATTTTCTTACAAATTCAGTGCTGATGTACAATCCACAAGCTGTGCACATAAAACTTTCCCTTAGATCTTTAAAAAGCTCAAATACTCCCTTACTCGAATTTTGTTAAAAGAGGACCTATACAATATCTAGCACATACAATACGCATCAGAAGGTAAGGGGACTATTATTATCAGTCATTAGTCCATAAATCCTTCTCCTGCATGGAAGTATTCCTTGTAATTTGATCAGAGCTGGAGGTCATCCAGTGTTCATTAATTGCCTTCCTCATTTTCCTAATCATGCAGCAATTTCCCTTGTTTTGCATGAAAAATATGGGCCCTCAAGCTCATCTTGTGGTGCAATAATTCATATAAGCTGTTCCTGAATACTTTCTAAAATAAAACAAGCTTCAGTAGAATATTTCTAGACCAACATTAGGTCAGTGTGAGGACTGGCGGAACTCACCGAGTTAATATGGGTGTTTTAATTGATTCGTTTGCAGCCTGGGGTCCACCGTGCAGGAGACAACCTGCTACTAGAAAATGACGGCACTATATGGCGGTATAAGTGAACTCAGTTACTTCACTGAGTCACACAGAAAAGAACACGCTGTGCCCTGTTAGCGTCACAGAGGAATACAGCTAACTGCTGAGCTGATGGCAGTCAGTGGTCACGCACACAAAAACTCCTCCCCGGAGGTGCCGGTATTCTAGGGGCTTATTTCAGCCGGGTCCCTGAATACAAACATAAAGGCGCGACCACAATTCGCAAGCTCATAACATGAAGTGATACTAGCACATGGCCGTGCGGCCATGCAAACCTTTTATAGCTGCAGCAGCTTCAGGACCTTCCTAGAGGACCAATGGAAGCTGCTATTATACCAGAGCAACTTCAGGACCTTCCTAGAGGACCAATGGGAGCTGCAGCAGTACCTGAGCATGTGACCCCTGACCTCCAATGAGAAGTCTTACACTGGGCATGCTCAGAAGGGAAAAAGCAGGACTTAGTCCCAGAGATGTCTGCTCGACCGCTGACCAGTACTGGCTACAATGGCTGAGCCTAGGAAAGCAGCAGGGGGGTTGCCTGATTGCTAGGGAATCCCCACATGTAATCAAGCTGGCTAGTAGCTGTAAATCATTCAGCTGCAGTGAGGAAAACTAAATCTCTGAGCACTAAAAAATACTCGGAGGATACCCAAGCGTGCTCGGGAAATCTCGAGTAACGAGTATATTCGCTCATCACTAGTGGATATAAATGGAATAGGAGAGCTAAATACAAATGAGCAAATATCCTGTACTAAGTATATGTATAGTAATTGTACATGTAAATAACATACAGTACTTAGTTGATTTTGATCAAAAAAGCATAAAAATCATCCCACGACAACAAGGGTACCCAATCAGGATGGTACCTAATTCTTGAAGATGACCTCACTATGTGTCAGCAGATATCGGAATAGACGGGGGGCATAGCAGGACCCAGACCTCACTGTTTCCACACCTGCCTGTGGAAAGCTACATAGACGGAATGCACAAAGGAGAGCTACACCCCTGCGTCCCATTTTTATGGCTACAAAACTAGTCATTGCTAGAAATTGTGAGTACTTCACCTTCAACATCCCCTCCATGGAAAAAGTTATTTCAGCTGTAATATAACTAGCACATATGAAAGAATGTTTGATTATAAAGTCCACACTTTTCCATAAAGTGGTATTTTTAGTTGTCGCTCACCTAATTCCTGGACACCTTATTGACAATCTTATGTCACCTCAAGTTTACAGCCGAATAATATAGCTCTATGCCCCCTATCCTTATTCTCTTCCCCTATTGGATGCCGAAGGGCATCCGGTCAAACTCATACAGTCCCATCGGAAGGATGAAAGCCGTCTTGGCTCGGTCTTGCTCAGACATGGGCACCTGCCAGTAGCTGCTGGCCAAGTCTTACGTGGACAAATATCTGGCATTCCCTAGTGCCATCAGGGACTATCCTGGGCACTGGGTATGAGTTCTGCACTGTGCAAGCGTTGAGCTGACAATAGTCCACACAGAACCGCAAGGACCCATCTTTCTTTCTCACGAAGAATATAGGGGCAGCCCACGGGCTCTGACTCTCGCATATAACTCCCTTCTTCAGCATATGTAACAGCATTCCCTTCACCTCCTGGTACATCTGTGGGGGTATTTGGCGGTACCATTCCCGGATGGGTGCCGCATCCCCGGTGGGTATCTCATGGGTGATGGCCATGGTACGTCCAAAGTCATCTTCATCTTTGGGGAACACCTCCTGATATTTCCCCAATAAGGCTTCCACCTGAGGTACCTGCTGCGGAGTAAGTTCTGAGAGCTCCGCCCACATGCATTCCAGTATCCGGTGCCCTTCTTGCAGTAATCAGGGCACCGGAGCTGCCTCCGCTTTGACGGTCACCAGCCACGGATCTTCTGGTCTTGTGGTCAGCTGTACCGCCTCAGTTGGGACCAGCTCATCTGGGAGGCCAAGGACTTGGGTGACTTCACTTCTGGGGGGCAAAGTTACATCTGTCTCCCCCAAAGTTATGCAGCGCACAAGGACAGTTCCATCCCACACGGTAGCCAGGGACCGCACGACCAATATTCCTGACGGCAGCTGGTCAACTCTGCTGGGCTCAATTTGGACTTCGACCCCTTCAAGCAGGATGCCAGCTCTTATAGGCAGGGGAAGCACTGTCTGCCCAGGGGGCAACACTCGATTGACTGAGGCGAGGGCGATGACTTTGCCGAGTTCCTTTCCGTCGCTGTATGCTTCGCGGACCTGGGTGGTCCACATCAGTTGTTGAAAGACCCTTCTCTGGGGGGTTTGGTGGCTCCATTGTTGCAGGAACTGTTCTGGCGACTCGTTGAAAACCAGCTTGCGAGGTCTTTTAACACAATCATGCCCAGGGTCACGGTATGGTCTTTAGCCACCACTCCATCCACCAGTACCTCTCCTCTTCTCCCGAGGTCTTTTCCGCAGACCTCTATGTTCATCCATACCACCCCTGCGACCGGGATGGGCAAGTGATTGGTCACCATAAATTTGATCACAGTGCCCCATTTGGGCCGTAGCACCTTTGTGAAGTGACGGCAGAAATATCTCTCAGGCATGGTGGTAACTTGTGAGCCAGTGTCTATCAGGCACCGCACTGCTCTTCCATTGATTTCTGCCCAGACCAGAGGGCACGTGGAAACAAGGCTGGGGAGAATTTTACTCCTCCTCCTTCTTCATACTCCGAGCGGTGCCCCTCGAGCTCACAGCCACCTAGTTTAAAGGAGGGCGCAGGGATGGTCGGCTCCACCGGGGACACCATCGGGCAATGTGGCCCAGTTCTCCACAGGTGCAACATGTAAGAGGGCTTCTCCTCCTGGTAGTTTCACCCTCTCTTTGGGGGGAAGCTTCTCTGTCTCGCACCAGATGGCCGGGCCCTTCTGCCAGAGTTCATCTGGAGGCCGCAATTTCTTCACGGACCATTCTAATCTTCATTCTCAGGTCCTCCACCCACTGGGGGATATTGTCTGCGGTGGTGGTTACCTCCCCGCTCCACACCCTTCCCACCAGCCCCATCACTCCCTGTTCTTGTTCTCGCACACGTGCCTCACTGCCAACCTCAGAGAAAGTCATGTCTGGCTTTATTTGCATGCGCTCTCGCAGTGCCTGTTTCATCATTGCGTCACGCAGTCCCATCACCAGCTGATCCCTGAGCACCACATCAACTGACCTAACCCCTACACTGTCCTTTCGTCTAATAGCAGTGTGAAGTTCTTGTAGGGCGTTCATGAATTGGGTCACGTCTCCCCCTCTCATTGTACCCGGTGAAACAGTCACATGCGAAGTTCCCCTACGTCAGTGGGGTCTGTCATGATCCCAATGGCAGAGGATCACAAAAGGACAAGCACAAAAACAAAACAAGCTCTAGGGTGATGGAACCTGAGCTGACCGCGATCCTGAACCTAAACACACAACTAGCAGTAGCCGGGGAACGTGCCTACGATGATTCCTAGACGTCTCGCGCCAGCCGAAGGATTAACTTCCCCTATTAGAAGAAACACAGACCTCACTTGCCTCCAGAGAAACACCCCACAGAAATAGCAGCCCCCCACATGTAATAACGGTGAAATGAGAGGAAAGCACATACGTAGTTATGAAAATAGAATCAGCAAAAATGAGGCCCACTTAAGCTAGATAGCAGAGGATACAAAAGTGAACTGCGCGGTCAGCGAAAAACCCTTCAAAAAACCATCCTGAAATTACTTGAACTCATGTGCCAACTCATGGAACATGAGGAGTAATTTCAGCCCACTAGAGCAACCAGCAGCAAGGAATCACATATCTGCAAGCTGGACTAAGACAAAAATAAAGCAAAACGTGGAACAGGAAAATCAAAACTTAGCTTGTCCTGAAGATAACAGACACAGGGAGCAGAGGTAAAAAGACACGCTGATTACATTGATAGCCGGCGAGGAAATGACAAAAAAGCCAGGTTAAATAGGAAACTCCCATAACCTGATGGAACAGGTGGACACCAGAGACCGCAGAGAACACAAGTCACCCAGTACCATCAGTAACCACCAGAGGGAGCCCAAAAACAGAACTCACAACAGTACCCCCTCCTTGAGGAGGGGTCACCGAACCCTCACGAGAACCACCAGGGCGACCAGGATCAGCCCTATGAAAAGCACGGACCAAATCGGCAGCATGAACATCAGAGGCAATCACCCAAGAATTATCCTCCTGACCATAACCCTTCCACTTGACCAAATACTGGAGTTTCCGTCTGGAAACACGAGAATCCAAGATCTTCTCCACAACATACTCCAATTCACCCTCCACCAGCATCGGAGCAGGAGGCTCAAGCGAAGGAACAACAGGTACCTCATACTTCCGCAACAACGACCGATGGAACACATTATGAATAGCAAACGATGCCGGGAGATCCAAATGAAACGACACAGGGTTAAGAATTTCCAAGATCCTATAGGGACCGATGAACCGAGGCTTGAACTTAGGAGAAGAGACCTTCATAGGAACAAAACGAGAAGACAACCACACCAAGTCCCCAACAAGAAGTCGAGGACCCACGCGGCGACGGCGATTAGCAAACTGCTGAGCCCTCTCCTGGGACAACTTCAAATTGTCCACCACATGACTCCAAATCTGATGCAACCTATCCACCACCATGTCCACTCCAGGACAATCAGAAGGCTCCACCTGACCAGAGGAAAAACGAGGACGAAACCCCGAATTACAAAAGAAAGGAGAAACCAAGGTAGCAGAACTAGCCCGATTATTAAGGGCAAACTCGGCAAGCGGCAAAAAGGAAACCCAGTCATCTTGATCAGCAGAAACAAAACACCTTAAATAAGTTTCTAAAGTCTGATTAGTTCGTTCCGTCTGGCCATTCGTCTGGGGATGGAATGCAGACGAAAAGGACAAATCAATGCCCATCTTAGCACAGAACGTCCGCCAAAATCTAGACACAAACTGGGATCCCCTGTCAGAAACGATGTTCTCCGGAATGCCATGCAAACGGACCATGTTTTGAAAAAACAGAGGGACCAACTCAGAGGAGGAAGGTAACTTAGGCAAGGGTACCAGATGAACCATCTTAGAAAAGCGGTCACACACAACCCATATGACGGACATTTTTTGAGAGACAGGGAGATCCGAAATAAAGTCCATGGAAATGTGCGTCCAAGGCCTCTTCGGGATAGGCAAAGGTGACAACAATCCAATGGCCCGAGAACAGCAAGGCTTAGCCCGAGAGCAAACTCCACAAGACTGCACGAAAGAACGCACATCCCTCAACAAGGAAGGCCACCAAAAAGACCTGGCCACCAAGTCTCTAGTACCAAATATTCCAGGATGACCTGCCAACACAGAAGAATGGACCTCGGAGATGACTCTACTGGTCCAATTATCCGGAACAAACAGTCTTTCCGGCGGACAACGATCAGGTTTTTCCGCCTGAAACTCCTGCAAAGCACGTCGTAACGATTTTTAACACGTCGCAAGTCTGGGGAGACAGCCGACAAAATCACCCCATCCCTAAGGATACCAGTGGGCTCAGAATTTCCAGGGGAGTCAGGCACAAAACTCCTAGAAAGAGCATCCGCCTTCACATTCTTTGAACCTGGCAGGTATGAAACCACAAAATTGAAACGGGAGAAAAACAGTGACCAACGAGCCTGTCTAGGATTCAGACGCTTGGCAGACTCAAGGTACATCAGATTTTTGTGATCAGTCAAGACCACCACACGATGTCTAGCACCCTCAAGCCAATGAAGCCACTCCTCAAATGCCCACTTCATGGCCAAAAGCTCCCGATTACCAACATCATAATTCCGTTCAGCGGGCGAAAATTTTCTAGAAAAGAACGCACATGGCTTCATCACTGAGCCATCGGAGCTTCTCTGTGACAAAACCGCCCCCGCTCCGATCTCGGAAGCATCAACCTCAACCTGAAAAGGAAGCGACGTATCTGGCTGACGCAACACAGGAGCAGAAGAAAACATATTGACCTAAATTTACCATTATCATAAAGTATAATGTGTCAGGAAAAAACAATCTCAAAATCACTGGGATTTGTTGAAGCGTTCCAGAGTTATTACCACATAAAGTGACACTGGTCAGATTTCAAAAATTTGGCTCTGTCACTAAGGGGTTAAGCTAGATAGCAGAGGATACAAAAGTGAACTGCGCGGTCAGCGAAAAACCCTTCAAAAAACCATCCTGAAATTACTTGAACTCATGTGCCAACTCATGGAACATGAGGAGTAATTTCAGCCCACTAGAGCAACCAGCAGCAAGGAATCACATATCTGCAAGCTGGACTAAGACAAAAATAAAGCAAAACGTGGAACAGGAAAATCAAAACTTAGCTTGTCCTGAAGATAACAGACGCAGGGAGCAGAGGTAAAAAGACACGCTGATTACATTGATTGCCGGCGAGGAAATGACAAAAAAGCCAGGTTAAATAGGAAACTCCCATAACCTGATGGAACAGGTGGACACCAGAGACCGCAGAGAACACAAGTCACCCAGTACCATCAGTAACCACCAGAGGGAGCCCAAAAACAGAACTCACAACAGGGGTCCCCATGCGTCTCCTCAAGTATGCGCAGCACTTTGTCCACAATATCTCTCTCCCAGGGGGACCTATGCATGACAGAATCCCGCGCCTCCCCCTCCATGGCCATCAATGCAATTTCCGCCTCCGGGGCTGGTGTCATGGGATGCGTCCGCATCATTCCCCGGATACGTTCCGTCCAACTCCACAGCGTTACATTGTTCCCAGTGAACCTTGGCAAATTATTCAATATGGCTCCCAGGGAAATGCTAGACCTTAGAACTTCCCCAGCTGCTTGGTTTGCCCTTTCCACGCTACCGTGTTACATCCTGCTGACTATGCCAAGTGTAATAGTATGCAGGTGCTGAGTGTGTCACCACGGAACAGACAGACCAACAGTTGAGGGGTTTCTTAACAGGAATTAGGTTCTTCGCAGGGAGGAAGCAGTGGAATATAACTAACAATACAACAGTGCAAAAATATGGGAGTCAAGCAGTGTAACAGTAGAAAATGGAATTTCTTGGGAAAAACACTTATCAGTCTGATGAGGACTTACTTGAAGGGTCGTTTTCTCCAACATAGGCGCCGAGATACAGTGGCACTTGTCATCCCTCTGTTGTCTGTGGGCTGAGTAGTGTGTAGGAACCCGCTTCCTGGGTTTTTGTGAGTTAATGTGATATACACCGGCTCTTAGTCTTTAACTTTTACAGCACAGCCTATCCTGGGAAAATGATGGTCAGTCTATTATTAAGTCTCTCAACAGGAATCAAGGGCTCTGCACTGGTACTGTGGGTACCAGGGGTCACAGTCACTGCATGGGCCACTGTCTCCGCACGGGTGTCAAGGCGCCCCCTCCAGTCACAGCAGAGTCTGCTTTTTTGTACACACAAGATGCAGTCTTTTTGGGTGATCTTCCTGTATTTGTCCTCTGACTGGGAGCTCTCTCTCTTTCTCGGAGTGCAGCTGCATCCTGCTCTCACACTGCTCTGACCGCTGCTCACGCTGCTCTGACCCTTGCGCGCATGCCTTTCCCACTCTCTGCCCAGCTTCCTTCCTGTCCCGGTCCCTAAGTCTGCCCCCTGGGGAACCTGTAGCACAGCTCAATGGTTCCAGGCACAGAGCCGAGAAGGTAACCGCCCCTGGACTCATCTTGTGCTTCACCTCCTTACAGTGCTGTGCAGCCATAGAAAAGAAAGGGCTGTCATTTCTCTCACCTCTCCCTGTACGCCAGCTCTATTGTAATCCCTGAAAGACCTGGCCCCACTGACCTCTTCCTCTATCCTTCCAAACCCCACCCACTTCCATCATATACATTTGCCTCCCACCCCATGACAGTGTGTAGTTGCTCTGAACATAGGTCGTCTCTGCTGTGACTTACCGGAAGAAAAGGAACAGAGAATGGGAAGGAAGAGCTGCAGAGGTAATGAAAACCGCACCATGCAGGGCAGCGTCAGACAAAACCCGCGTGGTGTGTGACTGCGGCAATATATTTCAACTACACGTGCTGCAAGCGTGTCTCACCCAGTCTGGTCCCCGTCTCTTTGCTTCTTCTCACCGGGCACCATATACCAGTAAGGGTAGTAAGGTCCTGATGGTGGCCCTGACTATCAGTTGGGATGCTGCGATTTATGAATATATGAATTCCAATATGGCTACTGACATAAAAATGTGAGGTACTTAGTTAACATTTTTTTAATCAAAAAGCATAAAAGGAATCCAACCTTACCAAAGTATACTGCAATATGTATGGTCCATAACTCTAATAACTTACCGCTCAAGGCTCTATGCCAAGCCTCTGCTTCTGCTTATTAACATAACTTCATCTGTCCTACGCAGGAAAATAAATGCAAACTTTCAGTTCCTTACACAGCAGGTCTCAATACTAAAAGGGCCAATCTTCTGACATAGGCTCAGTTTTTTGCCCGCAGGCTCATTTGGGTGTAAAAACTCCTGTGCTTTGGGTTCAATGTCTCTGCAAGTTCTCCAGTCTCTGTTGTTTGGCTGCATTGGTGACATCACATCGACAGCATTGCAGGCAGTTACTAAGCTCATTGGATCATGTTGTCAACATCACCAGTACCGCAAGACTCAGTGACTGGCTTCAATGTTGTCAACGAGACAACAGCACTGCAGCCAAACAAGAGAAATCAGGGCAGTGTCAGAGAAAATATATTGAGAAATACTATTTAGAATTCAGAATTTACCCCAATTTGTTTTAAATCTGCGGCATGTCTCAAAAACTTTTACGTTCTCCTACTCAATCTGATGACTAAACCAAAATCATGTTTACATTTTTTTAGAGTGCTCATTAAAAAATGTTTATTTTTGTTTTGTAAATAGTAATGATAATTAAAATGTTTATTTGATAGTTATTTCTTGGTGTCTCAGTATATTCTGTAGTGTGTCACCAAGACCCAGACACTGATTTCCCATTTTCTGACACAAGAGTCCAGCTAATGTCTCAGCTGCCTGCACCTCGCTGGCATTAATTACCAGTGATCAGTAACACATTTCAAGGCAACAAAACAAGAATTCTTTGCTTTCAAGTCTGAGCATCAAGTGCAATTCTTTTAGGCTAGGTTCACATTGCGTTAATGGGTTAACACTAACGGACTGCGTTGCACGGCGAAAATGTCACAATTAACGACATGCAACGGGTCCGTTAGCGCACCAATTGACAGCAATGTGATTTGTGCCTGTAGCGCATCGCTAGCGCATGCCATTTTCAGCACGCACTAGCGATGTGCTGTTCTTTTGTGATGGACCTCGGACGCTGCTTGCAGTGTCCGAGGTGCGTCCGAGGTCCATCCCTCGCTAGCGCAGATCGGGCATCTGCGCTAGCGGGGACGGCGAACGCAGACCCAAAATAAACATTGCGTTAGCGCAATCCGCTAGCGCTATGCGCTTAACGGATTGCCCTAATGCATTGTGAACCTAGCCTGAGGCATATTGATGTACAGTATTTAGGGAGTGAAGTTTAGACTGGTCAAATCCCATAGAAGAGTGGCTGTAGCCCAAATTATTCTGGCTATCATAGAAATGTGGCATAATACACAGTGCCAACCAAAAAGAGAGATCAAGGCTGCACTCATTTTTAATGTTTCTTTTTCATCCTTGACAAGTTTATCGAGAAAGGCTCTAGCGTTAGATGAAACATTGCAATGGTTTTTTGGATACTGAAGGAATTTGGATCAGGTCTTTAAATGGGTACACCCCGTTATTTCCATAGATTATCTTGTTCGGCTCTTTTCCTTTTTTGCAAACACACAATGCTTCTCGGATCACTGCATTCTGTGCCAAATAGCCTCAGAGAAGTCAGAGTGCTTAAATTGATGCCTGTCACCAAGTGTGGGAAAGTGCCTACAATGGGGGTATGAGCATCACAACAAGATCATGGAGCAAGGAAAAGGATGGACTTTTGTTTGGATAGTTGTGAGCACATGTGTCTGGTGGCATTAAGATGGCACCGTGCTGCAATTATAGGAAAAGGGCAAGTTAATGGAAGCAGTATGGGAAATACTAAGTAGAGAAACCTTGGGTTTTGGCATTCATGTGCACACAACTTTTACACATAACTGTCAAACTGCAAAAAACGTTAGAAAGGATTTTAGGAGCATGAAAAAAATTCAAGGCCTTTACCTGACATTCAATCCTTCAGTTTTCAGTTCAATTAAGCATCTGTGCCATATGCCGAAAACACAAGTCCAATTCATGGATCGAAGAATTTGCTTCTAACGTCTAATGTATAGGATACTTAAAGAGGTAATTTTCAAGTCCATTCATTGATTTGTCAGAGCTTTGTTAGCAGCTTTATTATAAAATGTTAAGCATCTTTGAATATAAATTGAGTCATGGATTGAGCACTTATCATGGACAGATGTCATCATGGACACTCTGTTTATACTAACTTGCAAGCTGAAATTCTGAAACCAGTTTTTAACCTCTTTCTTTACCCTTGAGGGTGGTTTGCACGTTAATGACCGAGCCAATTTTTTACAATTCTCACCACTGTCACTTTATGTGGTAAGAACTCTGAAATGCTTCTGAGATCCTGGTGATTCTGAGAATGTTTTTTCGTGACTTCCATGACAGTGGTAAAATTTCTTCGGTATAACTTGCTTTTATTTGTGAAAAAAAGGAAATTTGGTAAAAATTTGGAAAATTTCACAATTTTCCAAATTTGAATTTTCATGCCCTTAAAGGGAAGGTGCCACCAGTTTTTTTGTATTTTGTTTTTTTGTGAAATTAAGCTTAAAATAGTAATTAAAATGTATTAATGCAATGTTTCCACTGTTTGCAAACATTTCTATATGAAAAATATTATATATTTTTCGACAAATATACATATTTACCACTAGGGGGAGCATTTTCCGTTTTAGACCTCAAGCAGCTATAGTAAGATTTAGCAGCTCTTCCCCAGGGATATTAGACCACCCAAATGGGGAGGGAAATGGTGATGTCAGCAGTTACTGCCCCAATTTTGCTTCTAACAGTAAGAATGAAGAGCAGCATCACAGGGCAGCACCATTTTGTGTGTGACTGCCCTGTGACCTGCTATCACCAGCGGTTACTGCATCAGAGGCACAGCTTGTTTACAGAGGAGCAGGACACAGTGGGCTCAGCAGCATTTTTTGTGAATAACATTCTTGCCATCCCCCTTCCCCCACCTTAATCCCGGTCCTGTCAGCTGCCCTGCTCCCTCTCTGCAGGCTGTGAGTGCAGCTTACAGGAGATCACAGGGACTGTGTGTGAGGGGGAGGCAGAGACACAGCAGGAGAAGCACACAGGGCAGCCTGTGAGGAGCAGAGGACGTGCCTGCTTGGAGTACAGAGGAGCAGTGAGGGCTTCTTCTGTCCTGTGATATAGAGCACAGGGCTATAATAAAATGGCAGCTAGTCACACCTACAGCAGTGAGTTGTGCAGCCCACAGAGGCGTGCCCAGCTCACTGCTAATGCTGCTGCAATGTTACAGATAGGGTCCGTGCTGGTCTATTATCTCCTATGTCCATGGGGTGCCGTAATCTGACACTGATAGTGCCCTGCTACTGCTGCAAAACAAAGATGTCAGCCCCCAGTGCATTCTTTAAACTCATATAACACATGAAATCTGTTTCACATGCCTTTCAAACTTGCTTATAGCAGCATGTTATGCTACATTACAGTGATTTATTAATGACCTACAAACGCGGTACCTTCCCTTTAAATCACAGAGATATGTCACACAAAATAGTTAATAAATAGCATTTCCGACATTTCCCTATTTTGGAAGCTAGACCCTTCAAGGAATGTATTTAGATTCGTGATGAGCACCTTGAACCCCCAGGTGCTTCACAGAAGTTTATAACATTAAGTCGTGAAAATAAGAAAATCACATTTTCCTCACAAAAATGTTGTTTAAGCCCCAAGTTATTAATATTTCTAAGTGCTAATAGGAATTTTTTTACAAAACACTGGGGTCCATTTTTTCCTAAGTGCACCAATACCCTACATGCAATCGGGAAATATTTTTCAGACACAGTGCAAAAGCTCAGATGACAAGGAGCATCAGATTTTACTGTTATGGTTTGCAGGTGCCATGACCCATTGCGAGAGCCCATGAGGTGGCAGAACAGCAGAACCCCCCCATAAGTGACCCCATTTTACAAACTACACCTCTCAATGAATTCATGTAGGTGTACAGTGATCATATTGACACCATGGGTGTGTCACAGAATTTTATACCATTGAGCAGTGAAGAAAAAATAATTAAATTTTTACCACCAAAATTTTGTTTTAGTTCCAGATTTTACGTTTTCACACAAGAAATTGGAAAAACTGGAACAAAATTTGCTTCAAAATTTCTACTGAATGTGGCGATACCCCATATGTGGCTGTACAGTACTACTTAGCCATAAGGAGAGATTCGGGAGGAACAAAGCACTATTTGCCTCCTGAAGAGCAGATTTTCCCAGAACAGTTTGGGGACTCCATATACAGAGTCCCTAATTGCTAGAAGAGCAGAATGCCCCTCAAGTGACCCCATTTGGGAAACTATACCCCTTGGGGAATTTATCTACAGGTGTAGTGATGATTTTGACTCCATTAGTATTTTCCAGAAATAAGCAGCAATGAATGTTGCCGAGTGAGAATTGCAAACTGACATTGTAGTGACCAGTACGCTGTAGTGATCAGTACATTGCAGTCACCAGTATGTTATGCCCAACCTGTGTTTCTGGAACATGCACCCATAAGTTGGGTGGGCTCTCATCACTTCAGAAATGAACTTTTTTCTAACTTTTTTACTTTGTCCCACTATGGGACAATCTTTTTTGCAGGCTACCCATGCTTAGATAAAAGACAACATTACATAAAGGGTCAGGACTAATTTAAAGACGGATATTAAAATGATTGCATGCCACACCTAAAAAAGAGTGCTACTGTATGATGCCGTAGCATTTGCCCCTATTCTTTATTTTCTTACAGACCAAGATGAAAAATGGCACATATCTCATCTATGGTATGGAATGTGAACAGGGGCGGATTATCAGAGGATCAATGTGGGCGGTAGCCCAGGGCCCAGTGGTGTGGGGGGGCCCTGGGCTACCGCACAGATTGACCCTCTGCTAATCGTCTGTGAATGCCCGCCGGCATTTATGTGCCCCCGGACCCAGTGGGCAGAGAGGGGGGGCCCGCATCGGGCCCCTTCTCATCTGCTCACCGGGCCCCTTCCGGCGCTGCTGCGGTTTCCTATTGACGTGCGGGCGCGCGCCCGCACGTCAATAGTTAGCAACAGCCGCCAGCCAATTGGAGGCTGGCAGCTGAAGTCGGCCGCAGCGCACACGTCGCTGGCGTCTGACGTCATTGTCAATCGCCAGTGTGTGCTGCTGGAGGGAGCTCGCCGCCTGGAGCGCTGGTCTGGTGAGGAGACTCTGTTTGTTTGTTTTTTGTTTTTTTTTGATAAGCTAACGGTGGACACACTGGGGGCAATGCTGGAGGACACACTGGGGCAATGCTGGAGACACTGGGGGCAATGCTGGAGACACTGGGGCAGATTGCTGGAGACACTGGGGCAATGCTGGAGACACTGGGGCAATGCTGGAGACACTGGGGCAGATTGCTGGAGACACTGGGGCAGATTGCTGGACACACTGGGGCAATGCTGGAGGACACACTAGGGCAGATTGCTGGAGACACTGGGGCAATGCTGGAGACAATGGGGCAATGCTGGAGAAACTGGGGCAGACTGCTGGACACACTGGGGGCAATGCTGGCGGACACACTGGGGCAGATGATTGCTGGACACACTGGGGGCAATGCTGGAGACACTGGGGCAGATTGCTGGGCACACTGGGGGCAATGCTGGACACACTGGGGCAGATGATTGCTGGAGACACTGGGGCAATGCTGGAGACACTGGAGCAGATTGCTGGACACACTGGGGCAGATTGCTGGAGGACACACTGGGGCAATGCTGGAGACACTGGGGCAATGCTGGAGACACTGGAGCAATGCTGGAGACACTGGGGCAGATTTCTGGACACACTGGTGGTAATATGCTGGACACACTGGGGCAGATTGCTGGACACACTGTCTGTGGGCAATGCTGGACACACTGGGGCAATATGCTGGACATACTGGGGCAGATTGCTGGACACACTGGGGGTAATATGCTGGACACACTGGGGCAGATTGCTGGACACAATGGGGGCAGGACTGCAGGTATGGGCAGAATGTAGACATGGGGCATGATTGGAGACACGGGGCAGAATGAAAGACATGGGGCAGGATTGGATCATGGGGCAGGATGGATACGATGGAGACAGATGGGGCAGATGGGGAGATCATATGGTGTAGAATGGATACTCATGAGTGCAGGATGGGAGAACATATGGCTGGAGCCAGGAATGAGACACACAGGGCCAGGGTGGGGAATATTATTACCATAGGGGCTAATTAAGGGATATTATTACTGCAGTGATGTATTTATTTTATTTTTTGAGTATACTGTTTTAAATGGGGGGCGGTCCTGTTACTGTGCAGAGTGACACTATATCGCCTTTTTTTCTTCATGTGGTGTAATGTAGAAGGAGATCAAGATACCTGTGTTATTTCCTGCAGAAACGAGTCCTGGCTGGAAGAAATGATGGCGGTCTGTGCTGGATGAAAGATGAAGGACTTCACCTAGAGACGTCACTGGTGAGTCAGTGTTACCTATACACTGACACTATACACTGTATACTATATACAGAGGTCCTGTGTACAATGTCACCAGTGATCACTGTATTACTTATACATTATATACAGAGCTCCTGTGTATAATACCACCAGTGATGTCTGTATTACCTCTACACAGACACTGCATACCAAGTGCAGATCTCCTGTGAATACTGGCACTTATGGTGATAGTATTGTGTTTTTTTTTTTTTATTACGGATCAGTACTGTAGTATTCAGTCACTAAGTGGTGGTAATATGTGGTCTGGAAATGGTGTTGTGGTATTTGTCCCTTGTATGTGCTATTTGGTCACCAAATGGTTGTAATTTGTGGTCTGGTCATGGTGCGGTGGTATTTGTTCCTTGTATGTGATATTATTCGATCACTGTGGTTGTAATTTGAGGTCTGGTCATGGTGCGGTGGTATTTGTTCCTTGTATGTGATATTATTCGATCACTGTGGTTGTAATTTGTGGTCTGGTCATGGTGCGGTGGTATTTGTTCTTTGTATGTGATATTATTGGTCAAAATATACCTAAATTGTATTGCAGATTTTAACAAATATTTAATAGGTTACAGTAGAGTAGGGTCCGGACATTTTTCTGGAATAATCTGGTTCGGGTATATCATGACCCCCGTCACATGACCGGGGGGGGCCCACGGTGTCTGAACAGCCCGGGGCCCTGGCTACCCTTAATCCACCCTGAATTTGAACTACTCATTTGCTGACTGCAACTAAAAATTTTTTAATTAAACATGTGTACAAGTAAACAGAGTGTGCATTTGAGAAAATATTGATGTGCCATTTATATTTGGCAGTGTGTGGGCTGGAACCAAATAGTTCATATTGTCTAGTTCCGGAAGAAGTGCTGTTTTACCATGGCACTAGAACACTGTTGTCATCTATTTGATACACTGATTATAACGTAAGTATGTGCTGCGTGACCAACATACCAGGTGTTCTCCATCATAATTTTAGATCTCTTCTTTTTAAATAATAGTTATTTGAAACAGAAGCTGTTCAATACAAAAGCTATTTTCGTTCAGCTTGGCTGAAATAAAGTCATGTTGAGTTTAATTCTTCATTGTTCCAGTTTTCCTTTTAGGTATCTGAAACTGAGTTTGTTGAAAATTGAGAGATTGAGTTGTTCAGAAAGTTGCTAGTAGCTGAAGTAGGAGGAGTGTATTAAAATGATAAAATGATTTTTTTGTCAATCATATCTTATCATCATGTTCTCATACACTTTATACTTTTAATAGCCCTCTGTGTCTGTACTGTTACATACAGTTAGGTCCATATATATTTGGACAGAGACAACATTTTTCTCATTTTGGTTAAAGACATTACCACAATGAATTTTAATCAAAACAATTCAGATGCAGTTGAAGCTCAGACTTTCAGCTTTCATTTGAGGGTATCCACATTAAATTTGGATGAAGGGTTTAGGAGTTTCAGCTTCTTAACATGTGCCACCCTGTTTTTAAAGGGACCAAAAGTAATTGGACAGTTGACTCCAAGCTATTTCATGGACAGGTGTGGGTAATCCCTTCGTTATGTCATTCTCAATTAAGCAGATAAAGATTTTTCTGTATTTTCATGGCTATGAAGATTGTACATTCACACTGAAGTCATCAAAATTATAAGTTAACACAAGTGAAATTATATACTTAAAAAAAAAGTGTGAAGCAACTGAAATTATGTCTTATATTCTAGGTTCTTCAAAGTAGCCACCTTTTGCTTTGATGACTGCTTTGCACACTCTTGGCATTCTCTTGATGAGCTTCAAGAGGTAGTCACCAGAAATGGTCTTCACATCACAGGTGTGCCCTGTCAGGTTTAAAACTAGGACTACTGGTATAGTCATTTTGACTAATTACTTGCAGTAGTTCTAGTCAGGGTTCACGAGTCCAGTAGTTCTAGTGTTAATAAGTGGGATTTCTTGCCTTATAAATGGGGTTGGGACCATAAGTTGTGTTGTGCAGAAGTCTGGTGGATACACAGCTGATAGTCCTACTGAATAGACTGTTAGAATTTGTGTTATGGCAAGAAAAAAGCAGCAAAGTAAAGAAAAATGAGTGGCCATCATTACTTTAAGAAATGAAGGTCAGTCAGAAACTGACAAAGAAACTGGCTCACATGAGGACCGCCCCAGGAAAGGAAGACCAAGAGTCATCTCTGCTTCTGAGGATAAGTTTATCCGAGTCAACAGCCTCAGAAATCGCAGGTTAACAGCAGCTCAGATTAGAGACCACATAGAGTTCTAGCAGCAGACACATCTCTACAACAACTGTTAAGAGGAGACTTTGTGCAGCAGGCCTTCATGGTAAAATAGCTGATAGGAAACCACTGCTAAGGACAGGCAACAAGCAGAAGAGACTTGTTTGGGCTAAGGAACACAAGGAATGGACATTAGACCAGTGGAAATCTGTGCTTTGGTCTGATGAGTCCAAATTTGAGATCTTTGGTTCCAACCACCGTGTCTTTGTGCAACGTAGAGAAGGTGAACGGATGGACTCTACATGCCTGGTTCCCACCGTAAAGCATTGAGGAGAAGATGTGATGGGTGGGGGGTTCTTTGCTGGTGACACTGTTGGGGATTTATTCAAAATTGAAGGCATACTAGACCAGCATGGCTACCACAGCATTTGCAGCAGCATGCTATTCCATCCGGTTTGCGTTTAGTTAGACCATCATTTATTTTTCATTAGGACAATGACCCCAAACACACCTCCAGGATGTGTAAGGGCTATTTGACCAAGAAGGAGAGTGATGGGGTGCTACGCCAGATGACCTGGCCTCCACAGTCACCAGACCTGAACCCAATTGAGATGGTTTGGGGTGAGCTGGACCGCAGAGTGAAGGCAAAAGGGCAAACAAGTGCTAAGCATCTCTGGGAACTCCTTCAAGATTGTTGGAAGACCATTCCTGGTGACTATCTCTTGAAGCTCATTAAGAGAATGCCAAGAGTGTGCAAAGCAATCATCAAAGCAAAAGGTGGCTACTTTGAAGAACCTAGAATATAAGACATAATTTCAGTTGTTTCACACTTTTTTGTGAAGTATATAATTCCACATAATTCATAGTTTTGATGCCTTCAGTGTGAATGTACAATTTTCATACCCATGAAAATACAGAAAAATCTTTAAATGAGAAGGTGTGTCCAAACTTTTGGTCTGTACTGTATGTGAGCATACTGTATATTAACTAACTGTTTCTGTGTGTTTATACATTATATTGGTTTTTGTACACTCTGTCTGTATACTATATATACAGTATATAGTGTATGTCTCTATATGTATAAAGTTTATTTAACGTGTGTACATGTATAGTGTATATCTGTGTACATGTTCTGCATTTATTGTAATGTTGCCATAATAGGGATCATCAGTTAATGTCTAATGCCAGTGTTTTATATTGGGACTAGTGATGAGCAAACGTGCTCGCCACTACTCGGTACTCGCCCGAGTATCACTATGCTTGTTGTACTCGGCGAGCACCGAGTATTTCGGGGATTATTCGGCCGGAGCTCGCGTCTCCGCCCTGCAATTTTGGCGCTATTTAGAGCGCCAATGAACACTTAGCGCACCAATGCACTGTAATGCCGCATCTATCTTTGTTGTGGTATTACAGTGATTGGCTGGCCGCACAGCGTCATCAGGTCTATAAGAGACCTGGCACCGCCCTGCTTGCCGCATTCTGCTCCGGACTTAGCTAGTGTAGGGAGAGCTTCTGCTGAAATAGGGTCAGAATCATTCTTTTAATAGTTAGTGTGGGTCTACTAGTGTTCAGTCCAAAAATCCTGAGAAACCAACAGTCCTTTTAAAGGCTAATTCGGGGGTACAGAGATGGCAGCGCTAGGTAGGCAGGGGAGTCTATGTGCACATATTCATACCAGTGTAAGGCCTGCAGGCACTGTATGTGAGTATATAGATCTCACAGCATACCTAAAAAAGCTCCATTACTGTCTGCTGCTTATTCAATATCTACCTAGCTGCAGTTATCTGAGGCATTTTTTTTGCAGCTGATACCTGCTCATTTTAATCTAAAGCAATCCATAACCCCCTTTTTCTAAATTTATTTGCTTGGTCACGCTGCAGACTACAGCCAGGTCATTGCAATAGAACATAGTTCTGTTTGCTAGTCTTGTTCTACTCAGTATTTTTTTTTCCAAAATTACCAAAAAACATACCAAAAAATGTATACAGTCTGTTATCTCCTTCAGACGCTTGGTGTATCTGTGGTGCAAAAATCTTTGATTCGCTGGCATACGTTGCATAGTTCTGTCTGCTAGCTTTGTTCTACTCAATACTTTTTGTTTAAAACATATATAAAAAAAATGTAACTCTCTGTTATCTCCATCAGACACCTGGTGTATCTATGGTGGAAAAATCTTGGCTTTGCAGGCATACGTTGCATAGTTCTGTTAGTTAGCCTTGTTCTACTCGGTATTTATTTTTTCCAAAATTACCAAAAAACATACCAAAAAATGTATACAGTCTGTTATCTCCATCAGACACCTGGTGTATCTGTGGTGCAAAAATCGCTGGCATACGTTGCATAGTTCTGTCTGCTAGCTTTGTTCTACTCAGTATTTATTGTTTTCCAAAATTACCAAAAAACATACAAAAAAATGTATACAGTCTGTTATCTCCGCCAGATGTCTGGTGTATCTGTGGTGGAAAAATCTTCGCTTTGCAGGTATACTGATCACATATAATTTTTCTCCAAATAAACACATTTGAATTGAGCTTTTCAAATATATCAGTAGTCCATTTAAAATGGGCAAGGCAAGGACCGGGAAGAGGATATGATGCTGATGGTGCATGCAGAGGATGAGGCCGTGGCCAAGCTGAAAGTGGGTCACAACAAAGACCGACATCTTCGCACTCGACCTTCCTGTCCCAGTTTCTAGGGGACCGCAGCATACCACTATTGAAGCCAGAGCAGTGTGAAACCGTTGTTGCTTGGATAGCGGATAATGCTTCCAGTCACTTAGCCACCAACACCATGGATTCCACACGGTCTTTCCATTTTTCCTATCTCTGGACCATCCTCTTATGACCTAGTGTATACCTCTCCAATATAAAAATATTGAAATACTATTATGTTATATTTTAATTTATATCCCTGTCTCTAAGCTGTTGCTAGCACCAAAAGACAGTGTGAACAGGCCCTAATATAAAACACAGGCATTAGACATTAACTGCTGATCTCTAATATGGCGACACTACAATTACAGAACTATATATGCAGCACATATACACAGATATACCTACCTCTTCCGACAAGCCTACAACCTGCAGTAACCACTGATAGACCAAACCACTGCATGACCAGCTCTACCCTCTTCTACTGTATTCTCACACATCCCTTGTAGATTGTGAGCCATCGCGGGCAGGGTCCTCTCTCCTCATGTACCAGTCATGACTTGTATTGATTAAGATTTTTGTACTTGTTTTTTATTATGTATACCCCTTCTCAAATGTAAAGCGCTATGAAATAAATGGCGCTATAATAAATAATAATTATATACAGTATACATGTAAACACGTTACATAAACTTTATACATATAGAGACATACACTATTTACTTTATATATAGTATACAGACAGTGTGTAACAAATATAAGGTATACAAACACAGAAACATTTAGTTTATATACAGTATGCTCACATACATATACACAATATACTGCATACACGCAGTATGCAAATATAATATACATAGACACACATCCTATATACTGTATGTACATGCAGTGTGTATATACAGTGGGGCAAAAAAGTATTTAGTCAGTCAGCAATAGTGCAAGTTCCACCACTTAAAAAGATGAGAGGCGTCTGTAATTTACATCATAGGTAGACCTCAACTATGGGAGACAAACTGAGAAAAAAAAATCCAGAAAATCACATTGTCTGTTTTTTTAACATTTTATTTGCATATTATGGTGGAAAATAAGTATTTGGTCAGAAACAAACAATCAAGATTTCTGGCTCTCACAGACCTGTAACTTCTTCTTTAAGAGTCTCCTCTTTCCTCCACTCCTTACCTGTAGTAATGGCACCTGTTTAAACTTGTTATCAGTATAAAAAGACACCTGTGCACACCCTCAAACAGTCTGACTCCAAACTCCACTATCGTGAAGACCAAAGAGCTGTCAAAGGACACCAGAAACAAAATTGTAGAACTGCACCAGGCTGGGAAGACTGAATCTGCAATAGCCAACCAGCTTGGAGTGAAGAAATCAACAGTGGGAGCAATAATTAGAAAATGGAAGACATACAAGACCACTGATAATCTCCCTCCATCTGGGGCTCCACGCAAAATCCCACCCCGTGGGGTCAGAATGATCACAAGAACGGTGAGCAAAAATCCCAGAACCACGCGGGGGGGCCTAGTGAATGAACTGCAGAGAGCTGGGACCAATGTAACAAGGCCTACCATAAGTAACACACTACGCCACCATGGACTCAGATCCCGCAGTGCCAGACGTGTCCCACTGCTTAAGCCAGTACATGTCCGGGCCCGTCCGAAGTTTGCTAGAGAGCATTTGGATGATCCAGAGGAGTTTTGGGAGAATGTCCTATGGTCTGATGAAACCAAACTGGAACTGTTTGGTAGAAACACAACTTGTCGTGTTTGGAGGAAAAAGAATACTGAGTTGCATCCATCAAACACCATACCTACTGTAAAGCATGGTGGTGGAAACATCATGCTTTGGGGCTGTTTCTCTGCAAAGGGGCCAGGACGACTGATCCGGGTACATGAATGGGGCCATGTATCGTGAGATTTTGAGTGCAAACCTCCTTCCATCAGCAAGGGCATTGAAGATGAAACGTGGCTGGGTCTTTCAACATGACAATGATCCAAAGCACACCGCCAGGGCAACGAAGGAGTGGCTTCGTAAGAAGCATTTCAAGGTCCTGGAGTGGCCTAGCCAGTCTCCAGATCTCAACCCTATAGAAAACCTTTGGAGGGAGTTGAAAGTCCGTGTTGCCAAGCGAAAAGCCAAAAACATCACTGCTCTAGAGGAGATCTGCATGGAGGAATGGGCCAACATACCAACAACAGTGTGTGGCAACCTTGTGAAGACTTACAGAAAACGTCTGACCTCTGTCATTGCCAACAAAGGATATATTACAAAGTATTGAGATGAAATTTTGTTTCTGACCAAATACTTATTTTCCACCATAATATGCAAATAAAATGTTAAAAAAACAGACAATGTGATTTTCTGGATTTTTTTTTCTCAGTTTGTCTCCCATAGTTGAGGTCTACCTATGATGTAAATTACAGACGCCTCTCATCTTTTTAAGTGGTGGAACTTGCACTATTGCTGACTGACTAAATACTTTTTTGCCCCACTGTATATATATATATATATATATATATATATATATATACACACACAAGCACCACAGATATACACAGTCACACTATATACTGCATATATGCACACACATACCGTACTATATATACAGACACACACACTGTATACTGCACATGTACACACAGATACACATATATATGTATACTTACCAGGTTCTGAGGACACAGACACACACACAGGGCTGCAGTCATCTTCCTGCCCTGGCTCTGACCTCTGCTGTCCTCACTCTCAACTTAACCTGTCACTGCAGGAAGGGAGACAGGGGGGATGGAGGGGGGTTTGGGAAAGACGATCAAGGACTGCAGAGGATGCACAGTGTTGTTCACTGTAAAGAATGCTGTACACTGTCTGTGCACTTCATAAAGGGATTGCAGATTCAGGGGGCGCCATTTGTGGATGGCGGGAGCTAAGGTTGGGGGTGGGCCCACTGGAGGATTTTCCAGAGGCCCGGTGGCGCGGTCTGACCTAGCACAGATATATGAGGCCTTTCATGGAAATACCACACTGGCAAGTATGCGGCTTGTAATTTTTTGGGGGTCTGCAAAATAGTGCTGTATATACCCAGAGTAACAGACAGCAAAACAATTGATTTTAGACCTAAAATGCCCACATTTTTAGCACATGGATGTATGCTACACCACAATGTAAAATATGTGGTCTGTATGGATCTGGCTGTATTAAGCAGTGTCAAAGAGCGAATGGAGGGGGAAAATGGCTCTGGATTGCTTTACAATAAATAATCTCTATTAACCTGGCAAAAAAAAAAATTCCTAGCCAATTATGTCTGAGGCCAGGGATGTATTTGCCACTAGGCACTTGAGGGCACGTGCCAAGGGTGGGGACGATGCAGGGGGCAGCACCCGTGCAAGTTTTTTTTTAAGTCCTGGGTCACCTCCCGACCAACCACAACCCCACCCCCCCACCCCGTCCGCCCCCCGCCTGCCTGCCTCCCACCCACCCTCCTTGAAGACGATACTCACCCTGCTCTACCGATGCCTGGTCTCAGCGTCTGTAACTTTCTGAGTGAGCGGTCACGTGGTACCGCTCATTAAGGTCATGCATATGCACATATTCATGACCTTAATGAGCGGTACCACATGACCGCTCACTCAGGAAGAAGGTGCTGCGCCGGGAGTCGGGACAGAGCCAGAGGGATGTCGGTGCGGCCACGCGGCATGGGGCAGGTGAGTATGAGGGACAGGGGACGGGGGGATGAAGGAGGACTGTAAGCCGAGCCATGCAAGATGGGAGAAGGTGTGGGAGCGGGGTGGGGGGAATATGAGCCATGCATACAAGAGGTGGGGGGAGTTATGAGCCATGCATACAGGGGGAATTATGAGCCATGCATACAAGAGGGGGGATATGAGCCATGCATACAGGGGGGAATTATGAGCCATGCATAAAGGGGGGGAATTATGAGCCATGCATACAGGGGGGAATTATGAGCCATGCATACAGGGGGGAATTATGAGCCATGCACACAGGGGGGGAATTATGAGCCATGCATACAGGGGGGAATTTGAGCCATGCATACAGGAGGGGGGATATGAGCCATGCATACAGGGGGGAATTATGAGCCATGCATACAGGAGGGGGATATGAGCCATGCATACAGGGGGGAATTATGAACTATGCATACAGGAGGGGGGGTGGTGAAATATGAGCCATGCATACAGGAGGGGGTGGTGGTGGAATATGAGCCATGCATACAGGAGGTGGGGGGGTTTATGAGCCATGCATACAGGAGGGGGGTGGAATATGAGCCATGCATACAGGAGGGGGGATATGAGCCATCAGAAAGGAGGGGGGATATGAGCCATACATACAGGAGGGGGGAATATGAGCCATGCATACAGGAGGAGAGGGGAATATGAGCCATGCAGATGGGATGGGAGGGAGAAGAGCCATGCATACAAGATGGGAGAGGGGCATTATACAGTATTGAGCATCATGTGGGGTCATTATACAGTATGGAGTATCATGTCGGGTCATTATACAGTATGGAGCATCATGTGGGGCCATTATACAGTATTGAGCATCATGCGTGGTCATTATAAAGTATAGAGCATCATGTGTGGCTATTATACAGTATTGAGCATCATCTGTGGCCATTATACAGTATGGGGCATCATGTGTGGCCATTAAACAGTACTGAGCATCATGTGTGGCCATTATACAGTATGGAGCATCATGCGTGGCCATTATACAGTATTGAGCATCATGTGTGGCTATTATATAGTATTGAGCATCATGTGGAGCCATTATACAGTATTGAACATCATGTGGGGTCATTATACATTATGGAGCATCATGTGTGGCCAATGGCCATTATACAGTATTGAGCATCATGTGTGGCTATTATACATTATGGAGCATCATGTGTGGCCAATGGCCATTATACAGTATTGAGCATCATGTGTGGCCATTATACAGTATGAGCACTGTGTGGCCATATTTATTTTTGTTTACAATTATTGTATATGAAACAGTGTGATAAGAAGTGCTAAATGGGTGTGGTTGGGACATGGATATTGGTGTGACTAGTTGTGAAATTGGTGTGGTCAGAGGCGTGGCCTAAAATTTGCCGCGGCGCAGGTAGTACGCCGCAAACTTTATACCTCTTTCCCTTCTTCAAAAGTTGAGAGGTATGGTACCACATTTGCCAGATCACGGCAAGTGCTGCAAATCCCATGGGGAATGAATGAGGCCGAACGCAGTGTTGCCGTAAGTGATCCGTTATACGGCAGATGCAGAAAAACTGCCAGATCTGCTGCAAAAGGCTACTTTCACATCAGCGATTCTTGCCAAAGTCTATGCCGATAGTGTCAACTCACCAATGGGGGAGGCAGCACTAAAAGTGCCTAGGGCAGCAGAAACTCTAAATACGGCCTTGCCTGGGGCTAGGTATATACGGTTAATATATGCTATAGGTAGCAGCAGCAGCAGTAGACAGTAATAGAATGGACGCTCTTGATGTATGCAATGATAGCTATATACACACATACAGTGCCTGCATGCTTTGCATTGATATGTATAGAGCGAAGTACACTCCCCTGCCTACTTAACACTGCAACGTATATACTCTGGAATTAGTCCTTAGAATGACTGTTGGTTTAGCTGGATTTGGGTAGTTTAGGATGGTAGACCCCAAACTGACTAAGAAATCCCCAAATCTGACCCTATCTCAGCAGCAGCTCTCCCTACACTGTCTGATTCTGATGCTGATGATGCTGTGCGGCCAGCCAATCACTGCAAGACCACAACAAAGATGGCTGCGGCATTACAGTGCCTGGCAGACAATCCCTGCATGTTGATTGGGTCTTTAAAGACGGCCAAAAATGCAGGGTGGAGACCCAAGTTCCCGCCGAGTAATCCCAGAAATGATCGGTGCTCGCCGAGTACACCGAGTACAGTGATACTTGGGCGAGTAACGAATAGTGGCGAGCACGTTCGCTAATCACTAGTTAATCATTTTTTCCCATATAATGACTTGTACATGAGGCAAAATTTTAAAAGGATTTAAAAAAATACAGTTGTGCTCAACAGTTTACATACCCCAGCCGAATTTTTGCTTTCTTGGCCTTTTTTCAGAGAATATGAATGATAACACCAAAACTTTTTATCCACTCATGGTTAGTGGTTGGATGAAGCTATTTATTGTCAAACTACTGTGTTTTCTCTGTCATAATGGCAAACCAAAACATCGAAATGACCCTGATCAAAAGTTCACATACACTGGTGATTTGGGCCTGAAAACATGCACAGCAGTTGACACAAATGGGTTTGAATGGCTACTAAAGGTAACATCCTCACCTGTGACCTGTTTGTTTGTAATTAGTGTGTGTGCATAAAAGCCGAGTTGAGATCCAGACAGACTCTTGCGTCTTTCATCAAGCCACTAAGTTTTCTTGATTGTGAGTCATGGGGAAAGCAAAATAATTGTCATCGGATCTATGGGAAAAGGTAGTTGAACTGAATAAGGCTGGTTTCACATTTGCGGTTGTGCCAAAATTTTCCACAGGTGTCGTGTATTCCTATCTTTAACATTAGGGATGCAGGTGTTAGGGCTGGCGGAACTCACCGAGGAAATATGGAGATAGTATAGGTGCGTTCGCAGCCCGGGGTTCACCATGCAGGAGTGGAACCTGCTGCTAGTACATGGCGGCACTATATGGCGGTACTACGCCTGAATAGACTTGGGTTCCGTCACACGGTCTGTATAGCAGCAAACCCTGTTGCTTCACAGAGTGGCCGGGATTAAAGGTAATGCTGTGCTCACAAATGGAGCAGGTAGCAAAGAGTGGTCGTACAGTCAGCAACAGCACATAAACAACTCCTTTCCGGAGGTGCCGGAATTCTAGTGGCTATATGCCAGCTATAAATTCATGTAGAAAAGCCGCGGAGACACCATCACGTGTTTCTCAACGCAAGCAATAAATAGCCAGGTCTTTCACCAGGAAGGAACAACCACGGGAAGGGCAGCATCCAAAAAGGAAAACCACCTATGCCAAAACATGGTATCCATCCACAGACAGCTGTTTCTTTTTTTTTTTTTTCCCTCAGATGGGAAAATCCACGGTCCAGAAATCCAAGACCAAAGAAAAATCCCAAACAGCTGTGTCAAATCCAAAACACAAAAGCTGTTCCCATCATCATCGGAAAATTTCAGTTTAACCCCTTCACCCCAAAGCCTGTTTTCACCTAAGTGACAGGGCCAATTTTTACAATTCTGACCACTGTCACTTTATGAGGTCATAACTCTGAAACGCTTCAATGGATCCTGGTGATTCTGACAATCTTTTCTCGTACTGTACTTCGTGATAGTGGTAAAACTTCTTCGATATGACTTGCATTTATTTGTGAAAAAAACAAAAATTTGTCGGAAATTATGAAAATTTAGCAATTTTCAAACTCTTAGTTTTTATGCCCTTAAATTAGAGAGTTATATCACATAATGTAGTTAATAAACAACATTTCCCACATGTCTGCTTTACATCAGCACAATTTTGGAAACATATTTTTTTTGTTAGGACGTTATAAGGGTTAAAAGTTGACCAGCGATTTCTCATTTTTGCAACAAAATTTGCAAAACCATTTTTTTACGGACCACCTCACACTTGAAGTGACTTTGAGGGGTCTATATGACAGAAAATGCCCAAAAATGACACCATTCTAAAAACTGCACCCCTCAAGGTACTCAAAACCACATTCAAAAAGTTTATTAACCCTTCAGGTGCTTCACAGGAATTTTTTGAATGTTTAAAAAAATTGAACATTTAACTTTTTTTTCACAAAATTTTTACTTCAGGTCCAATTTGTTTCATTTTACCAAGGGTAACAGGAGAAATTGGACCACAAAAGTCGTTGTACAATTTGTCCTGAGTACGCCGATACCCCAAATGTGGGGGTAAACCACTGTTTGGGCACATGGCAGAGCTCGGAAGGGAAGGAGCGCCATTTGACTTTTCAATGCAAGATTTGCTGGAATTGAGATCGGAGCCCATGTCACGATTGGAGAGCCCCTGATGTGCCTAAACAGTGGAAACCCCCACAAGTGACACCATTTTGGAAAGTAGACCCCCTAAGGAACTTATCTAGATGTGTGGTGAGCACTTTGAACCTCCAAGTGCTTCACAGAAGTTTATAATGTAGAGCCATAAAAAAAATTTTATATTAATTTTCACAAAAAATGATCTTTTTGCCCCAAATTTTTTATTTTCCCAAGGGTAACAGGATAAATTGGACCACAAAAGTTGTTGTGCAATTTGTCCTGAGTACGTCGATACTTCATATATGGGGATAAACCACTGTTTGAGCGCATGGCAGAGCTCGGAAGGGAAGGAGTGCCATTTGACTTTTCAATGCAAAATTGGCTGGAATTGAGATCGGACGCCATGTCGCATTTGGAGAGCCCCTGACGTGCCTTAACAGTGGAAACCCCCCACAAGTGACCCCAT
Organism: Ranitomeya imitator; assembly: GCF_032444005.1. Lineage (NCBI taxonomy): Eukaryota > Metazoa > Chordata > Amphibia > Anura > Dendrobatidae > Ranitomeya > Ranitomeya imitator. The sequence goes on along the minus strand of NC_091285.1, from coordinate 219,428,369 downwards.
TTTGGAAAAAGACCCCCTAAGGAACTTATCTAGATGTGTGGTGAGCACTTTTAACCCCAATTGTTTCACTAAAGTTTAGATTGTAGCATTGTGAAAATTAAAAAATCATTTTTTCTTTCCACAAAATGATGTTTTAGCCCGCAATTTTTTTTTCCCAAGGGTAACAGGAGAAATTGGACCACAAATGTTATTGTCCAATTTGTCCTGAGTACGCTGATACCCCACATGTGGGGGGGAACCACCGTTTGAGTGCATGGCAGAGCTCGGAAGGGAAGGAGCACCGTTTGAAATGCAGACTTAGATGGATTGGTCTGCAGGCGTCACGTTGCATTTGCAGAGCCCCTGATGTACCTAAACAGTAGAAACCCACCACAAGTGACCCCATATTGGAAACTAGACCCCCCAAGGAACTTATCTAGATGTGTTGTGAGAGCTTTGAACCAACAAGTGTTTCACTACAGTTTCTAACGCAGAGCCGTGAAAATAAAAAATATTTTTTTTCCACGAAAATGATATTTTAGCCCCCACGTTTTTATTTTCCCAAGGGTAACAGGACAAATTGGACCCCAAAAGTTGTTGTCCAACTTGTTCTGAGAGCGCTGATACCCCATATGTTGGGGGGAACCACTGTTTGGGTGCACGGCAGAGCTCGGAAGGGAAGGAGCGCCATTTGAAATGCAGACTTAGATGGATTGGTCTGCAGGCGTCATGTTGCATTTGCAGAGCCCCTGATGTACCTAAACAGTAGAAACCCCCCACAAGTGACCCCATATTGGAAACTAGACCCCCCAAGGAACTTATCTAGATGTGTTGTGAGAGCTTTGAACCAACAAGTGTTTCACTACAGTTTATAACGCAGAGCCGTGAAAATAAAAAATATTTTTTTCCACGAAAATGATATTTTAGCCCCTATGTTTTCATTTTCCCAAGGGTAACAGGACAAATTGGACCCCAAAAGTTGTTGTCCAACTTGTCATGAGAACGCTGATGCCCCATATGTTGGGGGGAACCACTGTTTGGGCACACAGGAGAACTCGGAAGGGAAGGAGCCCTGTTTTACTTTTTCAAAGCAGAATTGGCTAGAATTGAGATCGGACGCCATGTCGCATTTCGAGAGCCCCTGATGTGCCTAAACAGTGGAAACCCCCAATTATAACTGAAACCCTAACCCCAACCCTAACCCTAGCCCTAGCCCTAACCCTAGCCCTAACCCTAGCCCTAACCCTAACCCTAACCCTAGCCCTAGCCCTAACCCTAACCCTAGCCCTAATGGGAAAATGGAAATAAATAAATTTTTTTACATTTTATTGTTTTTCCCTAACTAAGGGGGTGATGAAGGGGGGTTTGATTTACTTTTATAGTGTTTTTCTGGCGGATTTTTATGACTGGCAGCTGTCACACACTAAAAGACGCTTTTTATTGCAAAAAATAGTTTTTGCATCACCACATTTTGAGAGCTATAATTTATCCATATTTTGGCCCACAGAGTCATATGAGGTCTTGTTTTTTGCGGGACGAGTTGACGTTTTTATTGGTAACATTTTCGGGCAGATGACATTTTTTGATCGCTTTTTATTCCGATTTTTGGGAGGCGGAATGAACAAAAACCAGCAATTCCTGAATTTCTTTTAGGGAGGGCGTTTATACCGTTCCACGTGTGGTAAAATGGATAAAGCAGTTTTATTCTTCAGGTCAGTACGATTACAGCGATACCTCATTTATGTAATTTTTTTATGTTTTGGCGCTTTTACACAATAAAAACTATTTTATATAAAAAAATAATTGTTTTTGCATCGCATTATTCTGAGAGCTATAACTTTTTTATTTTTCTGCTGATGATGATGTATGGTGGCTTTTTTTTTGCGGGACAAGATGACGTTTTCAGCGGTACCATGGTTATTTATATCCGTCGTTTTGATCGCGTGTTATTCCACTTTTTGTTCGCCTGTATGATAATAAAGCAATGTTTTTTGCCTTGTTTTTTATTTTTATTTTTGCGGTGTTCACTGAAGGGGTTAACTAGTGGGATAGTTTTATAGAGCGGGTCGTTACGGACGCGGCGATACCAAATATGTGTACATTTATTGTTTTTTTTTTTTTTTACATAAATAAATGGATTTATTGGGAAATGTTTTTTTTTTTTATTTGGGGATTTTTTTTTTTTACACATTCTATTTTTTTTTTTAACTTTCTAACATTGTCCCAGGGTGGGACATCTGTGTATTAGATCAACGATCTGACAGGCAGTTTAGCTGGCTCTCCAGCGCCTGCTCTCAGCAGGCGCCGGCTAGCCAGGTCACTTCATGACCCGGAAGGAGTCCGGAGGCCATCTTGGATCCGGGGACTCCTTCCGGGTCACCGGAGCAACGCGATCTCATTGCGTTGCTCCGGTGGGAGAGCGCAGGGAGCCCCCGTCCCTGCGCGATCCCCCTCTATGACGCTGTCACTACTGACAGCGGCATCAGAGGGGTTAAATGCCTGCGATCGGCGATAGCGCCGATCGTGGGCATTGCTGCGGGGTGTCAGCTGTCATATACAGCTGACACCCGCACCCGATCACCGCGGCGCTCAGCGCGAGACCGCGGTGATCGGTGCGCCGTACTAGTACTGCTGCTGGCACAAATGCAGTGCCGGCAGCGCAGTACTAGTACGGCGCATGGCACGAAGGGGTTAATACAACATCAGAAAAAAACAAATCAAAACATATTTACAAGGTATCTCCACTTCTTCACCTTCCAAACCCCTTCGGCATCCACCTCCCCCCTTCTTCTTTTATCCCATAGAAAACACACATACATCTTCCCCAAAATCACTTTTAGACTATTCTTTACTGCAATTTCATTTCTCCTAAAAACATACACATTCCTCACATCCCATAACACTTCCTTTATACATGCAACTATTAACCACAACACTCTCTCCTTCACTCCATCACACATTCCCAAGCCAAACATGAACAACTCGAATGATAACAAGCTCACACCACACAATTCTTTACACAATGGTCCCATTCTTCCAATCACCTCCCTAGCATAATGACAATTCCAAAACACATGTATTACACTTTCCATTCCACCACACCCACCTCTCGGACACATATCACTTCTCCCCAACCCACGATTCTTCTGAAATTCTCTAACTGGTAACACTCCATGCAAAGACTGCCACACAATCTCACTCTGCCTATTCGTCATACCGTCCAACCGCACTTTCTTCCATACTTTTTCTATATCATTCCCTCTAACCATGTATATTCCACACTCTGTCTCTCTACATTCAATCACCCTATACACAGCCTTCTTATTACTCAACAACCTAACATCCACATCACACAACTCATACTTCTAGTCACGTTAAAAGCAACCGGATACCTCAGATCCCTCTCTCGCCACTTCAAACAAAATAAATACGCCCCAAACAAAAACCTACACAGACAAGAAAACTTGCCATCCATCCTAATCACCCTCAACACAAAAACCACAATATTTACACCAAAAAACACCTCAAGGTTTGGAAAACCCAACCCACCTTTTTCTAAACGTTTCACCAAAACCTCCCTCCTAGCCCTCTCCATTCTAGAATTCCACAAAAACACAAACAGAATCCTATTTAACCCCCTCATACACATATACCCCGGTGGAAAGACCACTGCAATATGTAAGAAAATAGGCAAAATCACACTTTTAATAACTAAGATTTTTCCAAAAAACGAAAGACTTCTCATCTTCCAAAAACATAACTTCCGCTCAACCTTTCCTTTCGCATCATCCCAACTTTCCCATCCAAACTCTCTGAAAATTTCACCCCAAAACCTTAATAGACCCAGTCACCTCATTCACTCCTTCATCCTTACTTAAAACCCCTCCCCCAAAAACCTTACACTCACTCTTCTCCCAATTCACCTTAAATGCTGATGCACCACAAAAAATAGACGCTAATAACTTCACCCGCCTCACAGAATACTCTGAATCACACAACACACACACGTCATCCATATAAGCACTAACCTTCCATTCCCTTCCCCCACCTCCTGGCACTTGTACTCCTCTAATCACTTTATGTTTCCTCAACATACAAAGCAACGGTTCAATCGAACAAATAAAAACCACAGGAGACAAAGGACAACCTTGTCGCACACCTGAAAAAACATTCACTCTTCTACCCACAGAACCATTCATCAAAACACAACTATAAATGTCTTTATATAAGCTCCTCACCCTCCAAACAAAATCAGGCGGAAACCCCATTCTCAATAATACCCGGAACAAAAAACTATGTGCTAACCGATCATACGCCTTTTCAAAGTCCAAACTCAAAACAAATACACTCTTCTTCCGACTCATACAGTCCCACAAACAATCTCTCAACATACAGACACACTCATGTATACGTCTCCCAGGCACTGCACAACACTGTTCATCCCCAATCACACTCTCTATCACATCACGCATCCTATTCGCCATTACTTTCGCATAGATCTTATAATCGCAATTCAACAACGTTATCGGTCTCCAATTTTTTAAACTCTTCAAATCTCCTTTTTTAGGTATTAACACAACCATCCCTGCACGCATACTCTCAGCCACCTCCATACTAGACCACATATACTTACACACATCCACAAAATCCTTACCAATCACATGCCACATCACCCTATAAAACTCTATAGGAAGACCATCCTCTCCTGGAGTCTTATTTAACGCCATGCTATTCATTACCTTCCATACCTCATCACCTGTCACCTCACCCATCACTCTCTCTCTCTCTCCATCTCACTCAATTTATTTTCTAATACACTTAGTACATCCTCCTCCAAAGCCTCATCCCTCCACTTCACTGCATACAGCTCCTCATAAAACTTAGCCACATGTTCACACATATCCTCCCCACTTACCTCTCTTCCATCCACTGCATTCAAAACACCAAAACACCCATACTCTGCTTTTTCCCAAAAACCTTTTTAAAGAAAAACCTCGAACACCTTTCATCTTGCTCCATTCTATCAATTTTTGCCCTAAAAATAATACTCTTCCCTTTCTCTTCCAAAAACTCTTTAATTTCTTTTTTAACCTTTTTTATCCCCTCCTCCACCTCCATTCCTCCTTCCCTCAATTTATACAATAAACATAAATGGGCATTCAACTTAACAAACTTTCCCCTCTTAATTGCCGCAAATTCATACCCCACACTTTTAAAAAACTTTTTTGTCTGCCTCTTAACCCAATTCCTTACTTTTACACCACCGTTCATACTTTCTCACATACTCCTTCCTCTCAGCTTCATTTTCCAACAATTTCACATTTAATTTCCACAAACCCTTTCCAAACACACCACTAACATTAATATCTAACTCGCACAACACACAAACATGGTCCGAAAAAACGACCCTATCCTGTTTATATCCAACAGGAATAATATTTTTAGAAATAAAACAATAATCCAACCTGGACTGTGCTCTTCCACTATCAGAAAAAAAGGTATCTAACAAAGGGTTAACCTTACACACACGCTGCATATCACTCAAATCAAAGTCAGTAACCAACTCCAGCAAAACTTTTCCAGACACATCCACATTCACTTCCCCCACATCACAATTCATATCACCCACAATCACCACAGGCACTCTTCCTGGAACAAAGAGCTTCACTTTTTCAAATAATAACTTACGCTCATTTTTTTCTGCTGGCACATAAATATTGATAACACAAAACTTAACATTTTTATATTCAAAATTTGCTAAGATACACCTCCCCACCTCCACCACCAAATAATTATTCAAAACAACCTCCTGCCCCTTAACTAAAATACCCACACCATCATTTCTATTATTTGCACTACCAGACCATACAGACGCACCATAAGATCACTCATCCCCTTTCACACCATCCACAATCCCACATTCTTGCAAACAAAAAATAGATGCACTCTGCATAGCTAAAAAATCCAAAATTGCTGCTCTCCTCCTCGCTTTCTTAAAAACTCTCACATTTTGAGAAACTATAGAAAAACCCATACTGCAAAAACAAAAAACACAATGCAAAAATTACCACAAAATTACACACATTACACAAAAAGCCCTTGACAAAGGTCAAGACTCAAAGAAAGGAGAGAAAAAAAAAACAACAGATCCACTGAGCTTTCATTTTACCCAGTATCACCATTGTCTTCCTCTGCCATTCGGACTGAACAGCAAGTCTCTGAACCACTAACCCCTTCGTGCTCACTCCATTTTTTTTTAGCTGGCCCAATTTTCCTCTTAGGCATACTACTGCATGCCTCATCACTTTCCCCATCCTCCTCCCTCTGACACTTATTCCCACCCCTGTCCTCATCTGAAGAAAGCCCTCCAATATTCTGAGGATCTGAGGGGTGCACAGGGCTCTCAGCTTCAGAAATGCGCACGTTTTCCTCCGTTGCATCCATTGCTTCCTCAAGAGAAAACATTTCAGGCACAGTAGAGTCATCATCTTCTTCCTCATCTTCTTCCTGATCTTCTTCCTTTTTAAACCCCTTCTCTACTTTTTTTGCCTCCAACCAAAACTCCTTATCTTCCTTCTGTGCATCACTCATAGCACCACGGGGTGCTAGCACAATGTCATCTGGAGTCACAGAGCGTCTTTCCCTCTCCCTCTCCCTCTCCCTCCTTTCCTCTCTCTCCATTCTTTCAGATTCCTTTCTGATAATCGCCAACCTCCTCCTTCTCTCCTCCTCCTCTCTCCATTCACTCTCTGAGCGTCTAGGCGCCCTCCGCGGACAATCCTTATACATGTGGTCACTACTACCACACACGTCACAGGTCTTAGCCATCGGGCAATCACCAGCCATATGCCCCTCCTTCTTGCAGTTTCGGCAACACTGCCCCTTCTGGCATTCTGCCTGGACATGTCCAAAAGAGAAACATCTCCTGCAAAACAGAGGCTGCCCAGGGTACGTGAGGAAACCCCTATGCCCTGCCACAGAGAAGTTCGCCGGAGGGTGTCTGAACCCACCCACACTGCCAGGATCTCTTCTGAACCTTACACGATACTTGTATCGACAATTGAAGATTCCTAAGCAGTTCACTTGCTTCTCTCCCCTTTGAAACAAAGTCACAGTACTGTGAGAGAAAGCTCTCAAACAATGCAGGTTCAGTAAAGGGGTTATAGACAGTGATAGTCACCTGCCTTTCCTGAAGACCAAACAGTGGTTCACATTTGACTCCCTTCAAACAGGGATCTCCGGCATGATTCCGAAACCACTCATAGACATTCAGGCAATAATGCTCCGACATAAAAGTAACATCGTAGTTACCTTGATTAGGGAACTCATTGATACTATAGATGTTCTCCCGTTTTCCTCCAGCCTTTTCCTCAATAAGGTCACGAACGATAAAGACCACGCTGTTCCTTGCCCGGATAGATGGCTCCAACGTCACTCGGATGGTGTTCTTCACATAACTCATCTTCAAAGCTGTCGGTATAAACTACCACAGAAAAAAAACAGAATTCTCTGCAAAAGAGTCTGGATTCCTCCAGAAAACCTCACTCCTGACAGCTGTTTCGGGGTTTTTGCCCCTCATCAGTGTGGAGTAGGAAACTGGCTATTAGGAGCAGTGTCTAGTAAAAGGACTATAAACATAATGATGAATGACCTCGGGGAGATCAAAACATCCAACATCGCGGAGACACCATCACGTGTTTCTCAATGAAGTGATCCAGAACACTGCCCCCATCCCTTATGGGAAATATGCAAATGCATGTAGAAAAACCGCGGAGATACCATCATGTGTTTCTCAATGCAAGCAATAAATAGCCAGGTCTTTCACCGGGAAGGAACAACCACGGGAAGGGCAGCATCCAAAAAAGAAAACCACCTATGCCAAAACATGGTATCATCCACAGACAGCTGTTTTGGGATATTTGCCCCTCATCAGTGTGGAGTAGGAAACTGGCTATTAGGAGCAGTGTCTAGTAAAAGGACTATAAACATAAGGATGAATGACCTCGGGGAGATCAAAACATCCAACACCGCGGAGACACCATCACGTGTTTCTCAACGCAGTGATCCAGAACACTGCCCCCATCCCTTATGGGAAATATGCAAATGCATGCAGAAAAGTTACGGAGACACCATCACGTGTTTCTCAACGCAAGCAATAAATAGCCAGTTCTTTCACCGGGAAGGAACAACCACGGGAAGGGCAGCATCCAAAAAGGAAAACCACCTATGCCAAATACCCGGAAACAGCTGTCTGTGGATGGATACCATGTTTTGGCATAGGTGGTTTTCCTAGAAGAACAGGGACCATCTGGCCTGGTGAGAATTCAACTGCTGGGCAGTATGTATATAGACCAAATTCTTGTGGTCAGTGAAAACTTGAAAGGGAAAGTGATCCCCCTCCAGGAGGTGTCTCCACTCCGAGAAAGCCAACTTCATGGCTAGCAATTCCCTGTCCCCAATGGAATAATTCCTCTCCGCTGGTGGAAAGGTCTTGGAGAAGAAGAAAGGATGCTTCCGACCTTAAGCATCCTTCTGGAAGAGGACTGCTCCAGCACTGACGGAAGAGGCATCCACCTCCATAATAAAAGGTTTATCAAGATTGGGGCGATGTAAAATGGGAGCGCTAGCGAAGTGTGACTTAATTGAGAGAAAGGCTCTGGAACTCTCCTACGACCACAATTTGGGATTTGCTCCCTTTTTGGTGAGGGCAACCAAGGGAGCTACCAAAGTTGAGAAGTGGGGAGTGAACTGGTGATAGTAATTAATGAACCCCATAAAGTGCTGCACCGCTTGGAGAGAATTGGGTTCCTGCCAGTCCATCACAGCCTGTAGCTTGGCAGGATCCATAGCCAATCCCTGGGCGGAGATGATATAGTGAAGGAAGGGCAAGGACTCCTGCTCAAACACACTCTTCTCCAACTTGGCATAGAGGGAGTTTGCCCGTAGGAGGTCGAGGACTTTGCAAGCATCTCTATGGTGAGAGTCAATATCTGGAGAGTAAAAGAGAATATCATCCAGATAGACTACAACCGAAGTGGAGAGCATATCCCGGAAGATATCATTCACAAAGTCTTGGAAAACAGCAGGGGCATTACAGAGCCCGAAGGGCATCACCAGGTATTCATAGTGCCCATCCCTGCCCATCCCTGGTGTTAAATGCCGTCTTCCATTGTCCCCCTCATGGATGTGAATCAGGTTGTAGGCACCCCGCAGATCTAGTTTAGTTAGTATCCTTGCTCCCCGCAACCTGTCGAATAGCTCTAATATCAGAGGCAGAGGGTATTTGTTCTTAACGGTGATGGCATTAAGACCCCTGTAATCTATGCATGGACTTAACTCTCCATTCTTTTTCTGCACAAAGAAGATCCCCACCCCTGCAGGTGACACTGACTTCCTAATGAATCCTCTTGCCAGATTCTCCTGTATGTATTGGGTCATCGCCTTCATCTCCGGGAGAGAAAGGGGATAGACCCAACCCCGGGGAGGCTCTGCACCAGGACAGTCATAGTGGCGGTGGGACAGAAGGGTCTCTGCAGCCCTCTTGGAGAACACGTCCACATAGGGCTAATAGTGCTTGGGGAGAGAGGAAAGATCTGCGGGTACTTCAGTTGTAGCAACCTGAACGCATTCCCTCAGACATCTACCCTCACAAGACTCACTCCATCCCAGAATTCTCCCAGAGGACCACTCTATATGAGGAGAATGGTAGCCCTAACAGGACCTCATCAATTCCCTCGGGAATTACTAATAGGGAGATTATCTCCTGATGGGATGGAGATATGGACAAAGTAAATGGGATGGTCTGGTGTGTTGTTTGTGAGGGCAGATTCGACCCATTCACCACTCTTACAGTCACCGGCTTGGCGTGCATCACCAGGAGTATTGCGTGGCGTTGGGCGAAGGCAGAGGACATAAAATTTCCCTCCACTCCGGAATCCACACAAAACTCGACTGTAAGAGTGGTTGGGCCTAAAGTAATTGTTCCTTTGAATGACAGTTTATAGGAAAACGTCGCCGTGTCTAGTATACCACCCCCTACATCCACTAGACGCTGACGTTCTCTCGACCGCTGGGAACATCTGGAGGCAAGATGTCCTGACCGCCGGCAGACATGACAGACCTTGAGTGCACAAACGGTCGGGGACTTGGATCCCGCTCGTGACACCTCCTTGGCCTCATGTGGCTCGGACGCCTGGACCGGAGATCCCAGAGGTCGGGCGAAGGTGGGAGCCAGCCGAAACCTCTGCCTACACTGGGCTTGCTCCAACCTTCACTCGTTAAAGCAAAGGTCGATGCAAGTTGAAACAGCTAGTAGCTCCTCCAGTGTGGCGGGAATCTCCCTAGTGGCCAAAGTGTCCTTAACATGGTCAGCCAGCCCCCTCCAAAATACAGGAATGTAGCCGGCCACTCCAGCTCACATGCTAAAGTCCGGAAGAGGAAAAATGGCTGACCAAGGATGAGACCTGTGTCAGTGCCAGCAGTTGGAGCACCGTATCATGAGTGACTTGAGGTCCAAAAAAGACCTGTTTCAGAGTGCTCAGGAAATGGAGAGCACTCTGCACTACATGATCATCGCATTCCCACAGTGGCGTAGCCCACTCCAACGCATTGTCCGACAAGAGGGATATAATGAATTCCACTTTAGCCCACTCTGAGTGGAAACGTGCAGCCACGAGCTCAAGGTGTATCGCACACTGGTTCAAGAATCCCCTGCATGATTTGCTATCGCCAGAGTACCTATCTGGCAGCGGGAGGCGGGATAAGGTTGGAACAGAGGTGGCAGTGGACAAACTAGCTGCAGCCATGCTAGCAGCCTGAACAGCTACTGCGGTAACATACACAGCTGAGGTTGTGTGCTTGAGAGCCGCCAACCTGCCCTCCAGCTGCTGGATGTACCACTGCAGTTGCTGTTCGTCCGCCATTGCTAGCCAAACTCTGGCGCTAGTATACTGTTAGGGCTGGCGGAACTCACCGACTAAACATGGAGATAGTATAGGTGCATTGTGTTTGCAGCCTGGGGTCCACCGTGTAGGAGTGGAACCTGCTGCTTGTAGATGGCGGCACTATATGGCGGTTCTACGCCTGAATAGACATGTGTTCCATCACTCGGTCTGTATAGGAGCGAACCCTGTTGCTTCACAGAGTAGCCAGGATTAAAGGTAACGCTGTGCTCTGTTCAACTCACAGAGAATCACAGCTCACAAACGGAGCAGGTAGCATACAGTGGTCGTACAGTCAGCAACAGCATACAAACAACTCCTCTCCGGAAGTGCTGGAATTCTAGTGGCTATGCGCAGCCCTAAATTCACACACAAACTGCTCTCTGGAGGTGCTGGAATTCTAGTGGCTGTACAGCCGACCCTGAGCACATGCTGACACAGACCACAAAGGAGCTAAGCTACCGCTCATAAACATAAGTTGATCCTAGTGCATGGCCGTGCAGCTTTGCAAACCTTTTATATAGAGGAAGCTCTCCAGGACCTTCCTAGTGGTCCAATAGGAACTGCTTCAGGACCTGAGCATGTGAACCCCGATCTCCAATGAGAGGTCATCAATTGGGCATGCTCAGTAGTGTAAAAGCAGGACTTAGTCCCCGGAGTGTCTGCTCGCCGCTGAACAGAGCTGGTTACAATGGGTGAGCCGGGAAGATCAGCAGTAACCAAGCGCACAGTATCTGACTGAGCCAGACACTGGGACCGATGTCTCCGTTGAGCAGGCTTCACTGCGGCTGATGAAGAACGACGCATGCGTTGTTTCGTTGTCTGTGGGTTTGGCGCGGTAAACACTACATGTAATAATTTCAGAGGCATCAATTTGCTGCCTCGAAACATATGCGATTGTTAGTGGAAGGAATGCAACAAAAAAAGCATTACGGTCTGTGTGAACGCATGCATTGTACCACAGTCAAACATGGTTAGACACTGATTAGCCACCCCCCACATACAAACTGATAAAAGGAGGGAGTGGGCATTTGCAGTCCACAACTCGGCAGACAGGGAACAAGAGCAGACAGATGCAGGAAATAACCTGGGAGGAATCAACACTCTGAACAATGTGAGTATCAAAGCCAATCTCTTTATTTTCTATTTTCTGTCTCTATATGTCCTAATTTCTGTCTTTTTTTTCTTGCTGCATGCATCAGAATGTCATCTTCTTATGAGGAGCAACGGCTTGGGCATGCACAAGGTGGAAATGAAAGCGAAGTGAGTACTCACCTCTTCAGATTGGTAAGTATTCTCTGTCACATCTACACATGTGACAATTTTTTTTTTCCTTTTTTTAGAGCAGTTCTTCCACTGTGGCAAAGGCTGAGCAGGAGCAGCGTGGACACGGGCAGGTGGCAAAGAGGCAGCGTGTAAGTATACCTGGCTGACAGCTTATTGTATCCTGACTTTACTATTCTTCACTGTTCATTTGTTTACTTTCTTCTTTCTTTAGCTGTTTCTTCTTGACTCCTTATATTTTCCTTGACTTTGAATATTCAAGCCAGTTTTCTGTCTCTGTTATTTTCTTTCTTTTTCTTATGTTAATGTCTCCAACATTAATGTCTTTATTTATTTTTTAGGTTCCAGAACAGGATGAGGACCTCATAGACAATGACATCCTAATCTCCCTGGTCCATGAGCGAGTCCCGTTGTGAAACACCCGGGTTCCGCAGCACTCGGACAACGTGACGGACCGGCGGCTATGGAATGAGGTGGCCAAAGCGATGTGAAATGGCTGGGACAACATCCTGACTCGGGTCCCAAATGCATTTTGTAAGTATTGCAATGCGGTGTGCTGCAGCAGTGAACCTGGCCGGGATCACACAACTGTGTGTGATGAGAGAAGCTCCTGAGAGTTTCTCTGATTACACACAGTTGTGTGATCATGGTCAAAAGTGGATTGTCTAATCATTATATGTTTCAACAGTGCTCAAATTCAAAACACGTTGGCGTTCAATGAAGGATCGCTTCAACAAGGACCTTCGTCAAGAGAGGCAGGTTCCTAGTGGTTCTGGAGCATGGATCCGTAAAAATAAATATCACCGCATCCTTGCATATTTGAGATCGGTCCTTGTCCAGAGAAAGTACCGTATATACTCGAGTATAAGCCGACCCGAGTATAAGCCGAGCCCCCTAATTTTGCCACAAAAAACAGGGAAAACTTATTGACTCGAGTATAAGCCTAGGGTAGGAAATGCAGCAGCTACCGGTGAATTTCAAAAATAAAAATAGATACCAATAAAAGTAAAATTAATTGAGACATCAGTAGGTTGTATTTTTTTGAATATTTATTTAAAAGAAAACATTAAATTAGCACTGTAGGTGGAAAAAATGGTCAACAAAAACAATACGGTAACAACAATAACTTTAAAAGTACAAAAACCTTAGATCAATCAGCAACCAAGCTAAAACACAAGTTAAAATCCTTCAAATTCACTGGATTCATCATCTGTATCTCCAAACAGAGCTTCAAATTCAGCTGGTAAGAGGTTATCAGCATAGACGTTGTCATCATCACTGAGTTTGTCATCACCGTCACTGCTGTCATTCTCATACAAAGTGTTGTCTTCACTGCCATCCATAGCGTTACTAATGCCACACTTCTTGAAGGCCCGTTGAACCATGTCCTCTGGAATCTCTTCCCATGCATCAAAACCCACTTTGCTATTAATTCTATGTCCAGCTTCATCAGATTTCCAAGTTTTGTCAGTTGGGCTTGACCAGATGACATCCATTCATGCCACATCCTTCGCACACGGTCTTTGAAAGGTTTATTTAAACACACATCTAGGGGCTGCAGTACAGATGTAAGTCCACCTGGAATAACCGCCAAAGTAACTTGAGAACACTTTGCCAGTTTTTTTTATGTCATCAGATGTGTGTGCTCTGAACATATCCCAGACTAGCAATGATGGTTTTTTCTTTAAGGTTGCTCCTGGTCGTCCATTACAAATTTCTTCCAGCCATTTTTTTGTTCCATCTTCATCCATCCAGCCTTTAACATGCGCACGCACTGTAATTCGTGGTGGAAATTTGACCTTTTTAGGCAAGGTCTTTCTTTTAAAAATAATGACAGGCCACAGCTTAGTTCCCTTAGCCAAACATGAAAGAACGACTGTGTAGTGTTTTTTTCATTTCCTGTGGTTCTGAGTAAAATAGTTTTGTCTCCCATATTTGCCACAGTTCTGTTGCTTGGAAGATCAAAAGTCATAGGTGTTTTATCCATATTTTCAATATCTCCCAGGTCCTAGTTACGGATGCATCTTTTTTTTTATGATGAATGAATGGAATGACATCACTTTTTCATCAAGGTCTTTTGGCAACTTCTGTGAAATCTTTGTTCTTTGCCGCAAACATAGGCCAAATCTACTTATGAAGCGGGTACACCATCCTGCTGATGCAACAAAATTTTCAATGCCTGGTGCTTTCAATTTGTCTTCTTTAGCCATTTGAAGAGCACGTAAGCGAATTCCCATGCGTGTTACGCAGTAACCATTTTGACGACACTCCATAATCCATTTATGCAATTCAGTCTCTAGAGCCTCGTATGACATCTTTAAACCACGTCGAGCTTTTTTTACCTTTGGAATGTTTACCAAGTCAGCTTTCATTTTCTGCCACTCTCTCACTTGTTTTTCGTTAACACAAAATTCCCTACTTGCTATGCTGTTATTGCTTTCTTCTGCTCTTGACACAACCTTAAGTTTGAAACCAGCTTCGTATGACCTGCGTTTTTGTTTTGGTCCAGAATCAGAAGTATTGGGATCCATTTCTAACGGGATAAAAAAAGACTTTAAAAAAAAATCCATACTATAGCGATTAAATTCTCACAATACTGTACATACTGTATATCCAAGACCATAGACCACGTAATGCTCCATAAAGTGCATGATGGCCCATTTAATGCTCCATAAATTTGATGGTGGGCCCATATAATGCTCCATAAAGTTGATGATGGACCCATAGAATGCTCCATAAAGTTCATGATGGGCCCATAAGATGCTCCATATAAAAATGTGCCACAAATAATGCTCCATACAGTTCATTATAGCCCCATAAGATGCTCCATATAAAACTGTGCCACATGTAATGCTCCATACTGTTCAATATTGCCCCATAAATGTTCCATATAAAACTGTGCCACATATAATGCTCCATACTGTTCATTATTGCCCCATAGATGCTCCATATAAAGCTGTGCCACATATAATGCTCCATACCGTCCATTATTGCCCCATAGATGCTCCATTTAAAGCTGTGCCATATATGATGCTCTTTAGCATTCATCATTGCCCCATAAGATGCTCCATTTCAAGCTGTGCCAAATATGATGCTCTATAGCGTTCATCATTACTCCATACGATGCTCCATTTCAAGCTGTGCCATATATGATGCTCTATAGCGTTCATCATTGCCCCATAAGATGATCTATTTCAAGCTGTGCCCCATATAATGCTCTACAGCGTTCATCATTGCCCCATAAGATGCTGCATTTCAAGCTGTGCCATATATGATGCTCTATAGCGTTCATCATTGCCCCATAAAATGCTCCATTTCAAGCTGTGCCCCATATAATGCTCTATAGCATTCATCATTGCCCCATAAGATGCTCCATTTCAAGCTGTGAAATATATGATGCTCTATAGCGTTCATCATTGCCCCATAAGATGCTCCATTTCAAGCTGTGCCATATATGATGCTCTATAGCGTTCATCATTGCCCCATAAGATGCTCCATTTCAAGCTGTGCCATATATGATGATCTACAGCGTTCATCATTACCCCATAAGATGCTCCATTTCAAGCTGTGCCATATATGATGCTCTATAGCGTTCATCATTGCTCCATAGAATGCTCCATTTCAAGCTGTGCCATATATGATGCTCTATAGCGTTCATCATTGCCCCATAAGATGCTCTATTTCAAGCTGTGCCCCATATAACGCTCTACAGCGTTCATCATTGCCCCATAAGATGCTCTATTTCAAGCTGTGCCCCATATAATGCTCTATAGCGTTCATTATTGCCCCATAAGATGCTCCATTTCAAGCTGTGAAATATATGATGCTCTATAGCGTTCATCATTGCCCCATAAGATGCTCCATTTCAACCTGTGCCATATATGATGCTCTATAGCGTTCATCATTGCCCCATAAGATGCTCCATTTTAAGCTGTGCCCCATATAATGCTCTATAGCGTTCATCATTGCCCCATAAGATGCTCCATTTCAAGCTGTGAAATATATGATGCTCTATAGCGTTCATCATTGCCCCATAAGATGCTCCATTTCAAGCTGTGCCATATATGATGCTCTATAGCGTTCATCATTGCCCCAAAACATGCTCCATTTCAAGCTGTGCCCCATATAATGCTCTACAGCGTTCATCATTGCCCCATAAGATGCTCTATTTCAAGCTGTGCCCCATATAATGCTCTATAGCGTTCATCATTGCCCCATAAGATGCTCCATTTCAAGCTGTGAAATATATGATGCTCTATAGCGTTCATCATTGCTCCATACGATGCTCCATTTCAAGCTGTGCCATATATGATGCTCTATAGCGTTCATCATTGCCCCATAAGATGCTCTATTTCAAGCTGTGCCCCATATAATGCTCTACAGCGTTCATCATTGCCCCATAAGATGCTGCATTTCAAGCTGTGCCATATATGATGCTCTATAGCGTTCATCATTGCCCCATAAGATGCTCCATTTCAAGCTGTGCCCCATATAATGCTCCATAGCGTTCATCATTGCCCCATAAGATGCTCCATTTCAAGCTGTGCCATATATGATGCTCTATAGCGTTCATCATTGCCCCATAAGATGCTCCATTTCAAACTGTGCCATATATGATGCTCTATAGCGTTCATCATTGCCCCATAAGATGCTCCATTTCAAGCTGTGCCACATATAATGCTCTACAGCGTTCATCATTGCCCCATAACATGCTCTTTTTCAAGCTGTGCCCCATATAATGCTCTATAGCGTGCATCATTGCCCCATAAGATGCTCCATTTCAAGCTGTGAAATATATGATGCTCTATGAAGTTCATCATTGCTCCATACGATGCTCCATTTCAAGCTGTGCCATATATGATGCTCTATAGCATTCATCATTGCCCCATACGATGTTCCATTTCAAACTCTGCCATATATGATGCTCTATAGCGTTCATCATTGCCCCATAAGATGCTCTATTTCAAGCTGTGCCCCATACAATGCTCTACAGCGTTCATCATTGCCCCATAAGATGCTCTATTTCAAGCTGTGCCCCATATAATGCTCTATAGCGTTCATCATTGCCCCATAAGATGCTCCATTTCAAGCTGTGAAATATATGATGCTCTATAGCGATCATCATTGCCCCATAAGATGCTCCATTTCAAGCTGTGCCATATATGATGCTCTATAGCGTTCATAATTGTCCCATAAGATGCTCCATTTCAAGCTGTGCCATATATGATGCTCTATAGCGTTCATCATTGCCCCATAAGATGCTCCATTTCAAGCTGTGCCCCATATAATGCTCTATTGCGTTCATCATTGCCCCATAAGATGCTCCATTTCAAGCTGTGCCATATATGATGCTCTATAGCGTTCATAATTGTCCCATAAGATGCTCCATTTCAAGCTGTGCCATATATGATGCTCTATAGCGTTCATCATTGCCCCATAAGATGCTCCATTTCAAGCTGTGAAATATATGATGCTCTATAGCGTTCATCATTGCCCCATAAGATGCTCCATTTCAACCTGTGCCATATATGATGCTCTATAGCGTTCATCATTGCCCCATAAGATGCTCCATTTTAAGCTGTGCCCCATATAATGCTCTATAGCGTTCATCATTGCCCCATAAGATGCTCCATTTCAAGCTGTGAAATATATGATGCTCTATAGCGTTCATCATTGCCCCATAAGATGCTGCATTTCAAGCTGTGCCATATATGATGCTCTATAGCGTTCATCATTGCCCCAAAACATGCTCCATTTCAAGCTGTGCCCCATATAATGCTCTACAGCGTTCATCATTGCCCCATAAGATGCTCTATTTCAAGCTGTGCCCCATATAATGCTCTATAGCGTTCATCATTGCCCCATAAGATGCTCCATTTCAAGCTGTGAAATATATGATGCTCTATAGCGTTCATCATTGCTCCATACGATGCTCCATTTCAAGCTGTGCCATATATGATGCTCTATAGCGTTCATCATTGCCCCATAAGATGCTCTATTTCAAGCTGTGCCCCATATAATGCTCTACAGCGTTCATCATTGCCCCATAAGATGCTGCATTTCAAGCTGTGCCATATATGATGCTCTATAGCGTTCATCATTGCCCCATAAGATGCTCCATTTCAAGCTGTGCCCCATATAATGCTCTATAGCGTTCATCATTGCCCCATAAGATGCTCCATTTCAAGCTGTGCCATATATGATGCTCTATAGCGTTCATCATTGCCCCATAAGATGCTCCATTTCAAGCTGTGAAATATATGATGCTCTATAGCGTTCATCATTGCTCCATACGATGCTCCATTTCAAGCTGTGCCATATATGATGCTCTATAGCGTTCATCATTGCCCCATAAGATGCTCTATTTCAAGCTGTGCCCCATATAATGCTCTACAGCGTTCATCATTGCCCCATAAGATGCTGCATTTCAAGCTGTGCCATATATGATGCTCTATAGCGTTCATCATTGCCCCATAAGATGCTCCATTTCAAGCTGTGCCCCATATAATGCTCTATAGCGTTCATCATTGCCCCATAAGATGCTCCATTTCAAGCTGTGCCATATATGATGCTCTATAGCGTTCATCATTGCCCCATAAGATGCTCCATTTCAAACTGTGCCATATATGATGCTCTATAGCGTTCATCATTGCCCCATAAGATGCTCCATTTCAAGCTGTGCCACATATAATGCTCTACAGCGTTCATCATTGCCCCATAACATGCTCTTTTTCAAGCTGTGCCCCATATAATGCTCTATAGCGTGCATCATTGCCCCATAAGATGCTCCATTTCAAGCTGTGAAATATATGATGCTCTATGAAGTTCATCATTGCTCCATACGATGCTCCATTTCAAGCTGTGCCATATATGATGCTCTATAGCATTCATCATTGCCCCATACGATGTTCCATTTCAAACTCTGCCATATATGATGCTCTATAGCGTTCATCATTGCCCCATAAGATGCTCTATTTCAAGCTGTGCCCCATACAATGCTCTACAGCGTTCATCATTGCCCCATAAGATGCTCTATTTCAAGCTGTGACCCATATAATGCTCTATAGCGTTCATCATTGCCCCATAAGAGGCTCCATTTCAAGCTGTGAAATATATGATGCTCTATAGCGATCATCATTGCCCCATAAGATGCTCCATTTCAAGCTGTGCCATATATGATGCTCTATAGCGTTCATAATTGTCCCATAAGATGCTCCATTTCAAGCTGTGCCATATATGATGCTCTATAGCATTCATCATTGCCCCATAAGATGCTCCATTTCAAGCTGTGCCCCATATAATGCTCTATTGCGTTCATCATTGCCCCATAAGATGCTCCATTTCAAGCTGTGCCATATATGATGCTCTATAGCGTTCATAATTGTCCCATAAGATGCTCCATTTCAAGCTGTGCCATATATGATGCTCTATAGCGTTCATCATTGCCCCATAAGATGCTCTATTTCAAGCTGTGCCCCATATAATGCTCTATAGCGTTCATCATTGCCCCATAAGATGCTCCATTTCAAGCTGTGAAATATATGATGCTCTATAGCGTTCATCATTGCCCCATAAAATGCCCCATTTCAAGCTGTGCCATATATGATGCTCTATAGCGTTCATAATTGTCCCATAAGATGCTCCATTTCAAGCTGTGCCATATATGATGCTCTATAGCGTTCATCATTGCCCCATAAGATGCTCCATTTCAAGCTGTGCCATATATGATGCTCTATAGCGTTCATCATTGCCCCATAAGATGCTCTATTTCAAGCTGTGCCATATATGATTCTCTAGAGCGTTCATCATTGCCCCATAAGATGCTCCATTTCAAGCTGTGCCATATATGATGCTCTACAGCGTTCATCATTGCCCCATAAGATGCTCCATTTCAAGCTGTGCCATATATGATGATCTATAGCGTTCATCATTGCCCCATAAGATGCTCCATTTCAAGCTGTGCCCCATATAATGCTCTATAGCGTTCATCATTGCCCCATAAGATGCTCCATTTCAAGCTGTGAAATATATGATGCTCTATAGCGTTCATCATTGCCCCATAAGATGCTCCATTTCAAGCTGTGCCATATATGATGCTCTATAGCGTTCATCATTGCCCCATAAGATGCTCCATTTCAAGCTGTGCCCCATATAATGCTCTACAGCGTTCATCATTGCCCCATAAGATGCTCTATTTCAAGCTGTGCCCCATATAATGCTCTATAGCGTTCATCATTGCCCCATAAGATGCTCCATTTCAAGCTGTGAAATATATGATGCTCTATAGCGTTCATCATTGCCCCATAAGATGCTCCATTTCAAGCTGTGCCATATATGATGCTCTATAGCGTTCATCATTGCCCCATAAGATGCTCTATTTCAAGCTGTGCCCCATATAATGCTCTATAGCGTTCATCATTGCCCCATAAGATGCTCCATTTCAAGCTGTGAAATATATGATGCTCTATAGCGTTCATCATTGCTCCATACGATGCTCCATTTCAAGCTGTGCCATATATGATGCTCTATAGCGTTCATCATTGCCCCATAAGATGCTCCATTTCAAACTGTGCCATATATGATGCTCTATAGCGTTCATCATTGCCCCATAAGATGCTCTATTTCAAGCTGTGCCCCATATAATGCTCTACAGCGTTCATCATTGCCCCATAAGATGCTCTTTTTCAAGCTGTGCCCCATATAATGCTCTATAGCGTTCATCATTGCCCCATAAGATGCTCCATTTCAAGCTGTGAAATATATGATGCTCTATAGCGTTCATCATTGCCCCATAAGATGCTCCATTTCAAGCTGTGAAATATATGATGCTCTATAGCGTTCATCATTGCCCCATAAGATGCTCCATTTCAAGCTGTGCCCCATATAATGCTCTACAGCGTTCATCATTGCCCCATAAGATGCTCTATTTCAAGCTGTGCCCCATATAATGCTCTATAGCGTTCATCATTGCCCCATAAGATGCTCCATTTCAAGCTGTGAAATATATGATGCTCTATAGCGTTCATCATTGCCCCATAAGATGCTCCATTTCAAGCTGTGCCATATATGATGCTCTATAGCGTTCATCATTGCCCCATAAGATGCTCTATTTCAAGCTGTGCCCCATATAATGCTCTATAGCGTTCATCATTGCCCCATAAGATGCTCCATTTCAAGCTGTGAAATATATGATGCTCTATAGCGTTCATCATTGCTCCATACGATGCTCCATTTCAAGCTGTGCCATATATGATGCTCTATAGCGTTCATCATTGCCCCATAAGATGCTCCATTTCAAACTGTGCCATATATGATGCTCTATAGCGTTCATCATTGCCCCATAAGATGCTCTATTTCAAGCTGTGCCCCATATAATGCTCTACAGCGTTCATCATTGCCCCATAAGATGCTCTTTTTCAAGCTGTGCCCCATATAATGCTCTATAGCGTTCATCATTGCCCCATAAGATGCTCCATTTCAAGCTGTGAAATATATGATGCTCTATAGCGTTCATCATTGCCCCATAAGATGCTCCATTTCAAGCTGTGCCATATATGATGCTCTATAGCGTTCATCATTGCCCCATAAGATGCTCCATTTCAAGCTGTGCCCCATATAATGCTCTATAGCGTTCATCATTGCCCCATAAGATGCTCTATTTCAAGCTGTGAAACATATGATTCTCTATAGCGTTCATCATTGCCCCATAAGATGCTCCATTTCAAGCTGTGCCCCATATAATGCTCTATAGCGTTCATCATTGCCCCATAAGTTGCTCCTTTTCAAGCTGTGAAATATATGATGCTCTATAGCGATCATCATTGCCCCATAAGATGCTCCATTTCAAGCTGTGCCATATATGATGCTCTATAGCGTTCATCATTGCCCCATAAGATGCTCCATTTCAAGCTGTGCCATATATGATGCTCTATAGCGTTCATAATTGTCCCATAAGATGCTCCATTTCAAGCTGTGCCATATATGATACTCTATAGCGTTCATCATTGCCCCATAAGATGCTCAATTTCAAGCTGTGCCATATATGATGCTCTATAGCGTTCATAATTGTCCCATAAGATGCTCCATTTCAAGCTGTGCCATATATGATGCTCTATAGCGTTCATCATTGCCCCATAAGATGCTCCATTTCAAGCTGTGCCATATATGATGCTCTATAGCGTTCATCATTGCCCCATAAGATGCTCCATTTCAAGCTGTGCCCCATATAATGCTCTACAGCGTTCAACATTGCCCCATAAGATGCTCTATTTCAAGCTGTGCCCCATATAATGCTCTATAGCGTTCATCATTGCCCCATAAGATGCTCCATTTCAAACTGTGCCATATATGATGCTCTATAGCGTTCATCATTGCCCCATAAGATGTTCTATTTCAAGCTGTGCCCCATATAATGCTCTACAGCGTTCATCATTGCCCCATAAGATGCTCTTTTTCAAGCTGTGCCCCATATAATGCTCTATAGCGTTCATCATTGCCCCATAAGATGCTCCATTTCAAGCTGTGAAATATATGATGCTCTATAGCGTTCATCATTGCCCCATAAGATGCTCCATTTCAAGCTGTGCCATATATGATGCTCTATAGCGTTCATCATTGCCCCATAAGATGCTCCATTTCAAGCTGTGCCCCATATAATGCTCTATAGCGTTCATCATTGCCCCATAAGATGCTCCATTTCAATCTGTGAAACATATGATTCTCTATAGCGTTCATCATTGCCCCATAAGATGCTCCATTTCAAGCTGTGAAATATATGATGCTCTATAGCGATCATCATTGCCCCATAAGATGCTCCATTTCAAGCTGTGCCATATATGATGCTCTATAGCGTTCATCATTGCCCCATAAAATGCTCCATTTCAAGCTGTGCCATATATGATGCTCTATAGCGTTCATAATTGTCCCATAAGATGCTCCATTTCAAGCTGTGCCATATATGATACTCTATAGCGTTCATCATTGCCCCATAAGATGCTCCATTTCAAGCTGTGCCATATATGATGCTCTATAGCGTTCATAATTGTCCCATAAAATGCTCCATTTCAAGCTGTGCCATATATGATGCTCTATAGGGTTCATCATTGCCCCATAAGATGCTCCACTTCAAGCTGTGCCATATATGATGCTCTATAGCGTTCATCATTGCCCCATAAGATGCTCCATTTCAAGCTGTGCCATATATGATGCTCTATAGCGTTCATAATTGTCCCATAAGATGCTCCATTTCAAGCTGTGCCATATATGATGCTCTATAGCGTTCATCATTGCCCCATAAGATGCTCCATTTCAAGCTGTGCCATATATGATGCTCTATAGCGTTCATCATTGCCCCATAAGATGCTCCATTTCAAGCTGTGCCCCATATAATGCTCTACAGCGTTCAACATTGCCCCATAAGATGCTCTATTTCAAGCTGTGCCCCATATAATGCTCTATAGCGTTCATCATTGCCCCATAAGATGCTCCATTTCAAACTGTGCCATATATGATGCTCTATAGCGTTCATCATTGCCCCATAAGATGCTCTATTTCAAGCTGTGCCCCATATAATGCTCTACAGCGTTCATCATTGCCCCATAAGATGCTCTTTTTCAAGCTGTGCCCCATATAATGCTCTATAGCGTTCATCATTGCCCCATAAGATGCTCCATTTCAAGCTGTGAAATATATGATGCTCTATAGCGTTCATCATTGCCCCATAAGATGCTCCATTTCAAGCTGTGCCATATATGATGCTCTATAGCGTTCATCATTGCCCCATAAGATGCTCCATTTCAAGCTGTGCCCCATATAATGCTCTATAGCGTTCATCATTGCCCCATAAGATGCTCCATTTCAATCTGTGAAACATATGATTCTCTATAGCGTTCATCATTGCCCCATAAGATGCTCCATTTCAAGCTGTGAAATATATGATGCTCTATAGCGATCATCATTGCCCCATAAGATGCTCCATTTCAAGCTGTGCCATATATGATGCTCTATAGCGTTCATAATTGTCCCATAAAATGCTCCATTTCAAGCTGTGCCATATATGATGCTCTATAGCGTTCATAATTGTCCCATAAGATGCTCCATTTCAAGCTGTGCCATATATGATACTCTATAGCGTTCATCATTGCCCCATAAGATGCTCCATTTCAAGCTGTGCCATATATGATGCTCTATAGCGTTCATAATTGTCCCATAAAATGCTCCATTTCAAGCTGTGCCATATATGATGCTCTATAGGGTTCATCATTGCCCCATAAGATGCTCCACTTCAAGCTGTGCCATATATGATGCTCTATAGCGTTCATCATTGCCCCATAAGATGCTCCATTTCAAGCTGTGCCCCATATAATGCTCTACAGCGTTCAACATTGCCCCATAAGATGCTCTATTTCAAGCTGTGCCACATATAATGCTCTATAGCAGGGGTCCCCAACTCCAGTCCTCAAGGCCCACCAACATGTCATGTTTTCAGGATTTCCTTAGTCTTGCCCAGGT
This sequence comes from Ranitomeya imitator, assembly GCF_032444005.1. Lineage (NCBI taxonomy): Eukaryota > Metazoa > Chordata > Amphibia > Anura > Dendrobatidae > Ranitomeya > Ranitomeya imitator. Next base: position 219,403,656 of record NC_091285.1, on the reverse strand, counting down.
AATAATTGCATCACCTGTGCAATGCAAAGGAAATCCTGAAAACATGACCTGTTGGTGGGCCTTGAGGACTGGAGTTGGGGACCCCTGCTCTATAGCGTTCATCATTGCCCCATAAGATGCTCCATTTCAAGCTGTGAAATATATGATGCTCTATAGCGTTCATCATTGCTCCATACGATGCTCCATTTCAAGCTGTGCCATATATGATGCTCTATAGCGTTCATCATTGCCCCATAAGATGCTCTATTTCAAGCTGTGCCCCATATAATGCTCTACAGCGTTCATCATTGCCCCATAAGATACTCTATTTCAAGCTGTGCCCCATATAATGCTCTATAGCGTTCATCATTGCCCCATAAGATGCTCTATTTCAAGCTCTGCCCCATATAATGCTCTATAGCGTTCATAATTGTCCCATAAGAAGCTCCATTTCAAGCTGTGCCATATATGATGCTGTATAGCGTTCATCATTGCCCCATAAGATGCTCCATTTCAATCTGTGCCATATATGATGCTCTATAGCGTTCATCATTGACCCATAAGATGCTCCATTTCAAGCTGTGCCCCATATAATGCTCTATAGCGTTCATCATTGCCCCATAAGATGCTCCATTTCAAGCTGTGAAACATATGATGCTCTACAGCGTTCATCATTGCCCCATAAGATGCTCCATTTCAAGCTGTGCCATATATGATGCTCTATAGCGTTCATCATTGCCCCATAAGATGCTCCGTTTCAAGCTGTGCCCCATATAATGCTCTATAGCATTCATCATTGCCCCATAAGATGCTCCATTTCAAACTGTGAAATATATGATGCTCTATAGCGTTCATTATTGCTCCATACGATGTTCTACTTCAAGCTGTGCCATATATGATGCTCTATAGCGTTCATCATTGCCCCATAAGATGCTCTATTTTAAGCTGTGCCCCATATAATGCTCTACAGCGTTCATCATTGTCTCATAAGATGCTCCATTTCAAGCTGTGCCATATATGATGCTCTATAGCGTTCATCATTGCCCCATAAGATGCTCCACTTCATGCTGTGAAATATATGATGCTCTATAGCGTTCATCATTGCCCCATAAGATGCTCCATTTTAGGCTGTGCCATATATGATGCTCTATAGCGTTCATCATTACCCCATAAGATGCTCCATTTCAAGCTGTGCCCCATATAATGCTCTACAGCGTTCATCATTGCCCCATAAGATGCTCTATTTCAAGCTGTGCCCCATATAATGCTCTATAGCGTTCATCATTGCCCCATAAGATGCTCCATTTCAAGCTGTGAAATATATGATGCTCTATAGCGTTCATCATTGTTCCATACGATGCTCCATTTCAAGCTGTGCCATATATTATGCTCTATAGCGTTCATCATTGCCCCATAAGATGCTCCATTTCAAGCTGTGCCATATATGATGCTCTATAGCGTTCATCATTGCCCCATAAGATGCTCTATTTCAAGCTGTGCCCCATATAATGCTCTACAGCGTTCATCATTGCCCCATAAGATGCTCTATTTCAAGCTGTGCCCCATATAATGCTCTATAGCATTCATCATTGCCCCATAAGATGCTCTATTTCAAGCTGTGCCATATATGATGCTTTATAGCGTTCATCATTGCCCCATAAGATGCTCTTTTTCAAGCTGTGCCATATATGATGCTTTATAGCGTTCATCATTGCCCCATAATATGCTCCATTTCAAGCTGTGCCATATATGATGCTCTATAGCGTTCATCATTGCCCCATAAGATGCTATATTTCAAGCTGTGCCCCATATAATGCTCTACAGCGTTCATCATTGCCCCATGAGATGCTCTATTTCAAGCTGTGCCCCATATAATGCTCTATAGCATTCATCAGTGCCCCATAAGATGCTCCATTTCAAGCTGTGCCATATATGATGATCTATAGCGTTCATCATTGCCCCATAAGATGCTCTATTTAAAGCTGTGCCCCATATAATGCTCTACAGCTTTCATCATTGCTCCATAAGATGCTCTATTTCAAGCTGTGCCCCATATAATGCTCTATAGCGTTCATCATTGCCCCATAAGATGCTCCATTTCAAACTGTGCCATATATGATGCTCTATAGCGTTCATCATTGCCCCATAAGATGCTCTATTTCAAGCTGTGCCCCATATAATGCTCTACAGCATTCATCATTGCCCCATAAGATGCTCTTTTTCAAGCTGTGCCCCATATAATGCTCTATAGCGTTCATCATTGCCCCATAAGATGCTCCATTTCAAGCTGTGAAATATATGATGCTCTATAGCGTTCATCATTGCCCCATAAGATGCTCCATTTCAAGCTGTGCCATATATGATGCTCTATAGCGTTCATCATTGCCCCATAAGATGCTCCATTTCAAGCTGTGCCCCATATAATGCTCTATAGCATTCATCATTGCCCCATAAGATGCTCCATTTCAAGCTGTGAAACATATGATTCTCTATAGCGTTCATCATTGCCCCATAAGATGCTCCATTTCAAGCTGTGAAATATATGATGCTCTATAGCGATCATCATTGCCCCATAAGATGCTCCATTTCAAGCTGTGCCATATATGATGCTCTATAGCGTTCATCATTGCCCCATAAGATGCTCCATTTCAAGCTGTGCCATATATGATGCTCTATAGCGTTCATAATTGCCCCATAAGATGCTCCATTTCAAGCTGTGCCATATATGATACTCTATAGCGTTCATCATTGCCCCATAAGATGCTCCATTTCAAGCTGTGCCATATATGATGCTCTATAGCGTTCATAATTGTCCCATAAGATGCTCCATTTCAAGCTGTGCCATATATGATGCTCTATAGCTTTCATCATTGCCCCATAAGATGCTCCATTTCAAGCTGTGCCATATATGATGCTCTATAGCGTTCATAATTGTCCCATAAGATGCTCCATTTCAAGCTGTGCCATATATGATTCTCTATAGCGTTCATCATTGCCCCATAAGATGCTCCATTTCAAGCTGTGCCATATATGATGCTCTATAGCGTTCATAATTGTCCCATAAGATGCTACATTTCAAGCTGTGCCATATATGATGCTCTATAGCGTTCATCATTGCCCCATAAGATGCTCCACTTCAAGCTGTGCCATATATGATGCTCTATAGCGTTCATCATTGCCCCATAAGATGCTCCATTTCAAGCTGTGCCCCATATAATGCTCTACAGCATTCAACATTGCCCCATAAGATGCTCTATTTCAAGCTGTGCCACATATAATGCTCTATAGCGTTCATCATTGCCCCATAAGATGCTCCATTTTAGGCTGTGCCATATATGATGCTCTATAGCGTTCATCATTGCCCCATAAGATGCTCCATTTCAAGCTGTGCCCCATATAATGCTCTACAGCGTTCATCATTGCCCCATAAGATGCTCTATTTCAAGCTGTGCCCCATATAATGCTCTATAGCGTTCATCATTGCCCCATAAGATGCTCCATTTCAAGCTGTGAAATATATGATGCTCTATAGCGTTCATCATTGTTCCATACGATGCTCCATTTCAAGCTGTGCCATATATTATGCTCTATAGCGTTCATCATTGCCCCATAAGATGCTCCATTTCAAGCTGTGCCATATATGATGCTCTATAGCGTTCATCATTGCCCCATAAGATGCTCTATTTCAAGCTGTGCCCCATATAATGCTCTACAGCGTTCATCATTGCCCCATAAGATGCTCTATTTCAAGCTGTGCCCCATATAATGCTCTATAGCGTTCATCATTGCCCCATAAGATGCTCTTTTTCAAGCTGTGCCATATATGATGCTCTATAGCGTTCATCATTGCCCCATAAGATGCTCTATTTCAAGCTGTGCCATATATGATGCTTTATAGCGTTCATCATTGCCCCATAATATGCTCCATTTCAAGCTGTGCCATATATGATGCTCTATAGCGTTCATCATTGCCCCATAAGATGCTATATTTCAAGCTGTGCCCCATATAATGCTCTACAGCGTTCATCATTGCCCCATAAGATGCTCTATTTCAAGCTGTGCCCCATATAATGCTCTATAGCATTCATCAGTGCCCCATAAGATGCTCCATTTCAAGCTGTGCCATATATGATGATCTATAGCGTTCATCATTGCCCCATAAGATGCTCTATTTAAAGCTGTGCCCCATATAATGCTCTACAGCTTTCATCATTGCTCCATAAGATGCTCTTTTTCAAGCTGTGCCCCATATAATGCTCTATAGCGTTCATCATTGCCCCATAAGATGCTCCATTTCAAACTGTGCCATATATGATGCTCTATAGCGTTCATCATTGCCCCATAAGATGCTCTATTTCAAGCTGTGCCCCATATAATGCTCTACAGCATTCATCATTGCCCCATAAGATGCTCTTTTTCAAGCTGTGCCCCATATAATGCTCTATAGCGTTCATCATTGCCCCATAAGATGCTCCATTTCAAGCTGTGAAATATATGATGCTCTATAGCGTTCATCATTGCCCCATAAGATGCTTCTTTTCAAGCTGTGCCATATATGATGCTCTATAGCGTTCATCATTGCCCCATAAGATGCTCCATTTCAAGCTGTGCCATATATGATGCTCTATAGCGTTCATCATTGCCCCATAAGATGCTCCATTTCAAGCTGTGCCCCATATAATGCTCTATAGCGTTCATCATTGCCCCATAAGATGCTCCATTTCAAGCTGTGAAACATATGATTCTCTATAGCGTTCATCATTGCCCCATAAGATGCTCCATTTCAAGCTGTGAAATATATGATGCTCTATAGCGATCATCATTGCCCCATAAGATGCTCCATTTCAAGCTGTGCCATATATGATGCTCTATAGCGTTCATAATTGCCCCATAAGATGCTCCATTTCAAGCTGTGCCATATATGATGCTCTATAGCGTTCATCATTGCCCCATAAGATGCTCCATTTCAAGCTGTGCCATATATGATGCTCTATAGCGTTCATAATTGTCCCATAAGATGCTCCATTTCAAGCTGTGCCATATATGATGCTCTATAGCTTTCATCATTGCCCCATAAGATGCTCCATTTCAAGCTGTGCCATATATGATGCTCTATAGCGTTCATAATTGTCCCATAAGATGCTCCATTTCAAGCTGTGCCATATATGATTCTCTATAGCGTTCATCATTGCCCCATAAGATGCTCTATTTCAAGCTGTGCCATATATGATGCTCTATAGCGTTCATAATTGTCCCATAAGATGCTCCATTTCAAGCTGTGCCATATATGATGCTCTATAGCGTTCATCATTGCCCCATAAGATGCTCCACTTCAAGCTGTGCCATATATGATGCTCTATAGCGTTCATCATTGCCCCATAAGATGCTCCATTTCAAGCTGTACCCCATATAATGCTCTACAGCGTTCAACATTGCCCCATAAGATGCTCTATTTCAAGCTGTGCCACATATAATGCTCTATAGCGTTCATCATTGCCCCATAAGATGCTCCATTTCAAGCTGTGAAATATATGATGCTCTATAGCGTTCATCATTGCTCCATACGATGCTCCATTTCAAGCTGTGCCATATATGATGCTCTATAGCGTTCATCATTGCCCCATAAGATGCTCTATTTCAAGCTGTGCCCCATATAATGCTCTACAGCGTTCATCATTGCCCCATAAGATGCTCTATTTCAAGCTGTGCCCCATATAATGCTCTATAGCGTTCATCATTGCCCCATAAGATGCTCTATTTCAAGCTGTGCCCCATATAATGCTCTATAGCGTTCATAATTGTCCCATAAGATGCTCCATTTCAAGTTGTGCCATATATGATGATGTATAGCGTTCATCATTGCCCCATAAGATGCTCCATTTCAATCTGTGCCATATATGATGCTCTATAGCGTTCATCATTGCCCCATAAGATGCTCCATTTCAAGCTGTGCCCCATATAATGCTCTATAGCGTTCATCATTGCCCCATAAGATGCTCCATTTCAAGCTGTGAAACATATGATGCTCTATAGCGTTCATCATTGCCCCATAAGATGCTCCATTTCAAGCTGTGCCATATATGATGCTCTATAGCGTTCATCATTGCCCCATAAGATGCTCTATTTTAAGCTGTGCCCCATATAATGCTCTACAGCGTTCATCATTGTCTCATAAGATGCTCCATTTCAAGCTGTGCCATATATGATGCTCTATAGCGTTCATCATTACCCCATAAGATGCTTCACTTCATGCTGTGAAATATATGATGCTCTATAGCGTTCATCATTGCCCCATAAGATGCTCCATTTTAGGCTGTGCCATATATGATGCTCTATAGCGTTCATCATTGCCCCATAAGATGCTCCATTTCAAGCTGTGCCCCATATATTGCTCTACAGCGTTCATCATTGCCCCATAAGATGCTCTATTTCAAGCTGTGCCCCATATAATGCTCTATAGCGTTCATCATTGCCCCATAAGATGCTCCATTTCAAGCTGTGAAATATATGATGCTCTATAGCGTTCATCATTGTTCCATACGATGCTCCATTTCAAGCTGTGCCATATATTATGCTCTATAGCGTTCATCATTGCCCCATAAGATGCTCCATTTCAAGCTGTGCCATATATGATGCTCTATAGCGTTCATCATTGCCCCATAAGATGCTCTATTTCAAGCTGTGCCCCATATAATGCTCTACAGCGTTCATCATTTCCCATAAGATGCTCTATTTCAAGCTGTGCCCCATATAATGCTCTATAGCGTTCATCATTGCCCCATAAGATGCTCTTTTTCAAGCTGTGCCATATATGATGCTCTATAGCGTTCATCATTGCCCCATAAGATGCTCTATTTCAAGCTGTGCCATATATGATGCTTTATAGCGTTCATCATTGCCCCATAATATGCTCCATTTCAAGCTGTGCCATATATGATGTTCTATAGCGTTCATCATTGCCCCATAAGATGCTCTATTTCAAGCTGTGCCCCATATAATGCTCTATAGCGTTCATCATTGCCCCATAAGATGCTCCATTTCAAGCTGTGAAATATATGATGCTCTATAGCGTTCATTATTGTTCCATACGATGCTCCATTTCAAGCTGTGCCATATATTATGCTCTATAGCGTTCATCATTGCCCCATAAGATGCTCCATTTCAAGCTGTGCCATATATGATGCTCTATAGCGTTCATCATTGCCCCATAAGATGCTCTATTTCAAGCTGTGCCCCATATAATGCTCTACAGCGTTCATCATTTCCCATAAGATGCTCTATTTCAAGCTGTGCCCCATATAATGCTCTATAGCGTTCATCATTGCCCCATAAGATGCTCTTTTTCAAGCTGTGCCATATATGATGCTCTATAGCGTTCATCATTGCCCCATAAGATGCTCTATTTCAAGCTGTGCCATATATGATGCTTTATAGCGTTCATCATTGCCCCATAATATGCTCCATTTCAAGCTGTGCCATATATGATGTTCTATAGCGTTCATCATTGCCCCATAAGATGCTCTATTTCAAGCTGTGCCCCATATAATGCTCTACAGCGTTCATCATTGCCCCATAAGATGCTCTATTTCAAGCTGTGCCCCATATAATGCTCTATAGCATTCATCAGTGCCCCATAAGATGCTCCATTTCAAGCTGTGCCATATATGATGATCTATAGCGTTCATCATTGCCCCATAAGATGCTCTATTTAAAGCTGTGCCCCATATAATGCTCTACAGCTTTCATCATTGCTCCATAAGATGCTCTATTTCAAGCTGTGCCCCATATAATGCTCTATAGCGTTCATCATTGCCCCATAAGATGCTCCATTTCAAGCTGTGCCATATATGATGCTCTATAGCGTTCATCATTGCCCCATAAGATGCTACATTTCAAGCTGTGCCATATATGATGCTCTATAGCAGGGGTCCCCAACTCCAGTCCTCAAGGCCCACCAACATGTCATGTTTTCAGGATTTCCTTAGTCTTGCCCAGGTAATAATTGCATCACCTGTGCAATGCAAAGGAAATCCTGAAAACATGACCTGTTGGTGGGCCTTGAGGACTGGAGTTGGGGACCCCTGCTCTATAGCATTCATCATTGCCCCACAAGATGCTCCATTTCAAGCTATGCCATATATGATGCTCTATAGCGTTCATCATTGCCCCATAAGATGCTCCAATTCAAGCTGTGCCATATATGATGCTCTGTAGCGTTCATCATTGCCCCATAAGATGCTCCATTTGAAGCTGTGCCATATATGATGCTCTATAACGTTCATCATTGCCCCATAAGATGCTCCATTTCAAGCTGTGCCATATATGATGCTCTATAGCGTTCATCATTGCCCCATAAGATGCTCCAATTCAAGCTGTGCCCCATATAATGCTCTATAGCATTCATCATTGCCCCATAAGATGCTCCATTTCAAGCTGTGCCATATATGATGCTCTATAGCGTTCATCATTGCCCCATAAGATGCTCCATTTCAAGCTGTGCCATATATGATGCTCTATAGCGTTCATCATTGCCCGATAAGATGCTCCATTTCAAGCTGTGCCCCATATAATGCTCTATGGCGTTCATCATTGCCCCATAAGATGCTCCATTTCAAGCTGTGCCATATATGATGCTCTATAGCGTTCATCATTGCCCCATAAGATGCTCCATTTCAAGCTGTGCCATATATGATGCTCTATAGCGTTCATGATTGCCCCATAAGATGCTCCATTTCAAGCTGTGCCCCATATAATGCTCTATTGCGTTCCTCATTGCCCCATAAGATGCTCCATTTCAAGCTGTGCCCCATATAATGCTCTATAGCGTTCATCATTGCCCCATAAGATGCTCCATTTCAAGCTGTGCCATATATGATGCTCTATAGCGTTCATCATTGCCCCATAATATGCTCCATGTCAAGCTGTGCCACATATAATGCTGCTGCAGTAATAAAAAAAAAATCATATACTCACCTCTCTTGCTGACCGCTGCTCCTCAGCGTCCCGTCTCTCTCCATTGACTGTTCAGGCAAAGGGCGGCGCGCACACTAGTATGTCATCGCGCCCTCTGACCTGCACAGTCACTGCAAGAGGACGGGAAGACGGAGCGGCGACCGGCGGGTGGAATGAGGACAGGTAAATATTAAATACTCACCTGCTCTGGCGCGGTCCCTGGCTCCTTCTCCCGGACAGCTGGTCTCCGGGCACTGCAGCCTCTTCCTCTGTCAGCGGTCACCGTTACCGCTCATTAGAGGAATGAATATGCGGCTCCACCCCTATGGGAGTGGAGTACATATTCATAACTTTAATGAGCGGTCCCACGTGACCGCTTAACAGAGGAAGAGCTGCGGCACCCGAAGACCGTAGGACAGGCAGGGGACAGCGCCAGGAGCGCCGGAAGCAGGTGAGTATGCAACAGACCTCTCTCCCCCTCACCCACCGACCCTGCCACTGACCGTGACTCGAGTATAAGCCGAGAGGAGCACTTTCAGCCCAAAAATTTGGGCTGAAAATCTCGGCTTATACTCGTATACGGTAAGTATTTTTTGTGGTGTAATTGGTTGTGTTGTATTGCCTAATCTGTATTTTTCTATTCCACAGGAGTTGGCTCTTTACTATTGTAAATGTTTGATACTAATGTTTTTTTTTTCACAGCACATGGAGCAGCACTCTTGACCCTGCTTCTGGAGCGGTCCTTCATCAATCAGCCATGGACCCATCCCAGCCATCCAGCAGCGCTGCAGCAGGTGGGACTGCAACACAGACTGGAGACAAGGAAGCTGCTCCATCAGGTGTTCCCCTGTCCCAGTCCTCTGCCTCTGCCTCTTTTTTGGGGGGCTCTTCCCAGCAGCAGCAGAGGGCCTTGGACAGGTCACTCATGCTCGAGATTTTTCTCTTGAGCTCAGTCTTTCATGATGGACTCAAGGCGATGGGTGACCGACTGGATAGTGCCAGAAACCATATGAATATACTTATCCAGGTTGTCACCAAAAGTCTTGACCAAGTGAAAGCCAACCTCCAGAGGCCAGCACATCATTTTTTTAATCAAATAGAGAAGTGCATGTTGGAACACCTTACTCCTGATCTCCAGCTTAGTGTCAATGCTGATTATGTGCAGGAAATGCAGCAGAGTCGGTATTTTCAGCAGCCAGTGGTTGCATTTCCACCTGTGACAACAGTGTCGCACTTGACCTCAATGCCGAGCTCTGCTGCATACCACTGCACGTCCGCCACCATTCCAAGCACTGCCGGACACCACTACAGCACCACCACCATGCCGAGTGCTGTTGGACAGCCCACCGCCACCACCATGAAAACTGCTGCTCCTGCTTGGACCTCTACTGACACCACCATGCAGGAGCCGGACCCTGGCACAGCCTTCCCTACCACCACCACCATGCAGCAGCAGGATCCTGGCATGGCCTTCCGCACCACCATGCAGGAGCAGCCGGACCCTGGCACAGTCTTCCCCACCACCACGATGCAGCAGCAGGACCCTGGCATGGCCTTCCGTACCACCATGCAGCAGCAGCCGGACCCTGGCACGGCTTTCCCCACCACCACCACCATGCAGCAGCAGGACCCTGGCATGGCTTTCCGCACCACCATGCAGCAGCAGCCGGACCCTGGCACGACCTTTCCCACCACCACCACCATGCAACAGCAGGACCCTGGCATGGCCTTTCGCACCACCATGCAGCAGCAGCTGGACCCTGGCATGGCCTTCCCCACCACCACCATGCAGCAGCAGCGGCACACGGACCCTGACAGGTTGGCCACCATGACTAGAAATGAGCCCACCGAGGCTCCCCAGACTTTCGTGTCAATCCCAAAAAGGGAAAAAAAATAAAAAGCATAGGACTATCTCAATTTCCCCTCCACCCCCCAATGTGTCTGTAATGTCAGGTTTGTCTCACCCTTCCAGTGTGTCTCTGCCCTCTTATGCGTCAAGCACCACCCCGAACTCCCACAACTTTAATTGCCCCTTGTCCTGCAACCCCAGCGTCATCCACAGTTAGCCAGGCCTCACAGCTACACACCCCTCAGTTCCATCCCTTTACCCCAAGCAGGCGCAGTTCTTTTTTTTTTTCGGGTTAAAAATAAATGTTAATGCTTTTTTCCCCCAATACTGCTTGGTTATTTGTGTATTTCTCTGCTGGCAACACACACCGTGCACCAAATAAACACACTGCGCCGTACACTTTATTTTTTTGTCACCTCATAGCTCCAGTAGTTAGTAAGTACAACACTGCAGCTTTGTGTGTTTGGTATAGAGCTATGAGGTGGCAAAAAAAATATTACTTGTATTTTCTCCATAATCTATTCAGTCTGCTTAATCTGTGTCACAGACTGAAGAGACAATGGTGATAATGCAAAGCAACAGGTGATGTGTCAAAAAACTCATTATTTATGACACCTGACCTGGTGAATAGAAAACTGCCTTGTATAACCTCCATTTTCTCTTCATTCTACATAATCTATTTCACACAAACTGAAGAGACGATGGAGGTCATACAAGGCATATCTATACTCACCTGGACATGTGTCAGAAATAGTGAATTCATGAGGCTGGGTTTTGCGCATCATGAATTCATTATTTCTGACACCTGATCTGGTGAGTATAGATCTGCTTTGTATTATACCTCCATCGTCTCTTCAGTCTGCGTCCAATAGATACTGCAGAACAGAATCAGGACGTAATGACGTCAACTACCTTACCACTAGCAACCTAAGTGGTTTTTAGAGGAAATACATAGGAGACTCGGTAAAGAGATCAAAACACATTATTTATTAGGCAAAAATATTAGTAACACTTAAAACATTACTGGTACAGACCTAAACCCAACAGCACATTTTACACAATATTGTCTTGCCATGCCACTTGTCCAATATCAGAATCAAAATAGGCAGCAAGTTGGTACCGCATGTGGCAAACTTCAACAGTTGACCGCAGCAGGTGATGCTGGTAATCTGGCAATGGGTTTGCTACTGGTTCATCCAGTTCAATGCTGGGTCGCTCCTTAGCCATTATGTAATTATGGAGAAACACACAGGCTTTGACCACCTCATCGACTGTCTCCATTTTTAGATTAATGGCTGTCCCAAGAATGCGCCATTTTGAGACAAGAATCCCAAAGGTACACTCTACTGTTCTTCGAGCCCTGGTCAGTCTGTAGTTATAAATCCTTTTAGTGTGGTTCAAGTCCTGACTGGAATATGGCTTTAGTAGGTTTTCACACATCTGAAAGGCCTCATCCCCAACCATAACAAATGGCATCGGTGGGCCTTGAGTGTTGGGGAGAGGTCGTGGCAGGAGAAAATTAAAAATTTTGCCATACACACGTCAGCCCATATCAGAGTTCTTGAAAGTCTGTGAGTCATTGCCACAGCCAAAAGCTCCAATGTCCACGGCGATGAAGCGACAGTCCACATCTGCTATTGCCATGAACACTACAGAAAAATATTTTTTATAGTTGAAGTACTCCAATCCAGTTCTGGTGGGTTTGATAATGCGTATGTGCTTTCCATCCACCGCTCCCAAACAGTTGGAGAAATCATACACATTCCAGAATTTTTTTCCATCCACATGTCCACGGTGGGTAGGGGGATAAATTCATCCCGGAGAACGTTCAGCTATTCCAGATAAGGCGGAATTTCCAAGTCGGTACTGAAATTGGAGCGATGATAAGCTCTCTCCGGTAGCCAGAAATCTGAAATAAAATAAAAAAATAAAATTACAATCAATTCTATGTATGCTGGTGTTTAGCTAAAGACATAAGGGAAAATACAAATAATACATGGCAGACCAACAATAATTATGACTGGCATTTGTTATTACGTACCTTAATGTAACCAGGAGAAGTTCCTCTGCAGGAATCGCTCTACGGAGCTGGGTGTCCTGTCTCCAGTTCGCTCCTTGGACACAACCAAGCAAATCCAGAAAAGACTCTTGAGACATCCTGGTATATTCCGGGAATTTGTCCGGGTTGGCATTAAGCTCGCCATATAGGGTGTGATAGGCTCCATGGCTCTCCTGGAGTTCAATAATGGGGTGTCTCCAAAAACGCCTACGCAGTGCCCTTCTCTGTCGTTCTCTATTTCTGTGTTGCTTCCCAGCAAACGCACAGGCAAGAAACAGCTTGATACTTAAATCCAGGTTGAAATAAAACCTCTCCATGCGAAGATCCATCATGACACAGGATACAGTAGCAAAATCTGTAGATATCAGCAGTCCACGGGTCTATATAAAGATATCCCATAATACACGCCCACTGTAGTCCCATTGGCGTTGTCTGTTTATCTAGATTTTTCTCCTGTTAAATTTTCCACCATGCACACAGAAAACGCAAACGCATGCAAACTGCATGGAAAAGAGTGCAGACGCCGCGTTTTTTTTAACTGCATGCGTTACCTTATGCATCTAAAAAAAGCTGCGTTTGCACACAGTTTATCGTGCGTTTCAGGTTGTGGATTAAACGCTGCGGATTCTACCGCAAATTTGAAACTAGCCTAAAACAGGAAAAAGATATCCAAAGAATTGATAATACCAGTCAGCTGCGTTCAAACTGTGAATAACAAATGGAAAATCAGGAGCTCTGTAAAAACAAAACCACAGTCAGGTAGACCAACAAAAATGAAATCCATAACTACCAGGAAAATTGTTTAGGATGCAAAGAAAAACTCACAAATAACTTCAGCTGAAATACTGGACTGTACTGGAAATACTGGTGTGGCTGTTTTAAGATGCACAAAAAGGAGGCACTTGAAGAAAAATGGGCTGCATGGTAGAGTTGCCAGAAGAAAGCCATTACTGCATAAATATCACAAAGTATCTTGCCTACAATACTCAAAACAGCACAGAGTCAAGCACTTCTGGAACAAAGTAATTTGGAGTGACGAGACCAAAATTAAACTTTTTGACCACAACCATAAACATTACATTTGGAGAGAGGTCAACAAGGCCTATGATAAAAAGAATACCATTCCTACTGTAAAGCACGGAGGTGGGTCACTGATGTTTTGGAGATGTGTGAGCTACAGAGGCACAGGAAAAATGAATGCAGCACATTATCCGCAAATACTGGAGGCAAATTTGCACTCATCAGTGTGGAAGCTGCACATGGGACGTACTTGGATGTTCTAACATGACAATTATTTTTTATTAATAAAAGGAAGTGTCAGTGTAATTTATGAAGGAAGCAAGAACTGCCAAAAATTAGGAACTCAGAGGGATGCAGATATGTATTAGACAAAAAGGAGGGCTTCATACACATTCTGTTCAAATTGTTATGTATTGGTACTACTAGACTCATAAAGGATATGACTTTTGAGGGTTGTATACAATGGAAATGTACTCCAGACCACGGAATAGTCTGTCGGTGAGCAATATAATACCGATAAGGGTACCATTTATGCATCTCTCGACATGCAGGTTGAGAGGCCACAATCAAGAAATGATGTTATAATGAGCTCCTCAAAGTGTCCTAGTGTGGGATCACTAGTCTCTCGGGACAGGTTGGAGGTATGAGGATCAATGTGAGGATTAAGTGATACAGACTTTAGGCTGGTGAAACTTGACTGTGTGGAAGACTGGGTGGTAATGCCAAGCCTGCTCTAAGCATTATCTGTAGTGTTGAGCGATACCTTCCGATATCGTAAAGTATCGGTATCGGATAGGATCGGCCGATATTCAAAAAATATCGGATATCGCCGATACCGATACCCGATCCCAATGCAAGTCAATGGGACCAAAATATCGGAATTAAAATAAACCCTTTCTTTCCTTGTAGGTTCATTCTACATGAAGGAAAACAACTAAGAAAAATGCAGGATGTATTTGGGGAGGTGGCGGAGACATAAAAGTCATAGAGGTTTAGCCCAATCAAATAGAATAGCATGTTTTGTTTTTTTTTTAAAGACGTTCGGAGTGACAAAGATATTGATTATGTAAATTTTTTTTTTATTTTGTCAGATATTGATGTTTCACTATTCCACGCCCTTCCCCTTCTTTTTTTTTTACTTTTCCCACACTTTCATCTTCATCATTATCAGCATCTTTGACATCAACTTCTTCTTCACCTTATTCATCTTCTTCTTCATCCTTTACCTTTTTTTTTTTTAATACATTCTTCATAGTCATTTTATTCAAGTATTATTATTCTTCCTATTCTACATATTCATTTTATTCAACTGTTATTATTCTTCCTATTCTACTTCTTCATCATATTCTCATTTGTGACAGGCATTCCCGTAGTTGTTATCTATAAAAGTTGGAAGATTACACCTTCCGTTCTGCCAGTCACAAAAGTTACATTTGTCCGCGTTCAGTTTGGCCTGCAGCATCAGGCTTTATCCAGGGGCACCACGAGGAGGAACGGACTCACCCCCATACACTGCTTAGTCTTCTTCTGCATATAATTTAGATAATATATTTTGCTCTGATATTAAGTGTTATGCTTAGTGTTGAGCATTCCGATACCGCAAGTATCGGGTATCGGCCGATACTTGCGGTATCGGAATTCCGATACCGAGATCCGATACTTTTGTGGTATCGGGTATCGGTATCGGATACATAGAGATGTGTAAAATAAAGAATTAAAATAAAAAATATTGATATATTTACCTCTCCGGCGGCCCCTGGACTCAGCGGCAGGCTTCGTTGTTCAAAATCAGCGCTTTTAGGACCTGAGAATCACGTCCCGGCTTCTGATTGGTCGCGGGCCGCCCATGTGACCGCCACGCGACCAATCACAAGCCGCGACGTCACCGCAAGCTATTAACGCGCTCATTTTTAAAAATGAGCGCGTTAATGGCTTTCAAAGACGTAGCGGCTTGTGATTGGTCGCGGCCACGCGACCAATCACAAGCCGCGACGTCACCGCAAGCTATTAACGCGCTCATTTTTAAAATTAGCGCGTTAATGGCTTTCAAAGACGTAGCGGCTTGTGATTGGTCGAGGCCACGCGACCAATCACAAGCCGCTACGTCTTTGAAAGTCATTAACGCGCTCATTTTTAAAAATGAGCGCGTTAATAGCTTGCGGTGACGTCGCGGCTTGTGATTGGTCGCGTGGCTGCGACCAATCACAAGCCGCTACGTCTTTGAAAGCCATTAACGCGCTCATTTTTAAAAATGAGCGCGTTAATAGCTTGCGGTGACGTCGCGGCTTGTGATTGGTCGCGTGGCGGTCACATGGGCGGCCCGCGACCAATCAGAAGCCGGGACGTGATTCTCAGGTCCTAAAAGCGCTGATTTTGAACAACGAAGCCTGCCGGTTACCCGTGCTGAGTTCAGGGGCCGCCGGAGAGGTAAATATATCAATATTTTTTATTTTAATTCTTTATTTTACACATCCCTATGGATCCCAGGGCCTGAAGGAGAGTTTCCTCTCCTTCAGACCCTGGGAACCATGAGAATACCTTCCGATACTTGATGTCCCATTGACTTGTATTGGTATCGGATATCGGTATCGGTGATATCCGATATTTTTCGGGTATCGGCCGATACTATCCGATACCGATACTTTCAAGTATCGGACGGTATCGCTCAACACTAGTTATGCTTAATGTTCTTCTGCTCTTTGTTCTGCAGCCTCTTGTTCTTCTGCTTCTCGGTCTTCCATGTCGTCGTCTCCAGGGTCGTCGTCTCCAGTGTCGTCGTCTCCGCCGTCGTCGTCTCCGCCGTCGTCGTCTCCGCCATCGTCGTCTCCGCCGTCGTCGTCATCGGGGTGGTCTTCCGGGTCGTCGACGTTAGGGTCTTCAACTTGGAAATGTAGCAGAAGGTACAAGAAGGCTGAGAAAAAGCCAAGAACCAGCTGATGGAACTGGAACCCGGATGGGTAGCCGAAGGTCCAAGAGCCAATGGAACTACCGAGGACCAGCTGACGTTACTGGAACCCGGTTACTAAGCAGGAGGTACCCGTGCCTGAAAGCACTACCAAGGACCACCTGACATTGGTGGAACTTGGATACCCAGAAGGAGGCACCTAAGCCAAAGGCTCTGCCCGGAACCAGCTGACGGTACTGGAACCAGGATGGGGAGCAGAAAGTACAAGAGCAAAAGACACTGCCGAGAACCAGCTGACGGTACTGGAACCCGGATGGGTAGCCGAAGGTCCAAGAGCCAATGGAACTACCGAGGACCAGCTGACGTTACTGGAACCCGGTTACTAAGCAGGAGGTACCCGTGCCTGAAAGCACTACCAAGGACCACCTGACATTGGTGGAACTTGGATACCCAGAAGGAGGCACCTAAGCCAAAGGCTCTGCCCGAAACCAGCTGACGGTACTGGAACCAGGATGGGGAGCAGAAGGTACAAGAGCAAAAGACACTGCCGAGAACCAGCTGACGGTGCTGGAACCAGGTGGTGGACCCGAAGGCCCACAGGAGAGGAGAAAACAGCTAGGCCGCGAGGCAGCCGCAGTTACCGAACCCCAACAGTCCTACAGGGGGAGCTGGGCCTACTGGCACTACAGAACCAGCCTTGACTACCAATTCATGCAGCCCACATAGGAAGCTCCTAAACTGGAGGCACCTTGGAGTTGGCTAACTCGACCGCAACACGACGGGGCAACGCATAGGTGTCTCAGTGAGTTTGACAGTACCCGGAAACAGCTGACGGTGCTGGAACCAGACTGGGCACGAGGGAGTACCCGTGACAAAAACACTGCCGAGAACCAGCTGGCGGTGCTGGAACCCAGATGCGTTGCCCCAGTGTGCAAGAGCTAATGGCACGACCGAGGACCAGCTGACGGTGCTGGAACCTGGTTACTAAGCTGTAGGTGCCTGCGCTTAAAAGCACTACCAAGGACCGCCTGACGTTGGCGGAACTCGGATACCCAGGAGGAGGCACCTAAGCCAAAGGCTCGGCCCGGAACCAGCTGACGGTGCTGGAACCAGGTGGTGGACCCGAAGGTCCACAGGAGAGGAGAGAACAGCTAGGCCGCGAGGCAGCCGCAGTTACCGAACCCCAACAGTCCTACAGGGGGAGCTGGGCCTACTGGCACTACAGAACCAGCCTTGACTACCAATTTATGCAGCCCACATAGGAAGCTCCTAAACTGGAGGCACCCTGGAGTTGGCTAACTCGACCGCAACACGACGGGGCAACGCATAGGTGTCTCAGTGAGTTTGACAGTACCCTTAAACAGCTGACGGTGCTGGAACCAGGCTGGGCACGAGGGAGTACCCGTGACAAAAACACTGCCGGGAACCAGCTGGCGGTGCTGGAACCCAGATGCGTTGCCCCAGTGTGCAAGAGCCAATTGCACGACTGAGGACCAGCTGACGGTGCTTGAACCCGGTTACTAAGCTGTAGGTGCCCGCGCTTAAAAGCACTACCAAGGACCGCCTGGTGTTGGCGGAACTCGGATACCCAGGAGGAGGCACCTAAGCAAAAGGCTCGGCCCGAAACCAGCTGACGGTGCTGGAACCAGGTGGTGGACCCGAAGGTCCACAGGAGAGGAGAGAACAGCTAGGCCGCGAGGCAGCCGCAGCTACTGAACCCCAACAGTCCTACAGGGGGAGCAGGGCCTACTGGCACTACAGAACCAGCCTTGACTACCAATTCATGCAGCCCACATAGGAAGCTCCTAAACTGGAGGCACCCTGGAGTTGGCTAACTCGACCGCAACACGACGGGGCAACGCATAGGTGTCTCCGTGAGTTTGACAGTACCCGGAAACAGCTGATGGTGCTGGAACCAGGCTGGGCACGAGGGAGTACCCGTGACAAAAACACTGCCGGGAACCAGCTGGCGGTGCTGGAACCCAGATGCGTTGCCCCATTGTGCAAGAGCCAATGGCACGACCGAGGACCACCTGACGGTGCTGGAACCCGGTTACTAAGCTGTAGGTGCCTGCGCTTAAAAGCACTACCAAGGACCGCCTGACGTTGGCGGAACTCGGATACCCAGGAGGAGGCACCTAAGCCAAAGGCTCGGCCCGGAACCAGCTGACGGTGCTGGAACCAGGTGGTGGACCCGAAGGCCCACAGTAGAGGAGAGAACAGCTAGGCCGCGAGGCAGCCGCAGTTACCGAACCCCAACAGTCCTACAGGGGGAGCTGGGCCTACTGGCACTACAGAACCAGCCTTGACTACCAATTCATGCAGCCCACATAGGAAGCTCCTAAACTGGAGGCACCCTGGAGTTGGCTAACCCGACCGCAACACGACGGGGCAAGCATAGGCGTCTCAGCGAGCTTGACACAACCCGGAAACAGCTGACGGTGCTGAAACCAGGTTTGGCACGAGGGAGTACCTGTGACAAAAACACTGCCGAGAACCAGCTGGCGGTGCTGGAACCCAGATGCGTTGCCTATTAAAGATTGTCTTCCTAGAGCCCCAACTAGCGGTGCTGGAGCAAAGGGTAAGCAGGGGGAGCAGAGTGTAGGCCGAAGCCTGCACTGGAGGCAGCTTTGTGTCTGCGTTGCGTTTGCAGGACACTTTGCCGGCTACACAGTGGGGGAACAGCTGGCGTTGCTGAACCCCACTAACACAATGGCGGGTGTTTTTCTCTGTGCAGCTAGCACTTGCGGGCAAAAACTAGCGATGTTAGAGCCCGTGGTGAAGCAGGAGGAGGAGGAGAGGAGCAGAGTGTAGGCCGAAGCCTAGTTGAACCAATTTCAAAGGAAACCTTTAACCCCCCCTCAGGTGTTACAAAGTACAAGGGACACACCTTGTGCAGTATTAATGCTGCACAAGTGAAAGGTTGCTCTATTAATTTGTCTACTTGCACACGCTGAATGAAAGACGTACACAATTTAGCCCATTCTACAGTCAAACTGTAGTGGATGCGTGACTTGGCTTTTTAAGGAGACGCAGCACAGGTGTCCAAAATAACGCCTTGGTGCTTGGCGCAGCTTCCTGAGCGTTGTTATTTGCTGTACAGGAGTCTGCGCTCTTGTGTTATCCCTTGGCAATGCCCTGTTAGCGCTGCCCGTCTTAAGACCTCATTTCATGTTGGCCGGTGCGGTTAACGATGGCCATAAATCCCAGACCCACAGTGCCTTTTCATAAAGTCACACTGCGGTGCTGGGATTCGTGGCCTTGAGCAGTAAATATTTTGGCCGCTCACACACGTCCTTACACCTGCTTCAGACTGGGCGGCCTCTGCTGATCCCTTCTCGCATGCCGCGGCCATGAGGCTGCACAGTCTGAAGAAGGCGGAAGGAGATGAGTGACGACAGGCGAACATATGCACTGCTCGTGCCCATAAACCACACCCTCGCTGACAAAATAAATAAGAAACCGAGGGGCGTTGTTTGGAGCAGGGCGGACGCACAGGCGCAGCCAGCTAACCAATGATGTCAAAAGATGGGAAGCGCTACCAAGGGTGGTGCTGCGTATCATTAGAAAGGAAAGTCACACCTCAGGGCCAGTGGAATGGTCTCAATGAGACACATTTTGTACGTGTTGAGTTCCACGTGGGCAAGTAGAAAAAGTCAGCCACCTTGTACAAATGCAGCAGTACTGCTGTACAAGGTGGCTGTTATACATAGAAACACCTGGGGGTGGGGGCAGGCTTCCTTCAATTTCAGTTCATGTGCCTGCGTGGCGTTTGCAGGTCACGTTGCCGGCTACACAGCAGGGGAACAGCTGGCGTTGCTGAACCCCACTAACACATTGGCTGGTGTTTTTCTCTGTGCAGCTAGAACTTCCGGGCCAAAACTAGCGATGTTTGAGCCCAGGGGCAGCAGCAGGAGGAGAGGAGCAGAGTGTAGGCCGAAGCCTGCACTGGTGGCAGCTTTTGGTCGGTTGTGCCAGCGTGGCTTGTGCTGGACACGATGCCGGCTACACAGCAGGGGAACAGCTGGCGGTGCTGAACCCCACTAACACATTGGCTGGTGTTTTTCTCTGTGCAGCTAGCACTTCAGGGCAAAAACTAGCGGTGTTAGAGCCCAGGGTCAGCAGGAGGAGGAGAGGAGCAGAGTGTAGGCCGAAGCCTAGTTGAACCAATTTCAAAGGTAACCTTTAACCCCCCCTCAGGTGTTGCAAGGTACAAGAGCCACACCTTGAACAGCATTAATGCTGCACAAGTCAAAGGTTGCTCTCTTAATTTTGCTCCTTGCACACGCTGAATAAAACACGTACACTATTTAGCCCATTATACTGTCAAACAGTAGTGGAGGCGTGACTTTTCTTTTGAAGAAGACGCAGCACAGGTGTCAAAATTTACACCTAGGTGCTGGGCGCAGATTCCTTACCGTTGTTATTTGCAGTACAGGAGACTGCGCTCTTGTGTTATCCCTTGGCAATACCCTGTTAGTGCAGGCCGTCTTATGACCTCATTTCATGTTGGCCGGTGCGGTTAACGATGGCCATAAATCCCAGAACCACAGTGCCTTTTCATAAAGTCACACTGCGGTGCTGGGATTCGTGGCCTTGTGCAGTAAATATGTTCGCCGCTCACACATGTCCTTACACCTGCTTCAGACTGGGCGGCCTCAGCTGATCCCTTATCGCCTGCCACGGCCATGAGGCCGCACAGTCTGAAGAAGGCGGAAGGAGGGGAGTGAAGACAGGCGAAGATATGCACTGCTCGTGCTCATCAATCACACCCTCGCAGTCATAATATATGAGACAACGAGGGGCGTTGTGTCGGGCAGGGCGGACGCACAGGCACAGCCAGCCAACCAATGATGTCAGAAGACGGGCAGCGCTAACAATGGGGGTGATGCGTGTCATTAAAAAGGAAAGTCACACCTCAGAGACAGTGGAATGGTCTCAATGAGACACATTTAGTACGTGTTTAATTAAACGTGGGCAAGGAGAAAAAGTCAGCCACCTTGTACAAATGCAGCAGTACTGCTGTACAAGGTGGCTATTATACATAGAAACACCTGGGGGTGGGGGGCAGGCTCCCTTCAATTTCAGTTCATGTGCCTGCGTGGCGTTTGCAGGTCACGTTGCCGGCTACACAGCAGGGGAACAGCTGGCGGTGCTGAACCCCACTAACACATTGGCTGGTGTTTTTCTCTGTGCAGCTAGCACCTCCGGGCAAAAACTGGCGGTGCTTGAGCCCAGGGTCAGCAGGAGGAGAAGAGGAGCAGAGTGTAGGCTGAAGCCTGCACTGGTGGCAGCTTTCGTTCAGTTGTGCCAGCGTGGCTTGTGCTGGACACGATGCCGGCTACACAGCAGGGGAACAGCTGGCGTTGCTGAACCCCACTAACACATTGGCTGGTGTTGTTCTCTGTGCAGCTAGCACTTCCGGACAAAAACTGGCGGTGTTTGAGCCCAGGGTCAGCAGGAGGAGAAGAGGAGCAGAGTGTAGGCCGAAGCCTGCACTGGTGGCAGCTTTTGGTCAGTTGTGCCAGCGTGGCTTGTGCTGGACACGATGCCGGCTACACAGCAGGGGAACAGCTGGCGTTGCTGAACCCCACTAACACATTGGCTGGTGTTTTTCTCTGTGCAGCTAGCACTTCCGGGCAAAAACTAGTGGTGTTTGAGCCCAGGGGCAGCAGGAGGAGGAGAGGAGCAGAGTGTAGGCCGAAGCCTAGTTGAACCAATTTCAAAAGTTACCTTTAACCCCCCCTCAGGTGTTGCAAGGTACAAGAGCCACACCTTGTGCAGCAGTAATGCTGCACAAGTAAAAGGTTGCTCTATTAATTTTGCTCCTTGCACATGCTGAATAAAACACGTACACTATTTAGCCCATTATACTGTCCAACAGTAGTGGAGGCGTGACTTGTCTTTTTAAGGAGACGCAGCACAGGTGTCCAAATTTACACCTAGGTGCTGGGTGCAGATTCCTGAGCGTTGTTATTTGCTGTACAGGAGTCTGCGCTCTTGTTATCCCTTGGCCATGCGCTGTGAGCGCTGCCTGTCATCTGACCTCATTTCATGTTGGCTGGTGCGGTTAGCGATGGCCATGAAACCCAGACACGCAGTGTCTTTTGTTTAAGTCACACTACAGGGCTGGGATTCGTGACCTTGCGCAGTAAATTTTTTCGCCTGTCACTCATGTCCTTACACCTGCATCAGACTGGGCGGCCACAGCTGATCCCTTCTCGCATGCTGCGGCCATAAGGCCGCACAGTCTGAAGAAGGCGGAAGGAGATGAGTTAAGACAGGCGAAGATATGCACTGCTCATACCCATAAATCACACCTTCACAGTCAAAATAAGTAAGAAAACGAGGAGCATTGTTTAAGGCAGGGCGGACGCACAGGCGCAGCCAGCCAACCAATGATGTCAGAAGATGGGAAGCGCTACCAAGGGTGGTGCTGCGTATCATTAGAAAGGAAAGTCACACCTCAGGGACAGT
This sequence comes from Ranitomeya imitator, assembly GCF_032444005.1. NCBI lineage: Eukaryota > Metazoa > Chordata > Amphibia > Anura > Dendrobatidae > Ranitomeya > Ranitomeya imitator. The sequence continues at coordinate 219,380,415 of NC_091285.1, read as the reverse complement.
GGAATGGTCTTAATGAGACACATTTTGTACGTGTTGAGTTCCACGTGGGCAAGTAGAAAAAGTCAGCCACCTTGTACAAATGCAGCATTACTGCTGTACAAGGTGGCTGTTATACATAGAAACACCTGGGGGTGGGGGGAAGGCTCCCTTCAATTTCAGTTCATGTGCCTGCTTGGCGTTTGCAGGTCACGTTGCCAGCTACACAGCAGGGGAACAGCTGGCGGTGCTGAACCCCACTAACACATTGGCTGGTGTTCTTCTCTGTGCAGCTAGCATGTCTGGGCAAAAACTGGTGGTGTTTGAGCCCAGGGTCAGCAGGAGGAGGAGAGTAGCAGAGTGTAGGCCGAAGCCTGCACTGGTAGCAGGTTTTGGTCAGTTGTGCCAGCGTGGCATGTGCTGGACACGATGCCGGCTACACAGCAGGGGAACAGCTGGCGGTGCTGAACCCCACTAACACATTGGCTGGTGTTCTTCTCTGTGCAGCTAGCATGTCTGGGCAAAAACTGGCGGTGTTAGAGCCCAGGGTCAGCAGGAGGAGGAGAGGAGCAAAGTGTAGGCCGAGGCCTGCACTGGTGGCAGCTTTTGGTTTGTTGTGCCAGCGTGGCTTATGCTGGACACGATGCCGGCTACACAGCAGGGGAACAGCTGGCGGTGCTGAACCCCACTAATACAATGGCGGGTGTTTTTCTCTGTGCAGCTAGCACTTCCGGGCAAAAACTAGCGGTGTTAGAGCCCAGGGTCAGCAGGAAGAGGCGAGGAGCAGAGTGTAGGCCGAAGCCTAGTTGAACCAATTTTAAAGGTAACCTTTAACCCCCCCTCAGGTGTAGCAAGGTACAAGAGCCACACCTTGTGCAGCATTAATGCTGCACAAGTAAAAGGTTGCTCTATTAATTTTGCTCCTTGCACACGCTGAATAAAACACGTACACTATTTAGCCCATTATACTGTCAAACAGTAGTGGAGGCGTGACTTGTCTTTTTAAGGAGATGCAGCACAGGTGTCCAAAATAACACCTTGGTGCATGGGCGCAGCTTCCTGAGCTTTGTTATTTGCTGTACAGGAGACTTCGCTATTGTTATCCCTTGGCCATGCGCTGTGAGCGCTTCCTGTCTTCTGACCTCATTTCATGTCGGCCGTTGCGGTTAGGGATGGACATGAATCCCAGACCCACAGTGTGTTTTCAAAAAAACACACTGCGTGGCTGGGATTCGTGGTCTTGTGCAGTAAATATGTTTGCCGCTCACACATGTCCTTACACCTGCTTCAGACTGGGCGGCCTCATCTGATCCCTTATCGCATGCCGCGGCCATGAGGCCACCCAGTCTGAAGAAGGCGGAAGGAGATGAGTGAACACAGGCAAACATATGCACTGCACATGCCCATCAATCACACCCTTGCTGTCCAACAAAATAAGACACCGAGGGGCGTTGTTTCGAGCAGGGCAGACGCACAGGCGCAGCCAGCTAACCAATGATGTCAAAAGACGGGAAGCGCTACCAAGGGTGGTGCTGCGTATCATTATAAAGGAAAGTCACACCTCAGGGACAGTAGAATGGTCTCAATGAGACACATTTAGTACGTGTTTAATTAAACGTGGGCAAGGAGAAAAAGTCAGACACCTTGTACAAATGCAGCAGTACTGCTGTACAAGGTGGCTGTTATACATAGAAACACCTGGGGGGCTGGGGGCTGGTTCCCTTTAATATCAGTTCAGGTGCCTGCATGGCGTTTGCAGGACACGTTGCCAGCTACACAGCAGGGGAACAGCTGGCGGTGCTGAACCCCACTGACACATTGACTGGTGTTTTTCTCTGTGCAGCTAGCACGTCCGGGCAAAAACTGGCGGTGTTAGAGCCCAGGGGCAGCAGGAGGAGGAGAGGAGCAGAGTGTAGGCCGAAGCCTAGTTGAACCAATTTCAAAAGTTACCTTTAACCCCCCCTCAGGTGTTGCAAGGTACAAGAGCCACACCTTGTGCAGCAGTAATGCTGCACAAGTAAAAGGTTGCTCTATTAATTTTGCTCCTTGCACATGCTGAATAAAACACGTACACTATTTAGCCCATTATACTGTCAAACAGTAGTGGAGGCGTGACTTGTCTTTTTAAGGAGACGCAGCACAGGTGTCAAAATTTACACCTAGGTGCTGGGCGCTGATTCCTGAGCGTTGTTATTTGCTGTACAGGAAACTGCACTATTTTGATCCCTTGGCCATGTGCTGTGAGCGCTGCCTGTCTTCTGACCTCATTTCATGTTGGCCGGTGCGGTTAGCAATGGCCATGAATCCCAGGCCCGCAGTGGGTTTTCAACAAATCACACTGCGTGGCTGGTATTCGTGGCCTTGTGCAGTAAATATGTTTGCCGCTCACACATGTCCTTACACCTGCTTCAGACTGGGCGGCCTCAGCTGATCCCTTATCGCCTACCACGGCCATGAGGCCGCCCAGTCTGAAGAAGGCGGAAGGAGATGAGTTAAGACAGGCGAACATATGCACTGCACATGCCCATCAATCACACCCTCGCTGTCCAAAAAAATAAGACAACGAGGGGCGTTGTTTCGAGCAGGGCAGACGCACAGGCGCAGCCAGCTAACCAATGATGTCAAAAGACGGGAAGCGCTACCAAGGGTGGTGCTGCGTATCATTAGAAAGGAAAGTCACACCTCAGGGACAGTGGAATGGTCTCAATGAGACACATTTAGTACGTGTTTAATTAAACGTGGGCAAGGAGAAAAAATCAGCCACCTTGTACAAATGCAGCAGTACTGCTGTACTAGGTGTCTGTTATACATAGAAAGACCTGGGGGGGTGGGGCCAGGTTCCCTTTAATTTCAGTTCAGGTGCCTGCATGGCGTTTGCAGGACACGTTGCCAGCTACACAGCAGGGGAACAGCTGGCGTTGCTGAACCCCACTAACACATTGGCGGGTGGTTTTCTCTGTGCAGCTAGCACTTCCAGGCTACAACTGGCGGTGTTAAAGCCCAGGGTCAGCAGGAGGAGGAGAGGAGCAGAGTGTATGCTGAAGCCTGCACTGGTGGCAGCTTTTGGTCTGTAGTGCCAGCGTGGCTTGTGCTGGACACGATGCCGGCTACACAGCAGGGGAACAGCTGGTGCTGCTGAACCCAACTAACACATTGGCTGGTGTTGTTCTCTGTGCAGCTAGCACTTCCGGGCTAAAACTATCGGTGTTTGAGCCCAGGGGCAGCAGGAGGAGGAGAGGAGCAGAGTTTTAGGCCGAAGCCTGCACTGGTGGCAGCTTTTGTTCTGTAGTGCCAGCGTGGCTTGTGCTGGACACGATGCCGGCTACACAGCAGGGGAACAGCTGGCGGTGCTGAACCCCACTGACACAATGGTGGGTGTTTTTCTCTGTGCAGCCAGCACTTCCGGGCCCCAACTGGCGTAGTTAGAGCCCAGGGTCTGCAGGAGGAGCAGAGTGTAGGCGGAAGCCTACTTGAACCAATTTCAAAGGTAACCTTTAACCCACCCTCAGGTGTTACAATGTTGAAGAGCCACACCTTGTGCAGCAGTAAAGCTCCACAAGTTAAAGGTTGCTCTTTAAGTTTTGCTCATTGCACACGCAGAATGAAAGACGTACACAATTTAGCCCATTGAACAGTAGTTCAGTTCTGTATTGGAGGCGTGACTTGTCTTTTTAAGGAGACGCAGCACAGGTGCACATAAATAACGCCTTGGTGCTGGGTGCAGCCTCCTGAGCGTTGTTATTTGCTGTACAGGAGTCTGCGCTATTGTGATCCCTTGGCCATGCGCTGTGAGCGCTGCCTGTCTTCTCACCTCATTTCATGTTGGCCGGTGCGGTTAGCAATGGCCATGAATCCCAGACCCGCAGTGTGTTTTCAACAAATCACACTGCGTGGCTGGGATTCGTGGCCTTGTGCAGTAAATATGTTTGCCGCTCACACATGTCCTTACACCTGCTTCAGACTGGGCGGCCTCAGCTGATCCCTTATCGCCTACCACGGCCATGAGGCCGCACAGTCTCTAGAAGGCGGAAGGAGATGAGTTAAGACAGGCGAACATATGCACTGCACATGCCCATCAATCACACCCTCGCAGCCAAAATATATGAGACAACGAGGGGGGTTGTGTCGGGCAGGGCGGACGCCCAGGCACAGGCAGCCAACCAATGATGTCAGAAGATGGGCAGCGCTCCCAAGGGGGGTGGTGCGTGTCATTAGAAAGGAAAGTCACACTTCAGGGACAGTGGAATGGTCTCAATGAGACACATATTGTACGTGTTGAGTTCCACGTTGGCAAGGAGAAAAAGTCAGCCACCTTGTACAAATGCAGCATTACTGCTGTACAAGGTAGCTGTTATACATAGAAACACCTTGGGGTGGGTGGCAGGGTCCCTTTAATTTCAGTTCATGTGCCTGCGTGGCGTTTGCAGGTCACGTTGCCAGCTACACAGCAGGGGAACAGCTGGCATTGCTGAACCCCACTAACACATTGGCTGGTGTTTTTCTCTGTGCAGCTAGCACTTCCGGGCCAAAACTAGCGGTGTTTGAGCCCAGGGGCAGCAGCAGGAGGAGAGGAGCAGAGTGTAGGCCGAAGCCTGCACTGGTGGCAGCTTTTGGTCTGTTGTGCCAGCGTGGCTTGTGCTGGACACGTTGCCGACTGCACAGCAGGGGAACAGCTGGCGGTGCTGAACCCCACTGACACATCAGCTAGTGTTTTTTCTGTGTAGACAACACTTCCAGGTGGCAACTGACAGTGTTGAAACCCAGGGAATCAAAGAGGAGCAGAGTGTAGGCCGAAGCCTGCAGTGGAGCAAGTTGAAAGGGAACCTTTAACCCCCCCCCTCCCCCAGGCATTTGTTGCTGAAAGAGCCATCTTGTACAGCAGTAATACTGCACATGGAAAATGGTGGCTCCGAAAATTATGCTCCTTGCAAACGCTGAAGTACACACTCATATAATGTGTCCCCTCACACCGTCAAACCGTCCCGGAAGTGGGACTTTCCTTTGTAATGTGACACAGCACAGCCGTCATTCCAACCCCATTGGTGCCGTGCGCCACCTCCTCAACGTTGTTTGGTTCTGTCACGGAGCCCGCGCTGTAATGTTATCCCTTGGCCATGCACAGTTAGCGGTGCCTGTCTTCTGACATCATTTAGGTGTCAGGCTGGCAGTGCCTGTGCGTCCAAGCTGCCCGAGATCCAACCTCGCAGTGTCATCTAATGTAATCCCACTGCGGGCCAGGGATCCATGGGCATGCGCAGTGCATATCATCGCCTCTCACTCACCTCCTTCCTGCTTCTTCAGACTGTGCGGCGTCACGGCCGTGGCATGCTATTAGGGATCAGCTGACGCCGCCTAGTCTGAAGAAGGGTGAAGAAGGGGAGTGAGAGGCTAGTATATGCACTGCGCATGGCCATGGATACCAGGCCCACTGTGGGATCACATTAGACGACACTGCGAGGTGGGATTTCGGGCAGCGTGGACGCACAGGCGCAGCCAGGATGACAACAAATGATGTCAGAGGACGGGCAGCGCAAACTGTGCATGGCCAAGGGATAACATAACAGCGCAGGGTCCATGACGGAATTAAACAACGCTGAGGAGGCAGCGCACGGTGCCAAGGGGGTAGCAATGACGGCTGTGCTGCGTCACATTACAAAGGAAAGTCCCACCTCCAGGACGGTTGGACGGTGTGAGGGGACACATTACATGAGTGTGTAGTTCAGCGTTTGCAAGGAGCATAATTTCAAGAGCGACCTTTTCCTTGTGCAGTATTAGTGCTGCACAAGGTGGCTCTTTCAGTAACAAACGCCTAGGGGGGGGGGACAGGTCCCCTTACATTTTAGTTGTGCCAGCGTGGCGGTCGCATGACACGTTGCCGGATACACAGCTGGGGATCAGCAGACGTTACTGAACCCCAATAACAGAAGAGCGACTGTTGACTGTGCAGACAGCACTTCCAGGCACCAACTGGCGGTGTTAGAGCCCAGGGACAGCAGGAGGAGCAGATTGGAGGTATTGCCGCACACACAGCTGGGGATCAGCTGACGTTACTGAACCCCAATAACAGAGGAGCAACTGTTGACTGTGCAGACAGCGCTTCCAGGCACCAACTGGCGGTGTTAGAGCCCAGGGACAGCAGGAGGAGCAGATTGGAGGTATTGCCGCACACACAGCTGGGGATCAGCTGACATTACTGAACCCCAATAACAGAGGAGCGACTGTTGACTGTGCAGACAGCACTTCCAGGCACCAACTGGCGGTGTTAGAGCCCAGGGACAGCAGGAGGAGCAGAGGAACAGAGTGTAGGCCGAAGCCTGATTGGAGCAAGTTGAAAGGGAACCTTTAACCCCCCCCCCCCCAGACGTTTGTAGCTGAAAGAGCCATCTTGTGCAGCACTAAGGATGCAAAAGGAAAAGGTTGCTCTTTTAATTATGCTCCTTGCAAACACAGAAGTAAACACTAAAAATGTGTCCCCTTATACCGTTAAACCGTCCCGGAGGTGCGAATTTCCTTCGTAATGGGACACAGCACAGCTGTCATTCCTATCCCCTTGGTGCCGTGCGCTGCCTCCTCAGCGTTGTTTTAAGCTGTCACGGAGCCTGCGCTGTTCTGTTATCCCTTGGCCATGCCCAATTAGCGCTGCCTGTCTTCTGACATAATTTGGTGTCAGGCTGTCAGTGCCTGTGCGTCCACGCTGCTCCAGATCCCACCTCGCAGTGTCGTCTAACGTAATCCCACTGCGGGCCTTGGATCCATGGGCATGCACAGTGCATATCCTCGACTCTCACTCCCCTCCTTCGCTCTTCTTCAGACTGTGCGGTGTCATGGCCGTGGCATGCTATTAGGGATCAGCTGACGGCGCACAGTCTAAAGAAGGCGGATGGAGATGAGCGAGAGCCCGAGGGGAAGATATGCACTGCGCATGCCCATGGATCCCAGTCCCGCAGTGTGATTCAATCAGAAGACACTGCGAGGCGGGATCTCGGGCAGCGCGGCCGCACAGGCGCAGCCAGCCTGACACCAAATTATGTCAGAAGACAGGCAGCGCAAATAGGGCATGGCCAAGGGATAACAGAACAGCGCAGGCTCCGTGACAGCTTAAAACAATGCTGAGGAGGCAGCGCATGGCACCAAGGGGGTAGGAATGAGGGCTGTGCTGCGTCACATTACGAAGGAAAGTCCCAGCTCCGGGACGGTATAACGGTATCAGTGAACACATTTTATAAGTGTTAAGTTCTGCGTGTGCAAGGAGCTAAACTAAAAGAGCTACCTTTTCCTTGTGCAGCATTACTGGGGGGGGGGGACAGGTTCCCTTACATTTAGGTTGTTGTGCCAGCGTGGCGGTCGCAGGACACATTGCCGGCTACACAGCTGGGGATCAGCTGACGTTACTGAAACCCAATAACACTGGGTCGTATGTTTTTACTGTGCAGCCTGCACTTCTGAGCCGCAACTGGCGGTGTTGGAACCCAGGAATAGCAGTTCAGGTGGTAGAAAGATGAACACAGCAGGAGACCTGGATGACACCCAATTACTTAATCAGGCAGAGGAGTGGCAGATTCCTGCGAGATCCAGGCCTGGTTCATTTTCAGGAAAGTAAGCCGGTCAACGTTATCGGAGGATAGTCGCATGCGACGGTCTGTTAGTACACCACCTGCGGCACTAAAGACACGTTCCGATAAGACACTAGCCGCAGGGCAAGCCAGCACCTCCAATGCATACTGGCTTAGCTCTGGCCATGTATCCAGCTTAGAGACCCAAAACTTGAATGGGGAAGAGCCATCTGGGAGTACAGTAAGAGGACAAGCCATAAAGTCTGTCACCATCTGACGGAACCATTGCCTCCTGCTGACTGGAGCCGCCGGTGATGGTGTAGACATTTGGGGCGGGCACACAAAAGTGTGCCAGAGTTGTGCCATACTGGGCTTGCCTTGGGCAGAGGCACTGCTTCTGCTCCCTCTTTGGGCAGAGCTTCCCCCACTGCCTCGACGCACTGAGCTGCTTTGTAAAGCACTAGCAGCACTCCTCTCAGTTGGACTGGAGAAGATGATGGAATTCACCAGTGTGTCGTGGTACTCCCGCAATTTACGCTCCCGGGTCAACGCTGGGATGAGGTTTTGGACGTTGTCCCGGTAGCGAGGATCGAGGAGGGTGAACACCCAATAATCAGGCATGTTGAGAATGTGGTCGATGTGGCGGTCGTTTCTCAGGCACTGCAGCATGAAATCCACCATGTGCTGCAGACTGCCAACTGGCCCAGAAACGCTGTCCCCTGCTTGAGACATGATCTCTGCCCGCTCGTCATCACCCCACCCTCGCTGTACACACTGACCACTGGACAATTGTGTCGCTCCCTCCTCTGGACGGAGCTCTTCCTCCTCCATTGACTCCTCCTCATCCTCCTCACAAAGTGGCCCCTGCGTACCCCTTTGTGAGGAACCACGTGGCGCTGACTCTCCAGAAGCTGATGGAAAAGGTGACTCCTCATCTTCCACCTCTTCCACAACATCATCCCTTAACCCTTGCAAAGTTTGCTGAAGCAGGCAGATAAGGGGGACAGTCATGCTGACTAGTGCATCATCTGCACTTGCCATCCGCGTGGAATAATAAAAAGGACGCAAAACCTGGCAGACGTCCTTCAGAGTGGCCCACTCTGTGGTTGTGAAGTCTGATCGGTGCTGACTGCGACTTCTTTGCGCCTGATGCAGCTGGTACTCCATAACTGCTTGCTGCTGCTCACACAACCGCTCCAACATATGTAACGTGGAATTCCACCGGGTAGGTAGGTCACATATGATGCGGTGTTCCGGAAGGCGGAATCGGCGCTGCAGAGCAGCAATGCGGGATCTTGCCAAGCTGGAACGCCGCAAGTGAGCACACTCTAGGCGGACCTTGTGCAGCAGGGCATCAAGATCCGGATAGTCCCTCAGAAAACTCTGCACAACCAAATTGAGCACATGTGCCAGACATGGGATGTGAGTGAGGTTGCCAAAGGCCAAAGCTGCCACCAGATTTCGGCCATTGTCACACACTACCATGCCTGGCTGGAGATTCGCTGGCAGTAACCACACATCACTCTCCTGCTTGATGGCATTCCAGAGCTCCTGCGCTGTGTGGCTTCGATTCCCCAATGAAACTAGTTTCAAGACGGCCTGCTGACGTTTGGCCACGGCTGTGCTCATGTCGGTCATAGGTAAACGTTCACGGGTCCATGTGGAGGTGGACTGTGACGGCTCCTGCAGAGATGATTCTGAGGAACTTGTGTAAGAGGAGGAGTCAATGCGTACAGACTGGATTCCTGCAATCCTTGGAGTGGGCAGGACACGTCCTGCGCCACTCGCACGATCTGTACCTGGCTCAACAACATTAACCCAATGGGCAGTGAGGGAAACGTATCGCCCCTGTCCATGCTGACTGGTCCACGCATCGGTGGTGAGGTGGACCTTGCTACTGACGGCGTTCAGTAGCGCATGTTTTATGTTTCCCTCAACATGCCTGTGCAGGGCAGGGACACCTTGCCTGCTGAAGTAAAAGCGGCTGGGCACCTTGTACTGTGGGACTGCCAATGCCATCAAGTCACGGAAGCTGTCAGTCTCCACCAGCCTGAATGAGAGCATTTCCAGGGACAAGAGTTTGGCAATGCCTGCATTCAGAGCCTGTGCTCGGGGGTGGTTGGCCGAGAATGCCCGCCTTTTCTCCCATGCCTGTACTACCGATGGCTGTAGAGTAGACTGGGAGTGTGAGGATGACTGGGAAGGTGGTGCTGTGGGTGGAATTACACAAGGTCTCTGGACAACAGTGCCAGAGGTTCTTCCATGGCGATCCTGGGAGGAAGCCAAACCAGCTGTGCGTGAGCTGGAGGAAGAGGCAACACGAGCTGAAGAGGTGGTAGCTGCCGCTGTTGGTTGGCCTACATCTTCAGTGTGTTTCTGTTACTCCACCGCGTGCCTGGTCCGCACATGTTTCCACATATTTGTGGTATTGAGGTTGCTGACATTTTTCCCTCTTTTTACTTTCTGATGACACAGCTTGCATTTGACAAAACAAATGTCATCTGCAACTGTGTCAAAAAAGGACCAGGCACTGCAAGTCTTGGGAGCGCCCTTTTTGGCTTTGGAAAGAGACAGGCTCCTAACGGGTGCCAAAGTGGAGGCTACAGGCTCCGTAGTCTTCCCCCTCCCTCTCCCTATTTGGCCCGTAAGGGGAATCTCTTCCTCAGAGCTGCTCCCACCACCTTCCTGTTCCTCACGCCACGATGGGTCAACGACCTCATCATCTCCACTACCCTCTGCCACCAACTGCTCCTCCTGGGTAGTCTCAGCAGCACAGTACGCACCAGAAAGCGGCACCTGAGTTTCATCATCAGATGCATACTGCGCTGTGGTCACCGGAGGCACTGGCCCACCCGCCTCTTCAGAGTCAGAGAGACAAAGCTGTTGGGCATCACTGCACACTGCCTCTTCTTCCATTTCTCCAATGCTGCTTGGCTGGCCCCCTGTTTCCAAGCCAAGAGATTCAGAGAACAGAAGTAGAGACGGCTCCTGTCCTGGGCTCTCTGACTGCCTGGCCAATTTGGCAGGTGGTGAAGAGACAGATGGATGCTCTCCAGTGCTCTGTGCCTGAGAGGATGTGGCACTAACTGAAGTCGATGCCGAGGCGTTAGCTGCCATCCACCCGACAACGGCTTCAATTTGGTCTTCACGCAGCAGCGGTGCACGGCGCTCTCCGACAAAGCTGCGCATGAAGGACTGTTCCCTGCTGAAACTGAGTGACGACGAGTCACCAGTGCCCGCAGCAGGCACAGAATCACCACGTCCTCTCCCTGCTCCTCTCCCTGCTCCGCGCCCACGCCCACGTGCCTTACTCCCTGCCCTCTTCATCTTGGTTGACAGATAAAGATAAGCAGAAAAGTACTAAGGCCTTAGTGTGCTTATTCCTGAAATGCTCCTCCTAACAGGTGTAAGAAACACTAATGTTGTAAAGTGTGGACTAAACTTTATTATTTTTCAAATGTGGCCTACACAAGTGTTAAGTTGTGTTTGGTGAACTTTCCTTTTTTTTTTTCTGCAGATCGGACTACAGAGCAAGTTTAACTCACACGGGGACCGTGCAGACAGCCGTAAACGGCGCTGCAAGGCCCAAAAACCCTCCTCTAGGTTATCCTATGTAGTGTTTTTCCACAATTTAGCTGGAGACGGGTGGAAAAATACTAATAGGAAATTTTTTTTTTAAATATTAAACAGGCTGCACTATTTGAAAAAAAGGAAATTTTTTTTCAAGGTATGAGGCAGTAACACACCCTGAGCTGAATCCAACCGGCTATGGCTGCACACAGACTACAGGGCGAGCTGCGCTCACACAGAGACCGTGCAGACAGCCGTAAACGGCGCTGCAAGGCCCAAAAACCCCCCTCTAGGTTATCCTATGTAGTGTTTTTCCACAATTTAGCTGGAGACGGGTGGAAAAACACTAATAGGAAATTTGAGAAAAAATGTGCAGCAGGCTGCACTATGAGCAAAAAAGGACAACTGTGTGAGGCAGTGTGAACCCCCCCTGAGCTGAATACAACCGGGTATATGGCTGCACACAGACTACAGAGTGAGCTGCACACACACACAGAGACCTTGCAGAACGCTGTTAAAACAGCGCTGCAAGGCAAGAGCAAGGTGAACAGTGAAGAACACACAGCGTTTTGCTAAATTAGCCTTGGGAAAGGAAAATAAAGCAATTAGCTATCTCAACTGGCCCTCAGTTAGAACACAGCGTCCTGTCCCTAACTGAAATCACAGCAGAGTGAGCGCAAAATGGCGGCAGCGTTTTTTATAGTGCAGAGTGACATCATTTCAGCAGCCAATCACAGCCTTGCCAGTAGTTACATGCCCACCATGCTAAACAGGATGTGCCCACACTTCCAATCATTCCTCATTGGCTGCTGCGTTCAGTTTGAATTCTGGGAACTTCCGATTCCGGTATCCGATACGCGGGAAGTATCGGAATTCGGTATCGGAATTCCGATACCGCAAATATCGGCCGATACCCGATACTTGCGGTATCGGAATGCTCAACACTAATTATCTGCTATCCAACTGACCACCTGTTTGCGCTCCTCTGGCTTCAGAAGTGATGTACTGTGCCTCCTTGCATGGCAGGACAGGAACCTATGTGTCGTGAATGAGCATGTTTCTTGTGCTCCAGCAATTTTAATCTGCCCCATGTCCTCAGCATCTGCATGCACTATCATCATCACTTCCATTTCTCCATCCCTTATTGCACATCTTACGCATTTTGTATTACTAGGTGTCTTGAAACTAAGTGTATTTTTAATAAAAGAAAAAAATTGCACCTGCAGCAATGAAAGTGGTTTTTGGGAGTTTACTCCTCCATAATGTAACAGAAAGAATGCAAAAGTGTATTGATGACAATCAAATTCAATTCAGAAAAAAAGATTAAATGTTTTTTTTCAGTGTTATAAATCACAGAAAAGAATATGGATCACATAACACTGTGTGGCTGAAAAATGGAAGCCTACAAAAAATTTTAAAGCTTTTTTTCAGTTTGCGAGAACAAAAATTTTCACAGACCACTTAACATTGTATGGCTGAAAAATGGAAACCTACAATGGTTTAAAAGCTTTTTCTCAGTTTTAGAGATCACAAAAATATAGCCAAGGAAAATGTTTCAGCGATTTTTCGGTCTGTTATATAGCGCAGAAAAAGGATCTCAAAGCATGTAATACTTGATGGATCAAAATATATCACCAGTATCAACACTACAGGTCTATGATTTGTTATACTGTGCACACAGACCTAGACAAGCACTCTTTCTCTCCAGTACAAAGTGTCACAGAGCTGTACAATGGCGTCAGTGTGCCAAGATGGGTAGCGCTTGTCCTTTTATAATCCTTGATGTCAAATGGCCAGCCAATCACAGTAATGCCACAACCAAGATGGCTATGGCATTACAGTGACTCATAGGTAATCCCTGCATGCTTATTGGCTATGTAGCAAGCGTCAAAGATGTGGGGCAGTGATTTGAGTTTTACATCTAGCACTGCCCATTACTCACCGAGTAATGAGCACTTCCAAGCACTGTGATACTCGAGTGATAACTAAGTGTCATTGAGCACGTTCGCTCATTCCTAGTTTGCAACTTTAAGCCTATAATGAGCTAAAGATCAACAGAGAAGGTAAGGAGTGGGATCTACTCCATGTGCTTCAAGCCACCACTTCCCTCTAAAACCACTATCTTTAGTGCTGTGACATTTCTGTTTCTAAATGTATGTTTTTCCATATGGCTGTATGTAATATAAAGATAATAGTTTTGACTAAGGCAGGATATTTACCGATTGAAAGAAATCTGTCACTAGGTTTATTTCCAGCTGCTCTTAGACGAGCATGATGAAGAGAAAGATACGTTGATTCCAGTTGCTAAGTGTAGTTTTGATAAAATCCCTTTTTCATTAGCAGGAGATTATTAATAGAGCACTAGTAAACCTCCTGCCATGTAGTTCTTCATAATCATAAGCTGTATATAACCTCCCCCAACCACTGATTGACAGCTTTCTTTGTACAATGTACATGGGCAGAAAGTTGTCAACCAGTGGTTTGGACTGAGTTATACAGGGCTCAGCATTCAGAGAACTAGTGGATTTGCATTACCGGAAACAGTGAACTTAGCAAAATATCTGTACCCTTACACTATACTGATTGAGATGCGATTGCAAAAACCTCATGACAGATTCCATTTAAGATGCTCAGAGTTGTGATTGCCCCATATTTTTTGTTTTTTTATGGTTTATATAATATGCATTGTGTAAACATATAGGAATGAAGATATTGAGTAATTGACTTTATAGATTTACAAGAATTCCACTAATTGTTTATATTATACCTATATTACCTCCAGATGCCCTTTATTGAGTATTAATATGACCTATTAAAAAAAGAAAAACTGACCGTCACATCCAAACATAGACAAGGTGTGAACAGGTGCTTACCTAGAGTCACCAACTCATATACAATCAAATAAATAAGGCAGCACTCTATAGCGTCATAGCTTGCAAACATGAAATATGAAAATTGAATTGCAGTACACACTGAAATATGAAAAATTTAGAAAGCTTAGCGCATAGATTAGCCAATTCATGTGTACCTGGAAGCCACGTTAAGGAGTTTCTCTTTTCCAGGTTCTAACAATGCCAATCCTCTCTTAGTATAAAGTCTTCATCTGTATGGGAACTTGTGAATCCTCTCTTAGACTAAAATCTGCATCTGTGTGGGGGGGTAGGGTCCTGGCATAATTAAAAAGGCCTGAGTCTAAAAGGCGCAGTGTTCAGTCAGAAGGCTAATGAATACAAATTTCACAAAACTGATCATCACATCCAAACATAGACTAGGTGTGAACAGGTGCTTACCTAGAGTCACCAACTCATATACAATTTTCAAATTTCATGTTTGCAAGCTATTGCACTACAGAGGGCTGCCTTATTTATTTGACTATTAAAAAAGACCACTGCTCAGTTTGGAAAACATAACTCAGCAGCTAGCTAGTATTTACTTCACCATCATGGGAGTAGCCTAAACAAAGGCTATAGTCCTTGTTGGACAAGCTTAGAACTCTATAGAAGATAGAGCAGATCATTGATTTTAATTAGGATTGATCGATCAGTGAAATGCTCAAGTGCTTGGCACTTGACATGCTCGACTCGAGATGCAAGCATAATGGAAGCGAAGGGCAAACTCAAGCATTTTCTGGAGGATGGATAACTTTCTCTCCCTCTGCCTCTCTCTCCCTTTTCCTCTCTCTTCCTCCTCCTCTGCCCATTCCTTTTGTCTCTCCCCTTTCCTTGTCCCTCTACTTTCCTTTCCTTCTCCTTCCACTTCTTCCTCTCCCTCTCTTTCTCCTTCTCCCACTCTCTCTCGGTGCCAGGCTCAGACAATTCACTTATGAAGATCTGAGCACTTGAGCACCCCATGATACTTGGCACTGCTCGCTACTCGATTGAGCACCTCTATGCTTGATCGAGTATCGAGCAATGCCGAGTATGCTTTTCCATCTCGAGTGTTAATGTGGAAGGCAGTGAAAGGGACTCTGTCACCTGAATTTTACATATTACACGCCTGCGCAAGGCAAGATTGCCTCGTGCAGGCATGTACTACGGAGGACAGAGAATGAACTTCAATTCAATATTACAGCCAGCATGCAGCCAGCGGGTAAGGAAAGGGTGAATCAAACACCCGAAAACCCCGCCCCTATGGCTGAAGATTGTTTCCTCCAAATTCAGGTGACAGAGTCCCTTTAAGAGATACAATGATATTAGGATCCTGCTAATCTAGTAACAGTCCAAATTCTCATGGTAATGTAGGTTTTATTTGTTTTTGTTCACATATTACACTTACTTTTTTTCTGTATTATTATTTTGTACGTATCATATGCGATTTTCCAACATTCCACAGAAATTGGGTTGGTTGATCAGTTATAAAGATGTTAACTGTAGATGCTTTCATATGCCACATATTAGTCAAGAATATTATTACTTTTTACTTTAGAATTACAAATTACTATTTTTCCTCCCAACTATAAAACATTTTAGCACTAGATACTGCATAGCCTGAAGCAAAGAGACAATTTGTAATGAATGTTTGAACACTTAGTTTGAGTTGTCACAAAATAGTATTTACAGATGTGGCATTTGAGACAGATGCACTGAGGTTTATCCTATTCCTGTGTCCCGATAATTAGCAATCTGAAATTGCTGCTCAGAAATGAGCTGACCTTTGTAATACAATTGGCTGGTATGACAGACATGCAAGTACAGAAATCTAAAGTCTGACACAAACACTGCAATCTACAGCCTGTCTGCCTCACCTTTCTGACGGCATGCTTTAATGCCATGAATTAGAGCCCTATGAGTGTCCTAAATCTTAAAATGATATAGTTTTATTCAATCAAGATTTAAAGTCAGCTTACTATGTGCAAAATTGATTTAATTTGTCGATTTACACAATTTTATATGAAACATCTCAGAATCCACTTTACTAATCTTTTCACTGACCCATTTGTGCTGTGGCACATGGGCATAAACTGTTTGCATAAAACCATGAAAAATCCAATTAAAAAAAGATCTTGATATGCTCCATCTAATTCCTTTCTATAGATCATTGCTTATAAAGGGAACCTGTCAGCGGTTTTGGCCAATATAAGATACAGCCATCACATTTCAAGACTGATAAACAGAATTCTATAAAGACTGTATATAAGCCCCAACCCGACCAGTAAGAGAAGAAAAATAACTTTTATTATACAGTCATGGACAACAATTTTGAGAATGAGACAAATATTAATTTTTCCCAAGTCTACTGCTTCATTTTTTCTAATGGCAATTTGCATATACTCCTGAATGTCAGAGTGATCAGCTTAACAGCAATTACTGTACTTGCAAAGTCAATATTTGCCCAGAAAATGAACTTTAACCCCCAAAACACATTTCAACATCATTGCAGTCCTGCCTTAAAAGGAGCAGCTAACATCGTTTTAGTGATTGATCCATTAACACAGGTGTGGGTGTTGATGAGGACAGGGCTGGCGATCAATCAGTCATGATTAAGTAAGAATGGCATCACTGGACACTTTAAAAGGAGGCTGGTGCTTGGTATCATTGTTTCTCTTCAGTTAACCATGGTTATCTCTAAAGAAACACGTGCAGCCATCATTTCACTGCACAAAAATGGCCTAAGAGGGAAGAGTATCGCAGCTACAAAGATTGCACCTCAGTCAACAATCTATCTCATCATCAAGAACTTCAAGGAGAGAGCTTCCATTGTTGTCAAAAAGGCTCCAGGGCGCCCAAGAAAGACCAGCAAGCACCAGGACCGTATCTTAAAACTGTTTCAGCTGCGGGATCGGACTACCAGCAGTGCCGAGCTTGCTCAGGAATGGCAGCAGGCTGGTGTGAGTGCTTCTGCACGCACTGTGAGGCGGAGACTCTTTGAGCAAGGCCTGGTTTCAAGGAGGGCAGCAAAGAAGCCACTTCTCTCCAGAAAAAACATCAGGGACCGACTGATATTCTGCAAAAGGTACAGGGAGTGGACTGCTGAGGACTGGGGCAAAGTCATTTTCTCTGATGAACCCCCTTTTTGATTGTTTGGGACATCTGGAAAACAGCTTATTCGGAGAAGAAGAGGTGAGCGCTACCACCAGTCTTGTCTCATGCCAACTGTAAAGCATCCTGAAACCATTCATGTGTGGGGTTGCTTCTCAGCCAAGGGAATCGGCTCACTCACAGTCTTGCCTAAAAAAACAGCCATGAATAAAGAATGGTACCAGAATGTCCTCCAAGAGCAACTTCTCCCAACTGTCCAAGAGCAGTTTGGCGCCCAACAATGCCTTTTCCAGCACGATGGATCACCTTGCCATAAAGCAAAGGTGCTAACTAAATGGCTCATGGAACAAAATATAGAGATTTTGGGTCCATGGCCTGGAAACTCCCCAGATCTTAATCCCATTGAGAACTTGTGGTCAATCATCAAGAGACGGGTGGACAAACAAAAACCAACAAATTCTGGCAAAATGCAAGCATTGATTATGCAAGAATGGACTGCTATCAATCAGGATTTGGTCCAGAAGTTGATTGAGAGCATGCCAGGGAGAATTTCAGAGGTCTTGAAGAAGAAGGGTCAACCCTGCAAATATTGACTTGCTGCATTAACTCATTCTAACTGTCAATATAACCTATTGGTACTCATAATATGATTGCAATTATATTTCTGTATGTGATATAAACATCAGACAAACACTAATAAAAACCAGAGGGCAGCAGATCATGTGAAAATATAATTTTGGTGTCATTCTCAAAAGTTTTGGCCATGACTGTACTCACCTGCGTGGCGGGGCGCTCCAAGGGGTGTCGCTCTTCAATAAGATTTCTATAAACATATTATTTTAATTTGTATGTGGTGGTATATAAAGCTTTTTTTTGGTGTTATATTTTTGATAGAATAAAAAGATTAAAGCCATCTCACCATCTCACCACATCCAGAGGACCCTACTTGAGATGTTGCTAAGCTAACCTCTAGTATTAAATCCTTACCATATGTCAATGTGAATAACGGCTGAGAACAACTGAGACCTGGTTAATGAACATTCAGCCATGGTGGCCTATATGTATGTAGCTCAAGGAAAAGGGAGGCTAAACCCTTATTTGCAAAGAGTGCAAAAAATGTAAACAAAAACCTAACACATGTTTACACTGGCCACTAAACAGAGAAAACCCAAGACAAAAAGGAAATAAGCAATCATCGTGCAGTAAACAAATAAACAGCAATACTGCATGAAAATAATATAGGGTGCTTAGTTAAAGTAATTTTGATAAAAAAAAGTAAAAGCCATCCCACCACGTCAAGGTGACCCTATTAAGGACGGTCCTAACCTCTAGTATTAAAACCTTACCATATGTAATACTATTATGCAGTACACAGTAAAACAGAATATATTTCTATTGATTATTTCATTGTTAACAATAACTAGTGCATTGGGAGATCACTAAGGGATATTTTAAAGAACAATGTAGGAGCTTTTTCACATTTGTTAACCAATAGATATGTACACATATTCAGTATTTGCAACAAAAAAAATCTGCTGAAAAGACTACTGTTGGCAGGAAAAACGCAGCATAAAATCATGCCTTTTTGATGCATTTTTTTACATGTTTTTGCAGCACATTACAGAGGGTAGGGATAGAGGTAGGCTCAGCTGTAGAGTGATAGTAAAACAAGTAGATTGTAATATAGTGCAGAGAGAAGTTTAGTATTTTACCGGAAGGTGCTATTGGACATTCAATATAATTATTGTCAGGCTGCTGCAGTGCAGTACAGCGCAACCTCCACCAGGGGGAGCTTGAGAGGAAAGTGAGACTGCACACACAGGACAGCAGAACAGATGCCACCAAGTGGCGAGAGAGTGGTCAGACAAGCCGAGTCAAAAGCACGAGATAGCACGACAGTATAATAGGATTAGACAGATGGATAGTCAGAACGTAGCCAGAGATTAGTAAACCAGAACGGGCAATAAACTGTACAATAGGGACAAACAGCAACAAAGTAAATAAACAAGCCAGGAGATCAGAACCAGAGAATCAAGCAGACAGACAGAGAAATACTGGGAAAAGGTCAGACAGAGGGAGTTAACAGACACAAGACAAATCAGGGTTCACAGCAGGGCAAATCAAGAGCTACCAGCAGGGTCAGGTTAACACACCGAAGGCAGAACTATAGCTGACACTGCCAGCAAGATTCATGGGAGCTAAATAGCAAACCTGAACCCAGAATGAGGCAGAGCAAAGTTAACCCTTGACTTGATCCGTCCAGAAAAAAGGGCAGACACTAATAAACCCTGGAACGGATCATGACAATTATATACTATTTTAGTAATTCAGCATATATGATTGGATTTACTTTTAGTTTTAACACTGTATGTTAAAACACCACTCTTACAAAATAGTTTATTGCGTAAACCTTTGTAAATGTGTATGTAGTGTATGTAAAGGACACTGAACTGCCCTTTCTTACCGAGTCAGTACGCGTGTCCTGAGTTGAGCGTATGGTGCCCAGAGAGTCCAGAGAAACGGGACGGCCATGGTGGAGAAGTGTGCTTCAGGTAAGAGGACCTGAAGCACATGACCGTAAGGGGAGTTGATTATGATTGAGCTGGAGGTTACTTTTAGTTTCGACTCACATGTACCCCAGTGTGATTAGCGAGTCAGAATAGAAATCACGCAACTCAGAAAAATAACCGGGAAAATGGGAAGACAGCAATGGCTAAGTATATGACAGCACTACCACAACCCTATAGAGACGGTTACACAGGTTTACGCAATAAAAAGTTTTGCGAGAGTGATTCTTTACATGTGCTTTTAAGTTACCAAGGATAGGTGGCTCAGTGGTTAGTAGCATTGCTTTGCAGCAGTGTTCAAATTCCACTAAAGACAACATCTAAAATTAATGAAGAGAGCATCTAGTAAAGACTTATGAATGCATGCAAGCATAATTAATGAATAATATAACGGAAAAAAAAGTTATTGGAATATGAAATATTCAGGCATAGCTAACATAATGGCAGTCATTGCAGTGAGGGAAACTATCATCCATCCCTATGAATGGTGGAAACCAGATCATGGGACTTCTTCTTTTACAGACACAGGCAGGCTAAAAGAAATTTATGACTTTCTAATCAACAGCAGAAAAGAAAAACTTTGTTTTGTGACATAATAAGAGACGTTATGGCAATAAAGAGGTTTTCTGGACTGATTTATTTTCTGCCCTTAGGCTTTTACTAGGGAAAAATGATAAAGTCAGACTACTCAAGTCCATTATTGCCTCTGCCCCTGGTATTTGATGACAGGCTGAATCTCTGATATAAGGCCGCCTCACACCGCATATTTATCAGTGGGCTCTGCTGTTCATGCCATCTACATCGCTATCACCATTGAGCCAAGTGATTGGCTGCGGCAACCACTGGCATTGTAATCATGATATCACTCCTGCAACAATGACATGCAGTTATGTCATATGTCAACCTCTGACAGCAGAATTTAACAAAAGCCAGCAGGATCTCCACTGGATAATCATATTGCCAGGTCAGTTTCTCCATATAGTGAATGTGCTTGCACTTGGAATTGCACTTTTTTGCAATTTCAACACACTTGATTTTTTTTTCCCGCATTCCAGTGCATCCTATGATAAAATGAATGGTACTATTCAAAAGTACAACTCATCCTGCAAAAAAAACAAGCCCTCATACAGGAGAATATATATATATATATATATATATATATATATATATATATATATACTAGCTGAAGAGCCCGGCGTTGCCTGGGCATAGTAAATATCTGTGGGTAGTTATAGCACCTCACGTCTCTTATGTTCCCATCATGCCTTTCATTTTCTCCCTTACACCTCTCATTTTCTCCCTCACACCTCTCATTTTTCCCCTCACGTCTCTTATTTTCCCCCTCACTCCTCTCATTCCCTCCTAACACTTGTCATTTCGACCTCACATCTGTCATTTTCCGATCACTCCACTATTTTCCCTCACTCCTCTCATTTTGCACTCACACCTTTTCATTTTCACCTCACACCTCTCATTTTCACATCAGTATATACATGTTTGTCATCTCCCTTATATATAGTATACACCTGTATGTCATCTCCCCTGTATATAGTATATACCTGCTGTGTGTCATCTCCCCTGTATATAGTATATACCTGTATGTCATCTCCTCCTATATATAGTATATACCTGTATGTCATCTCCTCCTGTGTATAGTATATACCTGTAGGTCATCTGCTCCTGTATATAGTATATACCTGTGTGTCATCTCCTCCTGTATATAGTATATACCTGTATGTCATCTCCTCCTGTATATAGTATGTACCTGTATGTCATCTCTGTTAGGGCTAGCGGAACGCACCAAATAATAAGACAGATAGAGTATGGTGCGTTCGCAGCCCGGGGTCCACCGTGCAGAGATGGAACCTGCTGCCAAGTAATGACGGACTATATGGCGGTACTCATAAGTATACACACGTGGGTTAAACTTCACCCAGGGTGAAGGAAGCGATCCTGTTGCGTCACAGGACCGCGGTACCGCACATAGAGCGCGAGCAAGTAGTCAGCGAACTCAACCCCAACTAGGATTGAAGTCCGATTAGACCCTTGCTGGCACAACACCGCAACTGGGTGTGTAAGGAAACTATATAACAATATTAAGGCACAAGAGTGCATGCGGTGCCGCACTGACGAACGCCACTAACCACCCTGGCTTGGGTAAGGAAAGCACAGAGGATGTGCACGGCGCCGTACTGGCGGTCACAGCAACTGGACGCTGTAATGTGTGATTCGTGCTGTAGGATAAGTCGGGCGCTAGATAGCAACTATACACCTTCCGCGAACAGACATTCAATAGGGTAGGGGTATCCAAGGACGACTTGCACTCACAACATACACACATTAACAATTGTACACTAGCGCATGGCCGTGCGGTCATGCGCAGTTTATATAGTTGCAGCACAGGAAGTGGCCACAGAAACTTTGCCCTTCCAAGACCTGCCAAGAGGACCAATGGAATGTGCTGCAGAGCCTGAGCACATGACCCTCGATCTCCAACGGGAGATCTTGCCCTGGGCATGCTCAGTGTGTGCAGACAAGGACTTATAAGCAATAAATTACTTGGCACTCAGGAGATAGTTATGCAATTTGAGAAGTTCATTTATTCAGTGCATCCAGTTCAAAATTAAACGTTTTCGGTCTAATCACAAGACAAGGACTTAGTCCCAGAGAAGTCCGCTCGCTGCTGACCAGCACTGGCTTCAATGGCAGAAGCCGAAGAAGCAGCAGTAACTCTCTGTACAGAGTGAGACTGAGCAAGACGCTGGGACCGACGTCCCTGCTGAGCAGACTCCACTGCGGCTGGGTAAGAATGGGAGACCACAGCGGAGATGGCTCGAGATTCCCCCTGTGCAGAAGCGGGAACTCGAGATCTAACATGCCCCCCCCCTCCTTGGGCCTCGCTACGCTCGAAGGCAGCAATGAGCTGTGGGGCCCGAATGTTTTCAGCAGGCTCCCATAACCTGTCCTCTGGGCCATAACCCTTCCAATCCACCAGATAGAACTTTTTGCCGCGTACCACCTTGCACCCCAAAATAGCGTTCACCTCGTAATCGTCCGTAGACGAACCCGATGTCCCGGCAGATGACTCGGAAAACCGGGACATTTATACGGGTTTCAAGAGGGACACATGAAAGGTGTCGGTGATACCCAAGCGTGGAGGAAGAGCCAAGCGGTAGACCACAGGATTAACCCGTTCGAGAACCTTGAAGGGACCCAAGTAGCGAGGAGCAAACTTAGTGGACTCAACTCGCAGCCTGATGTTACGGGCGGAGAGCCACACCAAGTCGCCAGGAGCAAAGGTCGGAGCGGGGCGCCGATGAACATCGGCGGAGGACCTCATTCTCTCCTTGGAGGCCCGAATGGCATCCTGCGTGCGGTCCCAAATGTCCCGTGCCTCCACAGCCCAGTCTGCCACCCTGGAGTCAGCAGAAGACACAGGCATGGGCACAGGAACACGCGGATGCTGGCCGTAATTTAGGAGGAATGGAGTCTGACCGGTGGAGTCAGCTACGGCATTGTTAAGTGCAAACTCTGACCACGGTAGCAAGGATGCCCAGTCATCCTGCCTGGCAGAAACAAAATGTCGTAAATATGTGACCAAGGTCTGGTTGGCCCTCTCTACCAACCCATTCGTCTCGGGATGATATGCTGAAGAGAGATTCAACTCAATACTGAGTAGACGACAAAGCTCTCTCCAGAATCGAGACGTAAACTGGGGACCCCGGTCACTAACAATTTTGTCTGGCATACCGTGTAGGCGAAAGATATGCTTGACGAACAAGACAGCCAACGCCCGTGCAGAAGGTAGCCGTGGAAGAGGCACCAAGTGCACCATTTTGGAAAAATGGTCGGTGATCACCCAGATAATGGTGCAGTTACGAGACTTGGGTAAGCCCACCACAAAGTCCATCCCGACCATCTCCCAGGGCCTGTCTGCCACTGGCAGAGGATAAAGCAAACCAGCTGGCCGTTGCCGAGGAGTCTTGTTCTTGGCGCAAGAGACACATGCCCGAACATACTCTGCGACATCACGAGCCATATGCGGCCACCAGTATGTCCTCGCCAGTAACTCAGATGTCCTTTTGGTACCAAAATGTCCACCCACCCTGGACGAGTGTGCCCAAGAGAGAACCTCCGGTCGCAAACTGGATGGAACAAAGGTCTTGCCCGGGGGCACAGACTTTAGCGAAACCGGGGCCACAGTTCTCAAGCTCTCGGTGGGGACAATAAGCCGAGGCTCCTCCTCCTCCTCCGCAGATGACACAACGGAGCGAGAGAGAGCGTCGGCCCGAATGTTCTTCTCCCCAGAAAGAAAATGGAGGGTGAAATGAAACCGGGAGAAGAATAAGGACCATCTGGCCTGGTGAGAATTCAACCGCTGGGCTGTCTGCAGGTACACCAAATTTTTATGATCTGTGAAGACTTGGAAGGGAAAACGTGCTCCCTCCAAGAGATGTCTCCACTCCGAGAAAGCCAACTTCATGGCTAGCAACTCCCTGTCCCCGATGGAATAATTCCTCTCTGCTGGTGAGAAGGTCTTGGAGAAAAAGAAGCAAGGATGCTTCCGACCTTGAGCATCCTTTTGGAAGAGGACTGCTCCAGCACCAACAGAAGAGGCATCCACCTCCATGATGAATGGCTTATCAACATCGGGGCGATGTAGGATGGGAGCGCTAGCGAAGTGTGACTTTATAGAGTTAAAGGCCTTGGAGACCTCCTCAGACCACAATTTGGGATTCGCCCCCTTCTTGGTGAGGGCAACCAAGGGAGCTACCAAAGTTGAGAAGTGCGGAATGAACTGGTGATAATAATTAATGAACCCCATAAAGCGCTGCACCGCTTTAAGAGAATGGGGTTCCTGCCAGTCCATCACAGCCTGTAGTTTGGCAGGATCCATAGCCAATCCCTGGGCAGAGATGATGTAGCCCAGGAAAGGTAAGGACTCCTGCTCAAACATACACTTCTCCAACTTGGCATAGAGGGAGTTTGCCCGTAGGAGGACGAAGACTTTGCAAACATCTCTCCGGTGGGAGTCAATATCTGGAGAGTAGATGAGAATATCATCCAGATAGACTACGACCGAGGTGGAAAGCATATCCCGGAAGATATCGTTCACAAAGTCTTGGAAAACGGCTGGGGCATTACAGAGCCCGAAGGGCATCACCAGATATTCATAGTGCCCATCCCTGGTGTTAAAAGCCGTCTTCCATTCGTCCCCCTCACGGATGCGAA
Organism: Ranitomeya imitator; assembly: GCF_032444005.1. Lineage (NCBI taxonomy): Eukaryota > Metazoa > Chordata > Amphibia > Anura > Dendrobatidae > Ranitomeya > Ranitomeya imitator. The sequence continues at coordinate 219,355,539 of NC_091285.1, read as the reverse complement.
TCAGGTTGTAAGCACCCCGCAGATCTAGTTTAGTAAATACCCTTGCTCCCCGAAGCCTATCGAAGAGCTCAGATATCAAGGGCAAAGGATACTTATTTTTAACGGTGATGGCATTAAGACCCCTGTAGTCTATGCATGGACGCAATTCCCCATTCTTCTTCTGCACGAAGAAGAACCCTGCCCCAGCAGGTGACACTGACTTCCTAATGAATCCTCTTGCCAGATTTTCCTGGATGTACTGTGACATTGCCTCCGTCTCCGGGAGAGATAGCGGATAGACTCGACCCCGGGGAGGCTCAGCACCAGGCAAGAGATCAATAGGACAGTCATAGGGGCGATGGGGCGGAAGGGTCTCCGCCGCCTTTTTGGAGAACACGTCTGCATAAGACCAATACTGCTTGGGGAGAGAGGAAAGATCTGCGGGTACCTCAGTAGTAGCAACCTGAACGCACTCCCTCTGACACCTACCCCCACAAGATTCGCCCCATCCCAGGATTCTGCCAGAGGACCACTCGATATGAGGAGAGTGGTACCGTAGCCAAGGTATTCCCAACAGGACCTCATCAATTCCCTCAGGAATGACGAGCAGAGATATAATCTCCTGATGAGATGGCGACATGGACAGAGTAAAAGGGATGGTCTGGTGTGTTATCTGTGAGGGCAGTGTCGACCCATTCACCACTCGTACCGTTACTGGTTGAGCTAGCATAACCAGGGGAATTGCGTGACGTTGGGCGAAGGCAGAAGACATAAAATTGCCCTCCGCCCCAGAATCCACGCAGAGCTCTACCGAGTGGGAGAATGAGCCTATAGTAATTGTCCCCTTAAAGGACAATTTAGAGGCCAACATCGCCGTGTCTAGTGTACCTCCACCTACTACCACTAGACGCTGATGTTTCCTCGACCGCTGAGAACATCTGGTGGCTAGATGTCCTGACTGCTGGCAAACATGACAGACCTTGAATGCACAAGCGGTCCGGGACTTAGATCCCGCTTGTGACACTTCCCTGGCCTCATGTGACTCAGGAACCAGGACCGGAGATTCCAGAGGTTTGGCGAAGGTAGGAGCCAGCCGAAACCTCTGCCTACACTGGGCTCGCTCTAACCTCCGCTCGTTAAAACGGAGGTCAATTCGAGTGGAGACAGTTATTAACTCCTCCAGTGTGGCAGGAACCTCCCTAGTGGCCAGAGCGTCCTTAACGTGGTCAGCCAGGCCCCTCCAAAATATGGGGATAAGAGCTTTATCCGACCAATCCAGCTCAGAAGCTAAAGTGCGGAATTGGACGGCAAAATGACTGACCAAGGACTCACCCTGAGTTAATGCCAGCAGTTGGAGCGCAGTATCATGGGTGACTTGAGGTCCTAAAAAGACCTGTTTCAGAGTGCTCAGAAACAGCGGAGCACTCTGCACCACATGATCGCCACGCTCCCACAGCGGCGTAGCCCATTCCAACGTCCTGTCCGACAAGAGAGACACTATATATCCCACCTTAGCCCGCTCTGTGGGAAAACGTGCAGCCAGGAGCTCGGGGTGAATAGAGCACTGACTCACAAATCCCCTACAAAATTTGCTATCACCAGAAAATTTTTCTGGCAGCGGGAGGCGAGAAAATGTCGGAGCAGGGGTGGCAATGGACAGGGTTGCTGCAGCCACGCTAGCAGCCTGTACAGCAACTGCGGTAACATCCACAGCTGAGGTTGCGCTCTCAAGAGCCGCCAACCTACCCTCCAGCTGCTGGATATACCGCAAGGATTGCTGTTTGTCCGTCATTACTAGCCAGACCCTGGTGCTAGTGTAATGTTAGGGCTAGCGGAACGCACCAAATAATAAGACAGATAGAGTATGGTGCGTTCGCAGCCCGGGGTCCACCGTGCAGAGATGGAGCCTGCTGCCAAGTAATGACGGACTATATGGCGGTACTCATGAGTATAAACACGTGGGTTAAACTTCACCCAGCGTGAAGGAAGCGATCCTGTTGCGTCACAGGACCGCGGTACCGCACATAGAGCGCGAGCAAGTAGTCAGCGAACTCAACCCCAACTAGGATTGAAGTCCGATTAGACCCTTGCTGGCACAACACCGCAACTGGGTGTGTAAGGAAACTATATAACAATATTAAGGCACAAGAGTGCATGCAGTGCCGCACTGACGAACGCCACTAACCACCCAGGCTTGGGTAAGGAAAGCACAGAGGAAGTGCACGGCGCCTTACTGGCGGTCACAGCAACTGGACGCTGTAATGTGTGATTCGTGCTGTAGGATAAGTCGGGCGCTAGATAGCAACCATACACCTTCCGCGAACAGACATTCAATAGGGTAGGGGTATCCAAGGACGACTTGCACTCACAACATACACACATTAACAATTGTACACTAGCGCATGGCCGTGCGGTCATGCGCAGTTTATATAGTTGCAGCACAGGAAGTGGCCACAGAAACTTTGCCCTTCCAAGACCTGCCAAGAGGACCAATGGAATGTGCTGCAGAGCCTGAGCACATGACCCTCGATCTCCAACGGGAGATCTTGCCCTGGGCATGCTCAGTGTGTGCAGACAAGGACTTAGTCCCAGAGAAGTCCGCTCGCTGCTGACCAGTACTGGCTTCAATGGCAGAAGCCGAAGAAGCAGCAGTAACTCTCTGTACAGAGTGAGACTGAGCAAGACGCTGGGACCGACGTCCCTGCTGAGCAGACTCCACTACGGCTGGGTAAGAATGGGAGACCGCAGCGGAGATGGCTCGAGATTCCCCCTGTGCAGAAGCGGGAACTCGAGACCTAACAATCTCCTCCTCTATATAGTATATACTTGTGTGTCATCTCTCCTGTATATAGTATATACCTGTGTGTTATCTCCCCTGTACATAGTATATATCTGTATGTCATTTCCTCCTGTATTAGACCTCGTTCACACGTTATTTGGTCAATATTTTTACCTCAGTATTTGTAAGCTAAATTGGCAGCCTGATAAATCCCCAGCCAACAGGAAGCCCTCCCCCTGGCAGTATATATTAGCTCACACATACACATAATAGACAGGTCATGTGACTGACAGCTGCCGGATTTCCTATATGGTACATTTGTTGCTCTTGTAGTTTGTCTGCTTATTAATTAGATTTTTATTTTTGAAGGATAATACCAGACTTGTGTGTGTTTTAGGGCGAGTTTCGTGTGTCAAGTTGTGTGTGTTGAGTTGCGTGTGGCGACATGGATGTAGCAACTTTTGTGAGATGAGTTTTGCGTGGCAACATGCGTGTAGCAACTTTTTGTGTCGAGTTGCATGTGACAGGTTAGTGTAGCAAGTTGTGTGCAGCAAGTTTTGCGCATGGCGAGTTTTGCGCATGGCGAGTTTTATGTGTGGTGCCTTTTGAGTATGTGCAAGTTTTGTGTGAGGCAACTTTTGCATGTGTTGCAACTTTTGTGTATGTGGCAATTTTTCCGCGGGTGCAAGTTTTGCGTGTGGCGAGTTTTCCCATGAGGTGAGTTTTGCACGTGTGGCGAGTTTTGCATGAGCCTAGTTTTGCATGTGGTGAGTTTTGCGCGTGGCGAGTTTTGAGCGGCGACGTTTGTATTTCGACTTTTATGTGGCGAGGTTGGTGTATTTGTGGTGAAATGTGTGCTGAGGGTGATATGTGTTCAAGCATGTGGTAGTGTGTGGCGCATTTTGTGTGTGTTCATATCCCTGTGTGTGGTGAGAATCCCATGTCGGGGTCCCACCTTAGCAACTGTACGGTATGTACTCTTTGGCGCCATCGCTCTCATTCTTTAAATCCCCCTTGTTCACATCTGGCAGCTGTCAATTTGCCTCCAACACTTTTCCCTTCACTTTTTCCCATTATGTAGATAGGGGCAAAATTGTTTGGTGAATTGGAAAGCGCAGGGTTAAAATTTCACCTCACAACATAGCTTATGACGCTCTCGGGGTCCAGATGTGTGACTGTGCAATATTTTGTGGCTGTAGCTGCGACGCCTCCAACACTTTTCCTTTCACTTTTTCCCCATTATGTAGATAGGGGCAAAATTGTTTGGAGATTTGGAACGTGCGGGGTTAAAATTTCGCCTCACAACATAGCCTATGACGCTCTCGGGGTCCAGACGTGTGACTGTGCAAAATTTTGTGGCTGTAGCTGCGACGGTGCAGATGCCAATCCCGGACATACACACACACACACACACACACACACACACGCACAGCTTTATATATTAGATATATCTATCTATCTATATATCTAGAGATAGATATATATATATATATATATATATATATATATATATATATATATATATATATATATATATATATATATATATATATATATATGTACCTTGGAAGAAGGGAAGGAAAAAAACAAAAAAAAAACAGTGGAAAATCGCCTGATCATGAAGGGGTTAACAGTGATAATGGTAGAGACCTCATTCTCACTTTTGTAATGGTGATCTTTCTCTTTATATATCTTTAAACATAGCTCAAGTATGTCAAGAGTATGTTTTATGATGCAGGTTACCATTTGTGTACACATCCCCATCGGAAAGTGTATCGATTGAAAGTAATTATTGTTTCCAAAATAAACCAAAATATAATACCTGAAATCTATGAAAACGTTTTTGACCTGTGTTAATCTTAGTAGATACAATTGTTAATACAAATACCCGCAATAAGCCATGAACCATTACACTGTGTGATTCACACTTGTATAAAATTCAACAACAGCGAATAATTGCAAATAAATGATTGTGGGAGCTTCAGTGCTTAAAATATCCCCAAGCAGCACAAATTAATGATTTTTCTTTCTATGAACAATACAATGGTATATGCAGGCATCTGATTAATTTTCATTTTACAGTAAAGCATTGATAGCAGATGACATGAATCACAGAACAAAAGTAATATAACCTACTAATACGGAGGAGTTTTGTGTGGAATTTATATGTAGGCTTGTTCTTTTAGAAGACCACACATTTCTTTTATGTCCTTGAAATGAAAAACTGCATGCACTGTATCCACCGTATACATCATTAGAGCCTGTGTCAGCTGGCTCTTATTAAAAGGGAATTTGTCAGCATAATATTTATATGCGCATAAAGCTCTGTTTAAGACAAGTCCAGCAATACCTTTACATGGCCAGTGCTTTCCTCCATTTCTGAGTAATTATTGTTTGAATTGATATGTAAATGAATGAGGCTCTAGATATGAACCTCTGTGACTCCAGCTCTATTCCCTGCCCAATATCCCCAACAAAGGCAAAAGGAGCCTTCAGTCAAACAGAAGGAGGCAGTGCTGAGTGGGCAATAGAGCTGGAGTGACACATGCTTCAGATCTATCATAGACATTTGCATATAAATTCAAATGCTGATGTCTTAGTACTGGAGGAACAGACTGGTCATGTAAAAGTTTTGCTGGACTTATTTTTGAAAGTGGTATATGCACATACAAATAGCTAGCTTGAAACTATGCGAATGAAACTCCAACACAGATTGCCTTTAAATATTAATATATTTGAGGATTGAATAATGCAACCTTTCACACACAGGAGCAATACAGTAATATAAAGATTTACAGGGTGTGTCCAGAAATTAGCAGATTTCTTTGAATGGCCATGGTCCAGGTCATGGGTATCTATCCAACTAGATTTTTGCTAAAAAAAAAAAAAGTACATCACTCACCATCCCTTAAAAATGACCTATCACCATTCTGTAACTGCCCATTTTAATTAAGAAACGAGTGGCTAGCCTCAGACCTGTAACTTTTCAAAATAACACTTGTTAGCTGCAGTGGCCAGAATGATCTCTAGTGCCCCCTAAATGAAGCGACTTTCTAGCAAAAGTCAGATCCGACCTCTGAAGTGTGTGGGATATGAGCAAACAGGATCCTCTGTTGCCGGCGGCATGAGTTTATGGTCATGCGAGTGCAAGTATGTGATTTGCGTACTTCTGGCCACATTCCAACTAGACGTATCCAGCCTCACTCAATTTGCTTGTATTGAGTGAGGCCACGCATGTCTAGTTGGCACATGACTGCATGTATGCAAATCGTATACTTGCATTTGCATGCTCTCACCGCCAGCACAAGAGAATCCTGACAGCATGAAATGCATTCACTGTAAGGGGATAGAAGTTTGCAGTCGCATAGAGTGACTACTGACCTTCATCACAACCTTGGACAACCCCTTTAATGCTCCTAACATAAATAAAACCCCTTAACTTGTCATACAGCAAAATACTTTATTAACATAGCCATGTATCATGTAATCTTATAAGTTGTGGATTGTTAAATGTGTACAGGATCACAACTAGTGATGAGCGAGTATACTCGTTGCTCGGGTTTTCCCGAGCACGCTTGGGTGATCTCCGAGTATTTGTTGGTGTTCGGAGATTAAGTTTATCGCGGCAGCTAATAGCTATAAATCATTCAGCTGCCATGATGAAAACGTAATCTCCGAACACTAACAAATACTCGGAAATCACCCGAGCAGCGAGTATACTCGCTCATCACTAATCACAACCAATAACAGTGCATCACCAGAACCACCAGCAGTACATGAATACATCAACAAGCTTAGTACAGCAATCAATTGCAATGTCAGGTCAACCCCATATACAATTGTATACAACAACAAGATGGAACAGAGAGTTATTACTCACAGCTATCAGACTTTGGACCATATAGGAACCACAGTACTGATAAGATGCAGACAGAATCACAAATAAACATTTATATCCTGGTTCTTTATAGATGACGTTGTCTTTGATAGGAGTCATTCTCTTTCTTTTCTTCTTAATCTTGGCCAGACACCATGATGATTACATTGGCAGCTTGGTCCCAGGAGCAGAATTAATGGTGCAGTCATAAGGACGATGGGGAGGAAGTTCTTGGCACCCCTGCTCCTAGAAAACATTGCCAAAGTCAGACAGATATTTAGGCAGAGACTGGGTGTCCACTCTTGCAAGCCCTGTGCCCAAACAGTTTTCTTGACAATACTCCCTCACTTTACCGCCTCCCAAGTCTGCCAATCTACCAAAGGGTTGTGCAGAGTGAGACAAGGATGTCCAAGAACTAAAGGAGAGGGCAGATCCTATAGCATGCAACAGTCAATACCTTCTGAGTGCATGGCCTCTACCTGCAGATCTAACCCTCGGATGGGTTGAGTAAAATATACCCTTGTCTCAAGGGTGTGGAGTCGATGGCGATTATGGGTATAGGTCTGGACAGTGTATATGGTTTGAGGCCCTAGACCTGGAAGAACCTAGCATTGATCAAGTTAAAGCCCACCCCACTGTCCAGAAAGGGAGAAACAACCACCTTATTTTTGTTCAGATGGATTTCAGATGTGTCCTACCCATGGAGGAGATATGTACACCCGGGTTGCTAACCTCCCCAAAACCCAGACTCCTTAGTTTTCTGGCAGCTGTTCACAGTGAGATAGGTAAGGACACATTCCTAATAAATGGCCTTTTCTACCACAGTAAAAACACTCTCCCTTTGCGTTGAACAACAGACTGCTTCCTAGAAGGAGTTTCCCCCCTCAACTGCATTGGTTGTTCAGATGACTCAGAAAAAAATCCCTTGGTCCCGGACCTCCCGCAAATTGGGGTGTCTCTTCATATCTCTGGCAAAGGCGGAGATCCACCCGGATAGCCAGAGACATGGCCACCTCAAGGGAAACTGGAGTCTCATACAAGGCTAAGGCATCCTTCACCATTACAAAGACATACAGATATGGAATTTAGATTAGTCGGGGAGAGCAATGATAATGTGTGCAAAACTGTAAAGTGCTGCGGAATATGATAGCGCTATATAAAAATAAAGATTAATATTGTTATTACTAATAGCCATTCACAGAACTGGGTTGAAAACTAAGAGCAATACTCCTCCGCCAGCAGGTCTCCCTACTGAAGCTGATGTGTGGACTCAGCCAGGCAGACGCAGGCGGGGTCATCATATGTATTATTCAGCTTCAAAATTCCCCCATTATCTGGAGCAACAGGAAGTCAGAATGCCCATGCTTGGGGGTCACCCTGAAGGAGCAAGATTATTATCCCCATTCTTTGCTCCTGGGTTCCTGAGGAACCTGAAGTATAGCTTGCAGGCCTCCCTGAAAACAAAAAACTTATCATGCCCCGCAGAGAACCTGTTAGGTAAAGTGATCTTGGGCTCCACTAAGGGTTGCCTGGGAGTCATAGTCCTCAAACCTGATTTGTTACGTGCTGCAAAACGGCAGTGTGCAGTACCACCTCCAGGCTGAGCTGCAGCAGTTACCCTGTCAAAGCAATTATAAGATTCATAATGGATCAAAAAACGATTTCGATCAAAGCTAATTTCATGACTCTCTTGCTGGGTGTCCCGGAACCAGGTCCTCCTTCCCTGTTGCTAATGTAGGGGCACCCTAGCTTGCCCTGTTCTCGGGATTACTTCTGATGGTGAAGATGTCGGGGCCACGTACCTTGCCTTAGCTACTGAATTTGCCCTCAATATGTACACTTCCACCACCCAGGAAAGAGTGGATTTATAGTGTACCATAATACAACAACCAGACTAACAAGGTAATATGAACAGGGATAATGAAAAATACCAAACAGAATAAAAGGAATTACCACACACTCCAAACCAAGCAACAGTCACAGATTAATCCACCAACCTCCTTTTCTAATAACCACCAGCAACAACCTCCAGCCATGGAGTGTAAGCTACTCTGACAATGAGTGCTACCAAGGACCCAGTTTATATAGGAGATGGGAGTGGCTAAATGTGCACAGCTGAGAACCTTAATGCTCCAGGACAACTCAACTGAGCAGATTAACCCCTGCACTGTTAAAAGAAATTTACACCATGTAATAAGGAGGTGAAGTGCTTCTAATCAGTGCAGGAGTCAGAGAAATCAGACACTGTGGTCTTCTGGCTCCTCTCTATCATGGTAAACCAAGAGCCGATGTTAGCATCAGGCAGACCAGGTAGCTGCCTAGGGCCCCGCTCCCCCATGGGCCCACCAGCCAAATTGCGGCACACCACGCAGCCTCTATTGGGCCCATGAGTCAGGGGGGCCAGCCTGCTGCTGCCAGCACCGATTCCCCTGCCGCTGCTGCATTGAACACAGTTCATAGCAATGATGGAGGAGAGAGCATCAGCTGATGCTTCCTCTCCCATCTTTCCTCTCTGCCTCTGACACTGTAGGTGCGTGATGACATCCTTCATCACGTACCCGCTGTGTGCCGGGCCAAGGCAGTGCAGCATCTGCACAGGTGATGGTGGCGGACTGTGGCGGCTGCTGGGACCGGGAACAGGCAGCTCTGGAGCTGGCAGGCGGTGCATGGACCGAGTCACCCAGGAGGGGGATGAACATGGAGGTGTATGGACCGGCGGCAGTGAGGTGTATCAGCTGCCCATGTGTCACCATCCTCGGCCCCCAGCATCATGGCCTCCTGTGACACCAGCCCCATTTCCTCCATGCCCTCCCCTTGCTCCCTGCTCTCCCTTGCCCCATGTCCTCGTAGGTCTCCAGGTTCAGGTCATTGTGCTCCTCCGGGCCACCATAAGTGCCTTGTCTCTCTTCCCCTGGTTCCCCAATGCTCCCCATCTCCCATGCCCTCAATCATCCTGCACCCCCCATGCATTTCCTGCCCCTTCTCCCGTTGTGACCCGTCTGCCCTGCTCTCAAGTCTCTCCTGCATCCCCTTGTTCCCCGTCTCTCTTGTCCCCTTTCTCAACATGTGTCCCCATATACCCTGTCCTCGTAATCCTTGTGCCCCGTTCTTCCCTGCTCCTATGTCTCCCTCCATCTTCCCCTGTCCCCTTGCAGCCCCTTCTCCCCATGCGTCCCTATCTACTCTGCCCTCGGAGTCCCCTTGTGTGTGTCTCCCTGTTCCTGTCTCCCTTGCCCCCTAGTCCAATTATGCTCCTCACCCCTTCCTGCTAGTCCCCTTGTGCTTGTGTCATTTGTCCCCGTGTGTCCTCTTGTGTCAGTCTTCCTTACCCACTAGTCCCCATGTGTCCCCTTGTGTCAGTCTCCCTTGTGTCAGTCTCCCATGTGCCTGTCTCCCATGTCCCTTTGTGTCTGTGTCCCTTGTCCCCGTGTCCGCTTGTGTAAGTCTCCCTTGCCCACTAGTCCCCATGTGTACCCTTGTGTCAGTCTGCCTTGCCCTCTAGTCTCCATGTGTCCCCTTGTGTCAGTCTGCTTTGCGCACTAGTCTCCGTGTGTCCCCTTGTGTCAGTCTCACTTTCCCACTAGTCCCCATGTGTCATCTTGTGTCAGTCTCCCTTGCCCACTAGTCCCTGTGTCTCCCCTTGTGTCAGTCTCCATTGTCCCCTTGTGTCAGTCTACCTTGCCCACTAGTCCCCGTGTGTCCCCTTGTTTCAGTCTCCCTTGTCCCTTTGTGTCAGTCTCCATTGTCCCCTTGTGTCAGTCTCCCTTGTCCCTTTGTGTCAGTCTCCCTTGTCCCCTTGTGTCAGTCTCCATTGTCCCCTTGTGTCAGTCTACCTTGCCCACTAGTCCCCGTGTGTCCCCTTGTTTCAGTCTCCCTTGTCCCTTTGTGTCAGTCTCCATTGTCCCCTTGTGTCAGTCTCCCTCGTCCGCTTGTCAGTCTTACTTTCCCATTAGTCCCCGTGTGTCCCCTTGTGTCAGTCTCCCTTGTGTCAGTCTCCCATGTGCCTGTCTCCCTTGTCCCTTTGTGCCTGTGTCCCTTGTCCCCGTGTCCCCTTGTGTAAGTCTCCCTTGCCTATTAGTCCCCATGTGTTCCCTTGTGTCAGTCTGCCTTGCCCACTAGTCTCCATGTGTTCCCTTGTGTCAGTCTGCCTTGCGCACTAGTCTCCGTGTGTCCCCTTGTGTCAGTCTCTCTAGCCCACTAGTCCCCATGTGTCACCTTGTGTCAGTCTCCCTTGCCCACTAGTCCCCGTGTGTCCCCTTGTGTCAGTCTCCCTTGTCCGTTTGTGTCAGTCTCCCTTGTCCCCTTGTGTCAGTCTCCCTCGTCCCTTTGTCAGTCTCACTTGCCCATTAGTCCCCGTGTGTCCCTTGTGTCAGTCTGCCTTGCACACTAGTCTCCGTGTGTCCCGTTGTGTCAGTCTCACTTGCCCACTAGTCCCCATGTGTCACCTTGTGTCAGTCTCACTTGCCCACTAGTCCCCGTGTGTCCCCTTGTGTCAGTCTCCCTTGTCCGTTTGTGTCAGTCTCCCTTGTCCCCTTGTGTCAGTCTCCCTCGTCCCTTTGTCAGTCTCACTTGCCCATTAGTCCCCGTGTGTCCCCTTGTGTCAGTCTCCCTTGTCCGTTTGTGTCAGTCTCCCTTGTCCCCTTGTGTCAGTCTCCCTCGTCCCTTTGTCAGTCTCACTTGCCCATTAGTCCCCGTGTGTCCCTTTGTGTCAGTCTCGCTTGCACACTTGCCCCGTCTGTCCCGTTGTGTCAGTCTCCCTTGTCCCTTTGTGTCAGTCTCCATTGTCCCCTTATGTCAGTCTCCCTTGCCCATTAGTCTCCATGTGTCCCTTGTGTCAGTCTGCCTTGTGCACTAGTCTCCGTGTGTCCCCTTGTGTCAGTCTCACTTGCCCACTTGTCCCCATGTGTCACCTTGTGTCAGTCTCCCTTGCCCATTAGTCCCTGTGTGTCCCCTTGTGTCAGTCTCCCTTGTCCCCTTGTGTCAGTCTACCTTGCCCACTAGTCCCTGTGTGTCCCCTTGTGTCAGTCTCCCTTGTCCCCTTGTGTCAGTCTACCTTGCCCACTAGTCCCCGTGTGTCCCCTTGTGTCAGTCTCCCTTGTCCCTTTGTGTCAGTCTCCCTTGTCCCCTTGTGTCAGTCTCCCTTGTCCCCTTGTGTCAGTCTCCCTTGCCCACTAGTTCCCGTATGTCCCCTTGTATAAGTCTCCCTTGCCCACTAGTCTCTATGTATCCTCTTGTGCCTGTCCACCTTGTCCCTTTGTGTCAGTGTCCCTTGCCCACTAGTCCCTGTGTGTCCACTTGTGTCAGTCTCCCTTGCCCACTAGTCCCCATGTGTCCCCTTGTCATTCTCCCTGGCCCACTAGTCTCCCTTGTCCCCTTGTGTCAGTCTTCCTTGCCCACTAGTTACCGAGTGTCTCCTTGTGCCCTTCTTCCCTGCCTCCTAACCCCCGTGTGTCCCCTTGTGCCTGTCTTCCTTGCTCCCTAGCCCCCCTGTTTCACCATTGTGCCTTTCTCCCCTAGACCCTTGTGTCCTTCTCCCCCCATGCATTTCCTTCCCCTTGTCCCCGTGTGAGACGTCTGCCCTGCTCTCAAGTCTCTCCTGCATCCCCTTGTTCCCCCGTCTCTCTTGTCCCCTTTCTCAACATGTGTCCCCATCTACCCTGTCCTCATAATCCTTGTGCCCCGTTCTTCCCTGCTCCTATGTCTCCCTCCATCTTCCCCTGTCCCCTTGAAGCCCCGTCTCCCCGTGCGTCCCTATCTACTCTGCCCTCGGAGTCCCCTTGTGTCCCCCTGTTCCTGTCTCCCTTGCCCCCTAGTCCCATTATGCTCCTCACCCCTTCCTGCTAGTCCCCTTGTGCTTGTGTCATTTGTCCCCGTGTTTCCTCTTGTGTCAGTCTCCCTTACCCATTAGTCCCCGTGTGTCAGTCTCCCTTGTGTCAGTCTCCCATGTGCCTGTCTCCCTTGTCCCTTTGTGCCTGTGTCCCTTGTCCCCTTGTCTGTTGTGAGTTCTGTTTTTGGGCTCCCTCTGGTGGTTACTGATGGTACTGGGTGACTTGTGTTCTCTGCGGTCTCTGGTGTCCACCTGTTCCATCAGGTTATGGGAGTTTCCTATTTAACCTGGCTTTTTTGTCATTTCCTCGCCGGCTATCAATGTAATCAGCGTGTCTTTTTACCTCTGCTCCCTGCGTCTGTTATCTTCACGACAAGCTAAGTTTTGATTTTCCTGTTCCACGTTTTGCTTTATTTTTGTCTTAGTCCAGCTTGCAGATATGTGATTCCTTGCTGCTGGTTGCTCTAGTGGGCTGAAATTACTCCTCATGTTCCATGAGTTGGCACATGAGTTCAAGTAATTTCAGGATGGTTTTTTGAAGGGTTTTTCGCTGACCGCGCAGTTCACTTTTGTATCCTCTGCTATCTAGCTTTAGCGGGCCTCATTTTTGCTCATTCTATTTTCATAACTACGTATGTGCTTTCCTCTCATTTCACCGTTATTACATGTGGGGGGCTGCTATTTCTGTGGGGTGTTTCTCTGGAGGCAAGTGAGGTCTGTGTTTCTTCTAATAGGGGAAGTTAATCCTTCGGCTGGCGCGAGACGTCTAGGAATCATCGTAGGCACGTTCCCCGGCTACTGCTAGTTGTGTGTTTAGGTTCAGGATCGCGGTCAGCTCAGGTTCCATCACCCTAGAGCTTGTTTTGTTTTTGTGCTTGTCCTTTTGTGATCCCCTGCCATTGGGATCATGACAGTATCGCCGGCCAAAAAAAATTGGTCATCGTTTTGGCTGAAGTAGGAGGAAAAGTAGACTGAGGAAGTTTTTTTTTTTTGTTTTTTTTTCCCCCCTCCTCAGTGTTTGCTGCCTAGCCTTAATTGCAGCTGGGCTGCTTCTTTCCTCCTCTTAATCCTTGAATGGCTCTGACCTCAGCTGTTTATCATGGACGTCCAGAGTTTGGCTTCCAGCCTGAATAATCTTGCTGCTAAGGTTCAAAATATACAAGATTTTGTTGTACATACGCCTATGTCTGAACCTAGAATTCCTATCCCAGAGTTTTTTTTTGGAGATAGATCTAGTTTTCTGAATTTTAGGAACAACTGCAAGTTGTTTCTTTCCTTGAAATCTCGCTCTTCTGGAGACCCTGCTCAGCAGGTCAAGATTGTTATATCTTTCCTGCGGGGTGACCCTCAGAATTGGGCATTTGCATTGGCACCAGGGGATCCTGCGTTGCTCAATGTGGATGCGTTTTTTCTGGCATTGGGTTTGCTCTATGAGAAACCTAACCTAGAGATTCAGGCTGAAAAAGCTTTATTGGCTCTCTCTCAGGGGCAAGATGAAGCAGAAATATATTGTCAGAAATTTCGGAAATGGTCGGTGCTTACTCAGTGGAATGAGTGCGCTCTGGCTGCAAAATTCAGAGATGGCCTTTCTGAGGCCATTAAAGATGTTATGGTGGGGTTCCCGGCGCCTACAGGTCTGAATGAGTCCATGACTATGGCTATTCAGATTGATCGGCGTTTACGGGAGCGCAAACCTGTGCACCATTTGGCGGTGTCTTCTGAACAGGCACCTGAGATAATGCAATGTGATAGAATTCAGTCCAGAAGTGAACGGCAAAATTATAGGCGGAAAAATGGATTGTGTTTTTATTGTGGTGATTCAGCTCATGTTATATCAGCATGCTCTAAACGCACAAAAAAGGTTGATAAGTCTGTTGCCATTGGTACTTTACAGTCTAAGTTCATTCTGTCTGTGACTCTGATTTGTTCATTATCATCCATTTCCGTCGATGCCTATGTGGATTCAGGCGCTGCCCTGAGTCTTATGGATTGGTCATTTGCCAATCGCTGTGGGTTTAGTCTGGAACCTCTGGAAGTTCCTATTCCTTTGAAAGGAATTGACTCTACACCTTTGGCTATGAATAAACCTCAGTACTGGACACAAGTGACCATGCGTATGACTCCCGTTCATCAGGAGGTGATTCGCTTCCTGGTACTGTATAATTTACATGATGTCTTAGTGCTTGGTCTGCCATGGTTACAAACTCATAACCCAGTCCTGGACTGGAAAACAATGTCTGTGTTAAGCTGGGGATGTCAGGGGGTTCATGATGATGCATCTCCGATTTCTATCGCTTCATCTACTCCTTCTGAGGTTCCAGTATTTTTGTCTGATTATCGGGAGGTTTTTGAGGAGCCTAAGCTCAATTCGCTTCCTCCTCACAGGGATTGCGATTGTGCTATAGATTTGATTCCTGGCAGTAAATTCCCTAAAGGTCGTTTGTTCAATCTGTCAGTGCCAGAGCATACTGCTATGCGGAATTATGTTAAGGAGTCTTTGGAAAAGGGACATATCCGTCCATCTTCGTCCCCTTTGGGAGCAGGTTTTTTTTTCGTGGCCAAAAAAGATGGTTCCTTGAGGCCTTGCATAGATTATCGTCTTTTGAATAAGATTACAGTCAAATATCAGTATCCTTTGCCATTGTTGACTGATTTGTTCGCTCGCATTAAGGGGGCTAAATGGTTCACTGTTATGTTTGCTAATGACAGGTGTTATGAAGGCAATCCAGAAACACAGTGTGCTTAGCGATCAGAGCGCACACAGTGATCTGACAAATACCCAAAAATACAAGAACGAGCTCTGAGACGTGGAAACTCTGTAGACTGCACACCTGATCCTATCCTAAACACAACTAAAAGCGGCTGTGGATTGCGCCTAACAACTACTTAGGCAACTTGGCACAGCCTAAGAAACTAGCTAGCCTGAAGATAGAAAAATAGGCCTGACTTGCCCCAGAGAAATTCCCCAAAGGAAAAGGCAGCCCCCCACATATAATGACTGTGAGTAAGATGAAAAGACAAAACGTAGGGATGAAATAGATTCAGCAAAGTGGGGCCCGATATTCTAGGACAGAGCGAGGACAGTAAAGCGAACTTTGCAGTCTACAAAAAACCCTAAAGCAAAACCACGCAAAGGGGGCAAAAAATACCCACCGTGCCGAACTAAGGGCACGGCGGTACACCCTTTGCGTCTCAGAGCTTCCAGCAAAACAAAAGACAAGCTGGACAGAAAAAAAGCAACAAAAAAGCAAAAAGCACTTAGCTATACAGAGCAGCAGGTCACAGGAACAATCAGGAGAAGCTCAGATCCAACACTGAAACATTGACAAGGAGCAAGGATAGCAGCATCAGGCGGAGTTAAGTAATGAAGCAGTTAACGAGCTCACCAGAACACCTGAGGGAGGAAGCTCAGAAGCTGCAGTACCACTTGTGACCACAGGAGTGAATTCAGCCACAGAATTCACAACAGTACCCCCCCTTGAGGAGGGGTCACCGAACCCTCACCAGAGCCCCCAGGCCGACCAGGATGAGCCGCATGAAAGGCACGAACAAGATCGGAAGCATGAACATCAGAGGCAAAAACCCAGGAATTATCTTCCTGAGCATAACCCTTCCATTTAACCAGATACTGGAGTTTCCGTCTAGAAACACGAGAATCCAAAATCTTCTCCACAATATACTCCAATTCCCCCTCCACCAAAACCGGGGCAGGAGGCTCAACAGATGGAACCATAGGTGCAACGTATCTCCGCAACAACGACCTATGGAATACATTATGTATGGAAAAGGAGTCTGGGAGGGTCAAACGAAAAGACACAGGATTGAGAACCTCAGAAATCCTATACGGACCAATAAAACGAGGTTTAAATTTAGGAGAGGAAACCTTCATAGGAATATGACGAGAAGATAACCAAACCAGATCCCCAACACGAAGTCGGGGACCCACACGGCGTCTGCGATTAGCGAAAAGTTGAGCTTTCTCCTGGGACAAGATCAAATTGTCCACTACCTGAGTCCAGATCTGCTGCAACCTATCCACCACAGAATCCACACCAGGACAGTCCGAAGACTCAACCTGTCCTGAAGAGAAACGAGGATGGAACCCAGAATTGCAAAAAAATGGAGAAAACAAGGTAGCCGAGCTGGCCCGATTATTAAGGGCGAACTCAGCCAACGGCAAAAAGGACACCCAATCATCCTGGTCTGCAGAAACAAAACATCTCAGATATGTTTCCAAGGTCTGATTGGTTCGTTCGGTCTGGCCATTAGTCTGAGGATGGAAAGCCGAGGAAAAGGATAGGTCAATGCCCATCCTACCACAAAAGACTCGCCAAAACCTTGAAACAAACTGGGAACCTCTGTCAGAAACAATATTCTCAGGAATGCCATGCAACCGAACCACATGCTGAAAGAACAAAGGTACCAAATCAGAGGAGGAAGGCAATTTAGCCAAGGGCACCAGATGGACCATTTTAGAAAAGCGATCACAGACCACCCAAATGACTGACATCTTTTGAGAAACGGGAAGGTCAGAAATGAAATCCATCGAAATATGTGTCCAAGGCCTCTTTGGGACCGGCAAGGGCAAAAGCAACCCACTGGCACGAGAACAGCAGGGCTTAGCCCTAGCACAAATCCCACAGGACTGCACAAAAGTACGTACATCCCGTGACAGAGATGGCCACCAGAAGGATCTAGCCACTAACTCTCTGGTACCAAAGATTCCAGGATGACCAGCCAACACCGAACAATGAAGTTCAGAGATAAGTTTATTAGTCCACCTATCAGGGACGAACAGTTTCTCTGCTGGACAACGATCAGGTTTATTCGCCTGAAATTTTTGCAGCACCCGCCGCAAATCAGGGGAGATGGCAGACACAATGACTCCTTCCTTGAGGATACCCGCTGGCTCAGATAAACCCGGAGAGTCGGGCACAAAACTCCTAGACAGAGCATCCGCCTCCACATTTTTAGAGCCCGGAAGGTACGAAATCACAAAGTCGAAGCGGGCAAAAAATAACGACCAACGGGCCTGTCTAGGATTCAAGCGCTTGGCAGACTCGAGATAAGTCAAGTTCTTATGATCAGTCAATACCACCACGCGATGCTTAGCTCCTTCAAGCCAATGACGCCACTCCTCGAATGCCCACTTCATGGCCAGCAACTCTCGATTGCCCACATCATAATTACGCTCAGCGGGCGAAAACTTCCTGGAAAAGAAAGCACATGGTTTCATCACTGAGCAATCAGAACCTCTCTGTGACAAAACCGCCCCTGCTCCAATCTCAGAAGCATCAACCTCGACCTGGAACGGAAGAGAAACATCTGGCTGACACAACACAGGGGCAGAACAAAAACGACGCTTCAACTCCTGAAAAGCTTCCACAGCAGCAGAAGACCAATTAACCAAATCAGCACCCTTCTTGGTCAAATCGGTCAATGGTTTGGCAATGCTAGAAAAATTACAGATGAAGCGACGATAAAAATTAGCAAAGCCCAGGAACTTTTGCAGACTTTTCAGAGATGTCGGCTGAATCCAATCCTGGATGGCTTGGACCTTAACTGGATCCATCTCGATAGTAGAAGGGGTAAAGATGAACCCCAAAAATGAAACTTTCTGCACACCGAAGAGACACTTTGATCCCTTCACAAACAAAGTTAGCACGCAGGACCTGAAAAACCATTCTGACCTGCTTCACATGAGACTCCCAGTCATCTGAGAAGATCAAAATGTCATCCAAGTAAACAATCAGGAATTTATCCAGATACTCACAGAAGATGTCATGCATAAAAGACTGAAACACAGATGGAGCATTGGCAAGTCCGAACGGCATCACTAGATACTCAAAATGACCCTCAGGCGTATTGAATGCAGTTTTCCATTCATCTCCTTGCCTGATTCTCACCAGATTATACGCACCACGAAGATGTATCTTAGTGAACCAACTAGCCCCCTTAATCCGAGCAAACAAGTCAGATAACAATGGCAAGGGATACTGAAATTTAACAGTGATCTTATTAAGAAGGCGGTAATCAATACACGGTCTCAGCGAACCATCCTTCTTGGCTACAAAGAAGAACCCTGCTCCCAGTGGTGATGACGATGGGCGAATATGTCCCTTCTCCAGGGATTCCTTCACATAACTGCGCATAGCGGCGTGTTCGGGCACGGATAAATTAAATAATCGACCTTTAGGGAATTTACTACCAGGAATCAAATTGATAGCACAATCACAATCCCTATGCGGAGGTAGAGCATCGGACTTGGGCTCTTCAAATACATCCTGATAATCAGACAAGAACTCTGGGACCTCAGAAGGGGTGGATGACGAAATCGACAAAAATGGAACATCACCATGTACCCCCTGACAACCCCAGCTGGATACCGACATGGAATTCCAATCCAATACTGGATTATGGGTTTGTAGCCATGGCAACCCCAACACGACCACATCATGCAGATTATGCAACACCAGAAAGCGAATAACTTCCTGATGTGCAGGAGCCATGCACATGGTCAGCTGGGCCCAGTATTGAGGTTTATTCTTGGCCAAAGGTGTAGCATCAATTCCTCTCAATGGAATAGGACACCGCAAAGGCTCCAAGAAAAACCCACAACGTTTAGCATAATCCAAATCCATCAGATTCAGGGCAGCGCCCGAATCCACAAACGCCATGACAGAAAACGACGACAAAGAGCATATCAAGGTAATGGACAGAAGGAATTTGGACTGTACAGTACCAATGACGGCAGACCTAGCGGACCGCTTAGTGCGCTTAGGACAATCAGAAATAGCATGAGTGGAATCACCACAGTAGAAACACAGACCATTCAGACGTCTGTATTCCTGCCGTTCAACTCAAGTCATAGTCCTATCGCACTGCATAGGCTCAGGTTTAACCTCAGGCAGTACCGCCAAATGGTGCACAGATTTACGCTCGCGCAAGCGTCGACCGATCTGAATGGCCAAAGACAAAGACTCATTCAAACCAGCAGGCATAGGAAATCCCACCATGACATCCTTAAGAGCCTCAGAGAGACCCTTTCTGAACAAAGCTGCCAGCGCAGATTCATTCCACTGAGTGAGTACTGACCATTTCCTAAATTTCTGACAATATACTTCTATATCATCCTGACCCTGGCACAAAGCCAGCAAATTTTTCTCAGCCTGATCCACTGAATTAGGCTCATCGTACAGCAATCCGAGCGCCAGGAAAAACGCATCGACACTACTCAATGCAGGGTCTCCTGGCGCAAGAGAAAATGCCCAGTCTTGAGGGTCGCCGCGCAAAAAAGAAATAATAATCAAAACCTGTTGAATAGGATTACCAGAAGAATGAGGTTTCAAGGCCAGAAATAGCTTACAATTATTTTTGAAACTTAGAAACTTAGTTCTATCTCCAAAAAACAAATCAGGAATAGGAATTCTTGGTTCTAACATAGATTTCTGATCAATAGTATCTTGAATTTTTTGTACATTTATAACGAGATTATCCATTGAAGAGCACAGACCCTGAATATCCATGTCCACACCTGTGTCCAGGATCACCCAAATGTCTAGGGGAAAAAAAAAAAGTGAACACAGAGCAGAAAAAAAAAAAAAATGATGTCAGAACTTTTTCTTTCCCTCTATTGAGAATCATTAGTTTGGCTCCTTGTACTGTTATGTTTGCTAATGACAGGTGTTATGAAGGCAATCCAGAAACACAGTGTGCTTAGCGATCAGAGCGCACACAGTGATCTGACAAATACCCAAAAATACAAGAACGAGCTCTGAGACGTGGAAACTCTGTAGACTGCACACCTGATCCTATCCTAAACACTAGGGTTGAGCGAAACGGGTCGAACATTTTCAAAAGTCGCCGACTTTTGGCTAAGTCGGGGTTTCATGAAACCCGATCCGACCCCTGTGCGGGGTCGGCCATGCGGTACGCGACTTTCGCGCCAAAGTCGCGTTTCAATGACGCGAAAAGCGCCATTTCTCAGCCAATGAAGGTAAACGCAGAGTGTGGGCAGCGTGATGACATAGGTCCTGGTCCCCACCATCTTAGAGAAGGGCATTGCAGTGATTGGCTTGCTGTCTGCGACGTCACAGGGGCTATAAAGAGGCGTTCCCGCCGACCGCCATCTTACTGCTGCTGATCTGAGCTTAGGGAGAGGTTGCTGCCGCTTTGTCAGAAGCAGGGATAGCGTTAGGCAGGGTCCATTAACCACAAAACCGCTTGTGCTGCAGCGATTTGCACTGTCCAACACCACCCTCGGTGTGCAGGGACAGTGGAAGTTTTTTTTTTTTTTTTTTTCCCCTCAGCGCTGTAGCTCATTGGGCTGCCCTAGAAGGCTCCCTGATAGCTGCATTGCTGTGTGTACGCCGCTGTGCAAACCAACTGCTTTTTTCAAAGCACAAATCCTCTTGTTCCTTCCTTTCTGCACAGCTATCTTTTTTGTTTGTCCACACTTTTTATTTCATTTGTGCATCAGTCCACTCCTTATTGCTGCCTGCCATACCTGGCTGAGATTACTGCAGGGAGATAGTAATTGTTGGACACTCCCTGTTTTTTTTTTTTTTTTTTTCTTGGTGGGAGATTAAGATTGGCAATTTGGCATTTCTGCTAGAGTGCCATCCCTGTGTGTGCCATCTCTCTCACATAGTGGGCCATAGAAAGCCTTTTCATTTTTCTGTATTTTTTTTTGTGGGGTGTATAAATTCTCCCTGATAAAAATACAGTGGGAGATTAATATTGGCCTTTGGGCTTGTGTGCCAGTCCTGAGTGTGCCATCTCTCTCACAAATAGTGGGCCATAGAAAGCCTATTTTATTTTTTTTTGGGTTTTATAAATTCTCCCTGAAAAAAAGGGAGATTAATATTGGCCTCTGGGCTTGTGTGCCAGTCCTGAGCGTGCCATCTGTGCCAGCCCTGAGCGTGCCATCTCTCTCACAAATAGTGGGCCATAGAAAGCCTATTTAATTTTTTTTTTGGTTTTATAAATTCTCCCTGAAAAAAAGGGAGATTAATATTGGCCTCTGGGCTTGTGTGCCAGTCCTGAGCGTGCCATCTGTGCCAGCCCTGAGCGTGCCATCTCTCTCACAAATAGTGGGCCATAGAAAGCCTATTTAATTTTTTTTTTTGTTTTATAAATTTTCCCTGAAAAAAGGGAGATTAATATTGGCCTCTGGGCTTGTGTGCCAGTTGTGAGCGTGCCATCTGTGCCAGTCCTGAGCGTGCCATCTCTCTCACAAATAGTGGGCCATAGAAAGCCTATTTAATTTTTTTTTTGGTTTTATAAATTTTCCCTGAAAAAAGGGAGATTAATATTGGCCTCTGGGCTTGTGTGCCAGTTGTGAGCGTGCCATCTGTGCCAGTCCTGAGCGTGCCATCTCTCTCACAAATAGTGGGCCATAGAAAGCCTATTTAAATATTTTTTTGGTTTTATAAATTCTCCCAGAAAAAAAGGGAGATTAATATTGGCCTCTGGGCTTCTGTGCCAGTCCTGAGCGTGCCATCTGTGCCAGTCCTGAGCGTCCCATCTCTCTCACAAATAGTGGGCCATAGAAAGCCTATTTTTTTTTTTTTTTGGGTTTTAGAAATTCTCCCTGGAAAAAAAAAGGGAGATTAATATTGCCCTTTGGGCTTGTGTGCCAGTACTAAGCGTTCCATCTCTCTCTCTCTCTCAGTCAGTGGGCCATAGAACGCCTATTTTTGGTTTTATTTGTTTTCTAAATTCTCCCTGAAAAAATCATTTTATTTTATTTGGTTTCTAAATTCTTCCTGATAAAATCATATTTTTTTTATTATTTTTTTTTCTAAAGTCTCCCTGAAAAAAAAAAAAAAAAAACAACCAAAAAAAACAGTGGGAGATTAATATTGGCCTTTCTGCTTGTGTGCCAGTCTTGACTCCTGGGTGTGCCATCTCTCTCTCTCTCTCTCTCTCTCCAATTGTGGTCCATAGAAAGCCTATATTTTTTTTCCTTGATTTGGGTTCTAAAATCTACCAGAGAAAATAACTACATCAATCATTGGTAGAAAAATATTGGCCTCTGGGTTTGTGTGCCACTCCTGACTCCTGTGTGCGTCATCTCTCAGTCAGTGGGCCATAGAACGCCTATTTTTGTTTTTATTTGTTTTATAAATTCTCCCTGAAAAAATCATTTTATTTTATTTGGTTTCTAAATTCTTCCTGATAAAATCATATTTTTTTTATTATTTTTTTTTCTAAAGTCTCCCTGAAA
Source organism: Ranitomeya imitator (assembly GCF_032444005.1). Lineage (NCBI taxonomy): Eukaryota > Metazoa > Chordata > Amphibia > Anura > Dendrobatidae > Ranitomeya > Ranitomeya imitator. The sequence continues at coordinate 219,332,849 of NC_091285.1, read as the reverse complement.
AAAAAAAAAAAAAACAAACAAAAAAAACAGTGGGAGATTAATATTGGCCTTTCTGCTTGTGTGCCAGTCTTGACTCCTGGGTGTGCCATCTCTCTCTCTCTCTCTCTCTCTCCAATTGTGGTCCATAGAAAGCCTATATTTTTTTTCCTTGATTTGGGTTCTAAAATCTACCAGAGAAAATAACTACATCAATCATTGGTAGAAAAATATTGGCCTCTGGGCTTGTGTGCCACTCCTGACTCCTGTGTGCGTCATCTCTCAGTCAGTGGGCCATAGAACGCCTATTTTTGTTTTTATTTGTTTTATAAATTCTCCCTGAAAAAATCATTTTATTTTATTTGGTTTCTAAATTCTTCCTGATAAAATCATATTTTTTTTATTATTTTTTTTTCTAAAGTCTCCCTGAAAAAAACAAAAAAACAAAAACAAAACCCCCCAAAAAATGGGAGATTAATATTGGCCTTTCTGCTTGTGTGCCAGTCTTGACTCCTGGGTGTGCCATCTCTCTCTCTCTCCAATTGTGGTCCATAGAAAGCCTATATTTTTTTTCCTTGATTTGGGTTCCAAAATCTACCAGAGAAAATAACTCCATCAATCATTGGTAGAAAAATATTGGCCTCTGGGCTTGTGTGCCACTCCTGATTCCTGTGTGCGTCATCTCTCACTCAGTGGCCCATAGAAAGCATATAGTTTGTTACATTTGTTTTCTAAATTCTCCCTGCAAAAATCTATTTTTTTTTTGGGGGGGGGTTTCTAAAGTGTTCCTGAAAAAAAAAAAAATAAAAAAAAAATAATAGTGTGACATTAATATTAACATTTGTGCTTCAGTGACAGTCCTGCGTGTGGGGCATCTCTCTAATTTGCAGCCACCAAAAAAAGAGTGTGTAACATTGGGCCTGATTTTCGCTGTGGTCTCACCAACCTGTAAAGGGGTAGCTAAATCATACTGAAGTTATAGCTCACCGTGTAAGTTGTGTGACTGCAACAAATAACGTTAGTTTGGTTACGTTTTTAAAACAATGAGGAAGTCTAGTGGAAGAGGTCGTGGCCGGGGGCGTTCATTGTCAGCTGGTAATGAGGGTAGTGGTAGTGGTGGAGCATCAGGTGGTCGTGGGGAAAAAAATATTGCACCTAAGTCTGGAGCTGTGGAGCCAGGTTCGTCGTCCGGCTACACAAGGCCTCGAACGCTCCCTTTTCTGGGATTAGGAAAACCGCTTTTAAAGCCGGAGCAGCAAGAGCAAGTTTTGGCTTATCTTGCTGACTCAGCCTCTAGCTCTTTTGCCTCCTCTCGTGAAACTGGTAAAAGTAAAAGCAGCGCGTCGTTAGTGGATGTTCACGGTCAGGGACAAGTCACTTCCTTGTCCTCTTCAGCAAAAACACCAACAGAGAAGAATGCAGCAGGCGACACAACGGGTTACTCCATGGAGCTCTTTACACATACCGTCCCTGGCTTAGAAAGTGAAGCAGTTAACAGTCCATGCCCATTACAAATTGAATCTGACATGGAGTGCACTGACGCACAGCCACAGCCAGACTACTATGCTGGTCCTTTGACTCAGACCACAACATTGCCCTCGCAGGGTAATGATCAAGAATCAGACCCTGATGAGACTATGTTGCCCCATCACGAACGCTATACCACCGAACGACACGGTGACACAGACGAAGTTGCGCAGGAGGTACAAGAAGAGTTATTAGATGACCCAGTTCTTGACCCCGATTGGCAGCCATTGGGGGAACAGGGTGCAGGCGGCAGCAGTTCTGAAGCAGAGGAGGAGGAGGGGCCGCAGCAGGCATCAACATCGCCACAGGTTCCATCTGCCGGGCCCGTATCTTGCCCAAAACGCGTGGCAAAGCCAAAACCTGGTGGAGGACAGCGTGGCCATCCGGTTAAAGCTCAGTCTGCAATGCCTGAAAAGGTATCCGATGCTAGAAAGAGTGCAGTCTGGCATTTTTTTAAACAACATCCAATTGATCAGCGCAAAGTCATCTGTCAAAAATGTTCTACTTCCTTAAGCAGAGGTCAGAATCTGAAAAGTCTCAATACTAGTTGCATGCATAGACATTTAACCACCATGCATTTGAAAGCTTGGACTAACTACCAAACGTCCCTTAAGGTTGTTGCACCCTCGGCCAATGAAGCTAGTCATCAACGCAACATCCCTTCCGGCAGTGTAGGACCACCATTTAGCGCACCACCTGCTGTATCTGTGCAGGTATCTTTGCCAGGCCAAAGCAGTCAGGGTCAGGGAATCACCAGTTTCGTAGTAGGAAACACTGCATCTAGGGCACCGGCGGCAACAATACCATCTCCCACCGTCTCTCAGTCTGCCATGTCCACCGGCACCCCCGCTAGTTCCACGATCTCCAGCTCTCCAGTCCAGCTCACCCTACATGAGACTATGGTTAGAAAAAGGAAATACTTAGCCTCGCATCCGCGTACACAGGGTTTGAACGCCCACATAGCTAGACTAATCTCGTTAGAGATGATGCCCTACCGGTTAGTTGAAAGCGAAGCTTTCAAAGACCTGATGGACTACGCTGTACCACGCTACGAGCTACCCAGTCGACACTTTTTTTCCAGAAAAGCCATCCCAGCCCTCCACCAGCATGTTAAAGAGCGCATCGTCCATGCACTCAGGCAATCTGTGAGCACAAAGGTGCACCTGACAACAGATGCATGGACCAGTAGGCATGGCCAGGGACCTTACGTGTCCATCACGGCACACTGGGTAAATGTGGTGGATTCAGGGTCCACAGGGGACAGCAAGTTTGGGACAGTTCTGCCTAGCCCACGGTCTAGTAAACAGTTGTCTGTAGCCGTTCGCACCCCCTCCTCCTCCTCCTCCTCCTCGTCCTCCTGCAGAAGCAAGAGCTCGTCCACAGACCGCAGTCGCACAAACACTCCATCCGCACCTGCCACTGTTGCACACCAGGTCTCCCATTATGGGGCAGCTACTGGCATACGTCAGCAGGCTGTATTGGCTATGAAGTGTTTGGGCGACAATAGACACACCGCGGAAGTTCTGTCCGAGTTCTTGCAGCAAGAAACGCAGTCGTGGCTGGGCACTGTAGATCTTGAGGCAGGCAAGGTAGTGAGTGATAACGGAAGGAATTTCATGGCTGCCATCTCCCTTTCCCAACTGAAACACATTCCTTGCCTGGCTCACACCTTAAACCTGGTGGTGCAGTGCTTCCTGAAAAGTTATCCGGGGTTATCCGACCTGCTCCTCAAAGTGCGTGGACTTTGCGCACATATCCGCCGTTCGCCTGTACACTCCAGCCGTATGCAGACCTATCAGCGTTCTTTGAACCTTCCCCAGCATCGCCTAATCATAGACGTTGCAACAAGGTGGAACTCAACACTGCACATGCTTCAGAGACTGTGCGAACAGAGGCGGGCTGTTATGTTTTTGTGGGAGGATACACATACACGGGCAGGCAGTAGGATGGCAGACATGGAGTTGTCAGGTGTGCAGTGGTCGAAGATTCAAGACATGTGTCAAGTCCTTCAGTGTTTTGAGGAATGCACACGGCTGGTTAGTGCAGACAACGCCATAATAAGCATGAGCATCCCCCTAATGCGTCTGCTGATGCAAAGTTTGACGCACATAAAGGATCAGGCGTCTGCACCAGAGGAAGAGGAAAGCCTTGATGACAGTCAGCGATTGTCTGGTCAGGGCAGTGTACATGACGAGGTACCGGGCGAAGAGGAGGTGGAGGATGAGGAGGATGATGGGGATGAGTATATTTTTAATGAGGAAGCTTTCCCGGGGGCACGGGAAATTGGTGGCGTGGCAAGGCCGGGTTCTGGTTTTTTGAGGGACACAAGTGACGTAGATTTGCCTGCAACTGCCCCTCAACCAAGCACAACCGCAGATTTGACAACGGGAACTTTGGCCCACATGGCGGATTATGCCTTGCGTATCCTCAAAAGGGACACACGCATTACAAAAATGATGAACGATGACGATTACTGGTTGGCCTGCCTCCTTGATCCTCGCTATAAAGGCAAATTGCAAAATATTATGCCACATGAGACCTTGGAACTAATATTAGCAACAAAACAATCAACTCTTGTTGACCGTTTGCTTCTGGCATTCCCTGCACACAGCGCCCGTGATCGTTCTCACACGAGCTCCAGGGGCCAGCAGACCAGAGGTGTTAGAGGGGCAGAAATCAGAAGTGGCGTTGGCCAGAGGGGTTTTCTGACCAGGTTGTGGAGTGATTTTTCTATGACCGCAGACAGGACAGGTACTGCAGCATCAATTCAAAGTGACAGGAGACAACATTTGTCCAGTATGGTTACAAACTATTTTTCATCCCTTATCGACGTTCTCCCTCAACCGTCATTCCCATTTGATTACTGGGCATCCAAATTAGACACCTGGCCAGAATTGGCAGAATATGCATTGCAGGAGCTTGCTTGCCCGGCAGCTAGTGTCCTATCAGAAAGAGTATTCAGTGCTGCAGGTTCAATACTAACAGAAAAAAGGACTCGTCTGGCTACCCAAAATGTAGATGATCTAACCTTCATTAAAATGAACCACAACTGGATTTCAAAATCTTTTGCCCCACCCTGCCCGGCTGACACCTAGCTTTCCTATGAAAAGGTCTTGCCTGTGGACTATTCTGAATGACTTTTCCAATCTCGTAATTTTCTTCACCTGATTGTCCAGCATACGACATGTTTCCACCTCACGAAATGGCCAAACTCCCCACACGGGGCCGTGCTATCGCCACTTTGCGCTTGGACCCTTGAGAGTGCTGTTTGTCTGAAGAGGTGGGTGTGGCCGCTTTTGGTCGACGGCACTGCCACTGGGTCCCTCATAGTACAATAAAGTGTCTCTGGCGGTGGTGGTGCGCACCCAACGTCAGACACACCGTTGTAATATGAGGGGCCCTGTGCCTGTACCGCCGGCCACAAGACAGTTCCCCCCCCCCAGCTCAAACAGTGCTCTACCACTAGCAAAATTATCTCTCACAGCTTCACCAATGTGTAGTCTAGGCGCTGACATCCTTCAATGCCTGGCACTGACAATACCATTGTTTTGACATTTTTGTTATGTTAGGCCTTCGAAGCCTGTCTGCGGTCCCTTCTTTCTACAACTACTACACTGACCAGGCCACTGCTGGCCGTGTTACCCTGGAACCAATTTAAAAGTGCCTACAGTCAGCCCAATTTTGTTATGTTAGGCCTTCGAAGACTGTCTGCCGTCACTCCTTCCACTAGACTTCCACTGACCAGACCACTGCTGCCCGTGTACCCCTGCAACCAATTTAAAAGTGCCTACAGCCAGCCCAAGTTTGTTATGTTAGGCCTTGGAAGCCTGTCTGCGGTCACTCCTTCCACTAGACTTCCACTGACCAGACCACTGCTGCCCGTGTACCCCTGGAACCAATTTAAAAGTGCCTACAGCCAGCCCAAGTTTGTTATGTTAGGCCTTCGAAGCCTGTCTGCGGTCACTCCTTCCACTAGACTTCCACAGACCAGACCACTGCTGCCCGTGTACCCCTGGAACCAATTTAAAAGTGCCTACAGCCAGCCCAAGTTTGTTATGTTAGGCCTTGGAAGCCTGTCTGCGGTCACTCCTTCCACTAGACTTCCACTGACCAGACCACTGCTGCCCGTGTACCCCTGGAACCAATTTAAAAGTGCCTACAGCCAGCCCAAGTTTGTTATGTTAGGCCTTGGAAGCCTGTCTGCGGTCACTCCTTCCACTAGACTTCCACTGACCATACACTGCTGCCCATGTACCCCTGGAACAAATTTAAAAGTGCCTACAGCCAGCCCAAGTTTGTTATGTTAGGCCTTCGAAGCCTGTCTGCGTCCCGTTCTTTCAACTACAACTACACTGACCAGGCCACTGATGGCCGTGTTCCCTTGGAACCAATTTTAACTTGCCTACAGCCAGCCCTATGTTATTATGTTAGGCCTTCGAAGCCTGTCTGCGTCCCGTTCTTTCAACTACAACTACACTGACCAGGCCACTGATGGCCGTGTTCCCCTGGAACCAATTTTAACTTGCCTACAGCCAGCCCAATGTTAGGCCTTTGATGCCTGTCTGCCGTCACTCCTTCCACTAGGCCTCCACTGACCTGTCTATTGCTGCCCGTGTACCCCTTGAACCAACATCATTAAATATAAAAAAAATTAATTTGATTATAAAAAATAAGATCGTGTTGAGATCTCAAATGCAGACATTTTAACAATCAAAACAAACACACAACAAATATCTGGAACTGTACTACAAAGGTCCAACAGCTACAATTTCTTTCTCCTGCAAGAAGTTAACTGAAAGTTTTTTGGAGTTGTTAACACAGATATGGCATCCACCGAGT